>NC_135783.1:235131971-235495721 GCF_051106095.1 Pogona vitticeps | reverse complement strand
AGTTTATTGTTTAAAATGTTTGAAATCATAAAGTGCACTTAATAAACCCTTTGTTAACCAAATTTGATTTTGTTCTGAATCTTTTTTAATTTGTTGTTGTATTTTCCCTCCCCCCCATTGAGATGCATTGAATAGGTTTCAGTGCATTTCAATTGGGGAACCGTGTTTCACTTAGCAATGTTTCCTATGGCGATTTTCGCTTAAGGATGGCAATTAGTTCCTATTGGAATGGATTGTCCGGTTTTCAATGCATTTCAATGGGAAACTGTGTTTCGCATAGCGATGAAATCGCTTAGCAGCAATTTTTTCTGAACGAATTAACATCGCTAAGCGAGGCGCCACTGTAGTCTACTAAGCAACAGGATTTCAGCCAGTGTCTAGAAGTTGATCAGCAGAAAGCTTCGTTTTGAGTGGCTCTAGTCAATTATTCAGTGGTATTTGGAATTTCGATTGTTGAAGAACAGTACATAAAGCCTTATAGCCAAAATGTAACTGCGTAGAAGGGGTGTTCTGCTCTCTGCTACCCTTGCCTTTGTAGGGGCTTCTTTAAAACATTCAATACATTTACCACCTTCAAGGAAGTCTCACTGTTGATGCAATGAGTAACTGTAGGCAGCGGGGCTGGTGTTCTGTGACCTATATTTGTTTTAGAAAAGAAAGCCCAACATTTCTAGCAGTTGCTGAATATATGTACTAGAATGTCCTTGAGTCCCAAAACACTTGTCAGCATTTCAAAACAACCAACATAGCAGTTATATTTCAGGATCATGAGACCACTTTCTTAAAATTTTATCTTCTAGCATGAAACTAGAGAAACATTACTAGGATTCAACATGGTGAATTATCGAGCCTGTAAGAATTTATGGAAAGCTTGTGTCGAACACCACACCTTTTTCCGGTTAGACAGACCACTGCCACCTCAGAAGAATTTTTTTGCACATTATTTTACTTTGGGGTCAAAGTTCCGGTACTGGTAAGTCTGGCTTACTACACATGTTTGTGGTCAAGGAATACTTACTTTGTTCATTTTATGGTTAAGGCCCAGAAAATAGAATGGAGGCAAGAATTTGAGATATCTGGGGAAATCTCCTGCATACCTTCCCAATATGCTGTACATACCCACAATTTTATTTATTTTTTAAAGAAAAGCAAAGGGCTCCCAGCATCCCCATCAAAATACCCATCAATACTTATGTACGTGGATGGGCAGTTATAGCCACACACAGTATTTAAACTCATGATGGAAGCAGCCTCGTAGTGGTGGCAACAGCTGCTTTCTTTCCTCCACTCTGTCTTAAAACCAGCAGGTAAAGCTTATCAAGAAAGGCAAAATAAGTACCTTAATTGACTTTGCAAATTCTCAGTGACCCTGAGATTCCCAGATGCCTAGGTCCTTTTTGGCTCTGCAGGAATCACTCGGGGCCACATTTGGAAATCTAACCGAGCCCTTCTCTCTGTTTCTCTCTCTCTTCTACTCTGGCATCTTGGAGATTTAGACACAGTCATGGAGTTGCACAGGAGATGCCCTAAGAGTTTGTGGACTCCTCCTTGTGGCCATGATGTGGGATTAGGGGGAGCGTGCAAGTCCACAGCTTGCCATGAACTGTGCTCATAACAATACACTTGGAAAAGAAGGCATTGTGTAGATGCTTTAGGTAGAAACTCTCAGGCAAAAATGCCTGATTGTAATGTATATTTTGTTTAGTGGCAAGGTTTGCTTAATTACAGAGTTACAGTATTACAATTTTAAACAGAGTACGTACCGGAATGATAGGAAAATGTGAGCTGTTATAGCCTGCTGCTGCCAGTTTGAAATCTGTGACTAGTATCTTGCTGCATCACCTAAGGAAAATTGTGTAAATACTCCTGCATCTCTGAAGGGTTCCTGTTGCATGTCAGCTGTGACTATGCTTTGGAGATTGGTTGTGTAACCGGTTGCTTTATTGGTTGTCCCATGAGGGCCTGCCAGAACAGAGGAAAACTTACCCAGTTGTCTCTAGGCTTCAGCCAGAATACTGGCCTTTAATTCAGTTCGTGTGAGAACTGTTCGTACAAATTCATTCAAACATAGAGAGTTAAGTTAATATTGCCTGCTGTACCTTTGCTACATCTAACATTGATTGATTTGGGAAGCTAAAAAAAATTCAGTTTTTATTTTTAGATTTTGATGTGTCAGTATTCTTCTATTAGATGAGGCAAAGTATGTCTGTGTCCATTTACTTTCTAATCTCAGCATTATAATTTGCTTTCAGTGGGAGAACTGAGGTCCAGTCTGTACAGTATGGTAAAGAAAAAGCTAATAAGGACAGGGTATTTGCCAGGTAAGCAGCTTAAGATTATTTGTATGCACATGATTATAGTGACTTATTTTACTTAGATTTCTTCCCTGTCCTCAAAATCATTTGGTTGCTATAGTCCAGTTCTGAAATTCCCTTCCCTCATGTGTGCCTAACACAGGAAGGGAAGGAAGACAATGTTTGCTGCTGTTTCCGCATGCCAGCTGGTTGAGACTGTACTTTGCACATAGAATGATCTGGAATCTTGATCAGCCAGAGTTCTTGATTGCACAGAGAGACTTTCACATGTCAGTACACATGTCTGGACCTATTATCTGTAGTAGAATAAGCTTCTTGGGAACAAAGAATGAACAGGGAATTTAGTCTGGTCCTAGGGGAACCTCTTTCCTCTCTAATACCTGTTCTTATGCTTGCTGGAGGACAAACTGCTGTCAGTCTAGTAGAATTGGCCCAGAAACTAGCATTAGTCTCAGACTAGCTGGGTAACTTCTATGCCTTTGTCCTAAATAGGGAAGGATCATTATAGGGCCCCCAGGAGAGAGAACAATTGAGATATTAGGTTGTAACCTAGAATGAAGCTTTATTAAAAGATAGTAATGTAGAAAATCACAGTGAAGTCACTAAGGGCTATCCCAGTAGAGAGAAAGGAAGAGCAGCAGTGAGACAAGGCAGCGCATCTGTAACAAGGCAGATTGAACAAGAAGAAGAAGAGAGGGAAGAAATGAACTGGAATATCGGGTAGAAGGGTCTAGGTATAAGCAAAAACATCTGTTTATTCTTGTAATTTGCTAACATGCACAGACAGGAAGGGAGAGACATAGATTCTTAGTGAGGCAATACATTCAGAAATTAAATGACAGCAGGCATTGCTAAACTATAGTATTGCTGTCACAGAAAGCACAGGTAAAAGAATATGTATAAAGCTACAGCTTCCAGGGATCACCTGTTTTGAGTGTCTCGATCCAGGAGTGCTCTCACAAACTGCTTAGTTTAGGACTTCAGTAGCCAAAACCAAAAATATTTGCTGGAACTGCGGTCCAGGGGGCTAAAAGAGAAGAGGAGCTAGTGCTGTTTTCTAAATGTAGTCAGTAGAGGTTAAGTGCTATGTGTGTTTGGTATTAAGTGGACGATTATAAAATGTAAGAGCAGGTGCAGGAGTGTTTCAAGGGTGTGGCAAAGCCACATTGGCAGTATGATAGCTTAAGCAATGTGTTTGATGGTGTACATTAAAATAAATCCCAGGTAGGCAGCCAACATCTACCTTTCCCATACATCCATGCATGGCAACATGGGGAATGGCTGTTATGAGTTATGATAGTGCTCTTCTGTTTCAGTGCAGTTTAGTTGGTCAGATCCATCATCTTTGCCTTTTATTCTTAAAGTTGGCAACATAGCAACTACAAACAGGTTATTTGGAAGATAAGAAACCAATGGAAACATGTGAACAAAACGGAGGGTTTGTTGCCCTTTTAATAGTTGTGTAGAGGATGGACCTTTGGCAGGCATACACATTTTTTTGAAATTTCATACTCCTGGTATCTACAGTACTTTGGAGATTTATCTTGTCCCTTGTTATTTTGTAAACAATTTTGCATAATCTAGCTAATGTTGAATTTAAATCTCTGCAATCCTTTAAGCTATCTAAAAGTAAACCAAAGAAATAATAAAACTCTAAGTAATAAGTTTTGCCTGGACACTTAGTAGAAGAGGAAGTCATAGACCTGTGGCAGAGAAGAATATATTGCTGCAGTGTGGTAACTCTTTCTTTGAAATTTCCACAAAGAACAGGAAGTTTGTTAACAGCCAGGAGTGGGTGAGGCTATGAGGTTAAAACAGTTAACAATCAAGCATTCAAAATATAGCTTCACAGTTAGATGCTTTTGTTCTTCGTTATCAACTTCTAAGAATCCTATTTGCTGATAAACTTTCTAGTTGGTATTTCAGGTGAGTGTTGTGAACAGCATTGTCTCTAGAAAGAGGACACAAGTCTCACCTTACAGAATGTAGGCATCTTTATTCATGTAACGTTTGTTTTGGGTTTTTTTAAATATGGTCAATTATGTGAATAATATTAATGCTCTTTAGAAAGGAATAGGTTAGCTGTTTGCATATTGATGTCACCATCATATTTTCATAGAACATAAGGATTAAGCCTTGAGTAACTACAATACATGTTGATGGTGAATTAGCTAATCCTTTGCATGATACTTCTTTTAAATCAGTTCCAGGAATGTTTGTTGTCAAGATTTTTTTTTAAATTACTAACACCATGCAGCTATGCTCATGTTAGATCTGCAGTTTTATCAATTAGAAATCATTCAACTAAGTCAATAGAAAATAAGCTTAAATTGAATTTATGTCAATATGTATCTTTCTTTTGGGGGTACATATGTATATATATTTCTTCTTTACACTGTTTATTTTTAAAACAGTAGAATTAGTACCATTTTGATCCTGATTGGGCTCCTGCCTTGTTCTTTAATGCAACTGTTCGTTTTTTGAAAGCTGTAAACCTAGGACCTATCTACACAATTGATAATAAAATTTATAAATACCAATAAGCAAAAGCAGCTTTAGGTAAGAGATTATTGGGAGAAGAGAAGCTGAAAGAAAGGAGGAATATGCCTAATCCCTTTGCCTGTTTTGCACTGCATTCTCCTTTTGTAAGTTTTATCCTTCATTACACATGTACATCCTGTCTGAATTGGCCCCTTAGTAGTGCGGAACCATAGAAGGAAAGGATGGTATTGATCCTGATTCTGCCTTTGAGATAATAGCAGGCAGTAATTGGCTTATTCTTATTTATGAATCCAGTGCCACTCATACATTATGTTTTAGTTTTGTTATCTTTTGAGTAAAAGTCATTTCAAGCAGTCTGTAAAACAGTTTCAATCCTCGGATGAAATGTACCATTCTCTGGGCATAGGAAATCTAGTATCATCTGCCATCTATTCCCAGTCATGCCTTCAGTGCATTTGTAGACATATCTCTCTGGTATTTATGCATGGATACTGATTTGTTGTAGATCCCCAAGTAAACCTCTGGCTCGCAAACTGATAAGTGGGATGGACTGGGAGGTTGTCAGCAGGAATTCACTGACTGATGACCGGTTAGAAACACAAAGCTTACCATCACGTTCTCCACCTGGAACACCTAATCAGTAAGTAGCAATAAACAGCTGCTTGGGAACTAGTTGCGTTTTGTTCTTATTAGTCAAAGGAAGTAGACTGATTAAGATCCCCATGTATGTATATTCTGAGACTGTAGGGTCACGAAATGAGAAGGCTGATAGGTTAGGTGATCACCAGATAATTAGGATAGCAAATAGTCTTAGAGAAGTTAAAGAAGTCAGCCACACACGCAGGGATGTCTGATAGGCCCTGACTGCCTAAGAGCCATACTACAGATTACAATGGTTTTTAAAAGTATTTTTGATTGTCCACATCTGTTTTGATTTAAACACAGCAGTGAAGCCCTGATCCTGGTTGTGTTCTATGCCTACGTTGGAGTGCCACACCAGTTCCATGTCAGCAGTCTCTTTCCCTACTCCACTACTGCTAGCATTGGAAACTACTATTTACCTCAGGCAGCATGTTTGGGTAGCAAATAACAGCAGAGGGAGCAAGAAACTAACATCTGGAGCACCAGATCAATGTCCCACAGCTGCTTTTTCTTTGGGATAAAAGTGGTTGGTGTAAGCAAACATTTTGAAAACAAGCTTTCAGGAAACTGTTTTTCAGCCCTTATTGTACTATGTGCTTTGAGAGTAGGTACATGAAATAATTTTGAGCAAGTGATGAGTCTGCTATGAAAGTTTTTCCCACCATAAAATATGATGCTGTGAGTGGTAAATATCATTTATCATATTAGGGCTAGCCTTTTTTCTTTTTTTCCATTTTCTCTCCCTTTTTAAAACTTTGATGGCAATATGGTGGTTAGACTATAACTTTCCTTTAAAATCTGGGTTTATAAATATTTGGCGAGTGAGTCATTTAGGTCTCGAACGGTTATGAATGGGTGTTTCAAACAGTGCCAAAAAAAAAAAAAAAACACAAGAGAAGAAGCCCGGGTTGAATGATTCTCCTGTGACATTAGGAATAAATTGACTGGTTTTTTTCTTGGTCCCTTTCACTCACACATTGGTTCTGTGTTTGCACAGAATTGTTTGGAATCTTCTGGAGGCAAGTTTAAAGGTTTTTGGCAGGAGCCCTGCCTGCCCAAGAGTGCACTACCCAGAATTCATGCCCCTCCCTTTAGTTCATTTTTGTCCCCCCTGGTATCCACAGTATGTTCAGAACTTTTCCTGATCTGAGTTTTCCCTTGAAGGGGTTTCTTTGACATTTTCCCTTACAGATTCCCTTAACTACTCTTTGGCTTCCCCAACTAGCTTCATCATCATACTCTTGGATATGACTTTGAACCGTATGACAATTCTCATAAACCCATGACCTCCAAAGGTTTCTTTAAAAAGTGTATTCAGTACGATCGCAAGACCCCACAAAGCAACAGCCATTGTTTGTGTCTATTTCACTTGGGAAAATGTTGTAGTTAAGTGGCAGCAGTCTCGCCAAACCTGCCCTCCAAAATAGGCAAAGTAGGCTCTGAACTTTTAGATAGGGAAAAGCCTTAAGGCTTTGGAGCAAGCTAAGTACATGGAGCCCCTGTTAGCATCAGTTTGTTTTTGCCACCTCAAGATTTATCCAACTCCTGCCATTGATGCCACCATTGATATTGTCATAGTCTTCCACATCAACCACTCTCACCACACACCCATCCATTATCGTAGGCCAATGAAAGCTATCACAGCCTAGAAAGTAAACTTCATCTCAAGATTGTAGAACTCACTTTTTTTTATTTTGACATGAGTTTGTTTTCTCCTTTGACAAGGGCTACTGGCTGTTGTTACTCTGCATTCCACAACTCCACCCTTTTGTGACCACCCTCACTCATACTTGCCAATGTAGGCCTCAATTTTGACAGACATTTGGGTATTTCATATTGTCCAACAGGATTACTCTATATAGTTTCACACTTCTATCTGCAGGACACATTTCTGTTACCCACTCATCAGACGCACTATGTCAAGAGATCTTCCTTCTTGATGAGGGACCTATAAAATAAATAAATAAATAAATAAATAAATAAAAATATAATATCTGCCTATCTGGTCTTGCCCTTCTTCTGTTTCACAGGTGTTTGCCCTGTCCTTGTCCTCCAAGAGCTATTATATAGACAGGTGGTTCTCATACTTGGGTCCTCAGATGTTTTTTGACTGCAACTGCCAGAAATACTGACCAGCACAGCAAGTGGTGAAGGCTTCTGGGAATTGCAGTCCAAGAACATCTGGGGACCCCAGTATGAGAACCACTGATATAGACATCCCAAGGTTCCATGTGGTTACTCTGCCAACAATCCTCCCTCTCTTTTGCCATGGAGAGGGAGGATTGTCACCACCTGCCCTTCTTATAGGCTTCAGTTTTCAGTTATGCCATTTTCCAGGTTCTGTTTTGCTTTAGCTACTGCCTTGAGAGTTTTCATAAAATGCCCATTAGTTATCACCACCCACCTTTGCACTCTTGGTGTTGTGGTCGAAGCTCAGATATAAAAGATTGCACGCAATCCTGTGCAGAGGCAGAACAGCCCATGTGTATGAGTGCACAAATGACCACTCAAAGAGCCACAGCTACAGGTAAGCAACCTGTTCTTTCTGACCAAATCACAAAATTATTCTAATGGATTTTTTTCATTGTTTGAGTTTTGGCATTTCTGGAACAATTCCCATGTATACATACATACAGTGGTGCCTCGCTAGACAGTTACCCCTCATGACAGTTTTCATCGACTTTTTGCGATCGCTGTAGTGATTCGCAAAACAGTGATTCCTGTGGAGGAATTTCGCTAGACAATGTTTGGTCCCTGCTTCGCAAACTGATTTTCGCTAGACAACGATTTTGACAGCTCCCTCCGCACTCGCAAAACAGGTGTTTTCAGGACCTAAGCTTCACAAGACAGCAATTTAAACAGCTGATCGACAGTTCGCACAGCGGCTTTCCTATGGCCGATTTTCGCTAGACAACCACGATTCTTCCCTATTGAAATGCATTAAACAGGTTTCAATGCATTCCAATGGGGAAATGCTTTTCGTTAGACAATGATTTCACTAAACAGCGATTTCAGTGGAACAGATTATCATCGTCTAGCGAGGCACCACTGTACGTACATACGTACATACATACAGACAGACAGACATAACGAAAAAGATTAATAGAGTTCTGCACTATTTGAGACCTTGCAGGAATGGAAAATAATGTGCACCTGTGGCCATCTGTGTGTTTATAGGTGGTTTTCATGAAGCTTTGTAGAACTGTGTCATGATACCTACCATCTACATGCTAAATAAATTTAAGTATTTCCAATAATTGTTTCCTTGTGTCTAAAGATGTTGGTTATCAATTATTGTGTTTCCTTTCACATGTTGCTGAAATAGATTCCATAATGCTGTATCACTGATGGAGAATTTATCCCACCTAAATCAAAGGAAAGCAATAAACTCATGCATCTGCAATGTTAGATGGTAGAATTTATAGAAAGTGACAATATATTTCTTCAAAGTGTATAAATGCAAATTAAATTTAACATAAAGCTTGTACATTTTTTCTAATACACTTGCCATTACTGAACAACGGTTTGTTTCCTGTTCAGTCGCATTTCTACATTTACTCAAGAGGGAAATCGTTTACGGCCATCTTCAGTTGGACATCTAGTGGACCACATGGTTCATACTTCGCCAAGTGAGGTTTTTGCAAATCATCGATCTCCTTCTTCCACACAGGCCAACAGCATCATTCTGGAATCATCGCCGTAAGTTTGATTTTATGACTCCCTTACTTTACAGAAGCACATACAGGTTTTTAAACCCTTCTCCTAGCAATTGTTTTCATTTTTACCATAGAGTCAGCTGATGGCCATCACCTTTTGTATTTGGTATTTAATAATAATAATAATAATAATAATAATAATAATAATAATAATAATAATAATAATAATAATAATAATAATAATAATAATAATAATAATAATAGTGTGTGATCATGTTGATTCCAACTTATGATGACCCTTATAGAGGCTTTCCAGCTGTAAAGTATTCACAGATTGATAGGCAAAAACTGCTATAGCATCAGGCTCCTGTTTTTTAAATAAGCAGAATAAAAAAGTTGTTGGATAAAAGTGCATTATGAATCAGGATTTGGTATGGTTTAAAATGCATCTGACATAAACAGTTTCTCTCAGCAGTAACAACACACCGCAAATCCTGTTTGTAATAAGGAAATAATACTTACCTAACCGGCTAGACTTTTAAAAAAATGATATTACCGAAACAGTGTAGAAAAAGCATAAGTACTTCCCAAATATGTGATAAGTAATGGGTCTTGTAGTCACCAACACCACATTCAGATGACCACCAAGCAGATTGCCTATTGGGAAACTACAGCAAGGTGCTGCTGACAATGATATTTTAAGGAGTCAAACAAATTTTGTCCAACTTAGTCAAATGTACCAAAATAGTGTTGACACAGTGGATTCTTACCCAGGTGTTGAGGTAGATTCCAATCATGATCCTTTTTCACAGTTTGCCACCTCAAATTAAATAAAACACAACAGATCAAAACAGAAAAAGCATAGAAATTAAATAGCTGTGCACAACTGTATATACTGTTGTTAAAGGAGGAACCCACAAAGGCATCACAGAGATCACAAACTGAAATGCTATTTGCTGTAAAGTAAGTGGATGTCACTAATAGCAACCTCAAAAATATGGATGTAAATGGAAAGAAGTGGAAGACAGAAGGAATTTCAGAGCTAATGGAGGAAAGACCGAAAAGAGAGAGAGATGACATCAAACAGAAAGAATGCAGCCAAGGGAGGGGGTTGGAGAGTTGGTAAGGGGAGTGATGAATGACTCTTTGCAGCGAAGCAGGGTAGCAGTATGCCTTAAAGAGGCTGTAGTAAGACTACTGTTAACCATTCTTGAATCCAAATGTACTAAATAATAACTGGTCTGTTTCCAGTATTCATTTTGAAATGTTTGGTGGCTTCTCAACCTCAGGCAGTCTTAAACGATGCACGTAATCTAAGGGAGGGTCTTCACTGTCCGTTTTTGGTGGAGGGGGAGGAACGATATGCGGTTTGGTGTGATCCTTGTATCCAAATGGCATATCTCTTCTCCTGTGGAATCTTCAAGACTCCTGGGCTTTCTTGGCAATTGTGAAAAGCAGCTCTTCCCCCAATCTCTCCTTATTCTCTCCTGAAAACTTCAGGCTAAGTTCCTGGGCCAGCAGAGGAGAACTTGTCCCAAATGGTACGTTAATTTGGAGTACTCATGCTGTGGATCCAGCTCTCTTGCATGTTTCCATTGTTAAACAGTCATCCGATGGGAGTGGGTGGGATGACTGGATTCTACTCAGAAGTAGAGATGGGGATATTCATATATGTATATGAATATCCCCACACAGGTGACATTAACAAGGGTCCAGCCCCATGGGGCTGGATGGTCCACTCACCGATCCACCATGGATATGGACGACACAATTATATGAATGGCTCTGCAGCTCACTACTCCTGGCAGGAGGTGGGAAGACAACCCTCACTGCAAGGTCGAAGAGTGGTGAGCGGATTCCATACTGTGATGCCCTTGGTAGAATCCTGCCATCTGTGTCCGCGTCAGATCAGTGAATGGACCGTCCAGCTCCATGGGGTTGGACCCTCGTTAACACCACCTGTGCAGGGATATTCGTATACGAATACCCCATCTCTACTCAAAAGTATTTGCCCTGGAGATCAGATGAACTTGACTTCCAGTAAACAGGTCTTTCATGTTCCTGCTATCTGAAGCTAAGAAAGGTCCATCTCAGAGATGCAGGGGGCTTCCCTTTGCTCTAAGGAAGGACAGAGTTTGTGGGGATTTGACTTTTGCAAATGGCACATTTAGGAGTGGATTTTCTTTGCAACTGAAGAGGTGATGGGCTAGATTGCATTTATTGCCTGGTTGCAGCCCAATCCAACCTGGGTTTACTCAGAAGTAAGTTTTGCTCATTTGAGTGGTCTTCATCCTAAATATGTGTGAATTGCATGGTAGCAGAAATTAATTTCACAGTCTTAGGGCAAGGATTGATTTTTATTCTGGCTCCCAGCAGTCACAGACACTGGGAATGGACTAAACTAGAAGCTACCAACCTGTACCAAAAAGTAGAATCTCTTGATGGGCTCAGAAAGATGCTGGTTGGGATGCCCTGGTGGGGGAAATTGGTTTATGCACCATGTGCTTTCTGGGGAAAGGAGCAAACCAATCTGCCCCCCTAATGCACCAAACAGTGGGTCAAATGCCCCTCTAAATGAGCTCTAAGTTTTTTCAGTCTCATCATAAACTTTATTACAGGCAACAGTAAAAAAGAACCATTTGAAAAAAGGATTTATTGTGAGATGTTGTGTATGAGGGAGATGGAATAAAATCTAAGAAATCCATAAGCACATAAAATGCAACTAGTGGAGAAAAGAAGAGGAAAATATGTATATGCATATGTGGCAAAAACACTTCTAATAAAAAAAATTATTTTTCTCTGCCTAATTAGGAACTATGTTAGCATTTTACAAAACATGCTGTACACAGACATATGGAGCATAAACAGAGCCTACTAGCGTAGGGTGTTTTCCTTTTTTAATTTGATTAAGCAGATTTCTTAATTCAGTAATACAGAGAACTGTTTTGACTGCCAAATAGTATGCTTCCACATCCATTGTCTAAGCATTCATAAGGAAACACAAAGCCAACTGGGCAAATATAAAGCAGGGAAATTTTTGCCCAAGGCTTCGTTGCTAGTTCTCACAATTTATTATGGTAATACAGTATGTTACACTCACAACTACAGGGTTACTGTAACTAGTCCAGATGTTAGCATATTGTTTGACACAGCGTTTTTTATGCACAAGCTTTATATGTACATGTAATAAACTTCAGTGTTTTGCCTTTATTGCTTTTTTAAGTCAAAATAATTTGAGCTTGATTTTTGCCATATATGTGATGCATGATAAACAAAGTGTCCTTTCCAGAAGTTGAGCAGAACACAGATGAGACCAGAAGATGTGTCACCTACTGATTTGTGAGAACGTAAAGGAGAACCAATATGAGTTTGTCAAACAGTTGTGTATTTCTCTAGGTTTTATTAGGCCACATAAAGAATGCATTCATAGGTTTGTTAGCTTGACATGTTAACGGTGATTCAGTGGCTGATAAAGTAGTAGATTGCAACTGGAGTAGGCCCATTGAAGTTGGGATTTAGTGAGTCTGATACCTGTGTAAGTTCCGTTGATACAGTGGGCCTACTTTAGTTGCAACGTGCTACTGGATTTCAACCAATGACAGCTGCAGTTATCATCTTTAACTTGAACACATTGCCCGAGATAATCCTGTTGTTTAGCAGTAGTAAGTTGAGTAAGCCATTGAATCAATGCAACTTATGAAGAGTTGACTGACCAAATTCCAGTTGATTCAGTGGGCCTACTCTAGTACAGCTTACTATGATACACAATAGGTTTTCTGTTGTTATATTGTAAGAGCCAGTTTTACAGTATAGATAAGCAACCTGCCTTTGGGTTTCTGATCTACCACTTGTTTTTGTAGATTAATTATCAAATAAGCTACTGATGAGAGAGCCCCAAAATATGTCAACATAGTGGTAGAGAGCAGGCCAGATTTACTTATGTCCTCTGCCAGATGTATTTGGGTTTAAGCAAGGACAAATTTCAAAAATCAAGTAAACAATACAATTGAAAAAAAATACATTAGCACATTAAAGACTAACAGATGAATTACAGTATGAGCTTTCATACATTAAATTCACTTTCATAGTAACAAAGAGTGTAATAGTTAGGTCAGAAATTTGTATATATGTAGTACATGATATACATGATATCATCAGCTTCTCATAGAAAAATTCTAGCTTAAGCTGAAGAGAGTAGGAAAAACCACTGGGCTACTCAGGTATAATCTAAACCAAATCCCTTATGAATACACAGTGGAAGTAAAGAACAGATTTAAGGAACTAGATTTGGTGGACAGAGTGCCTGAAGAACTTTGGATAGAGGCTCGTAACATTGTACAGCAACAAAAACCATCCCAAAGAAAAGGAAATGCAAGAAAGCAAAGTGGCTGTCCAATGAGGCCTTAGAAATAGCAGAGAGGAGAAGGGAAACAAAATGCAAGGGAGATAGGGAAAGCTACAGAAAATTGAATGCAGACTTCCAAAGAATAGCAAGGAGAGACAAGAGGGCCTTCTTAAATGAACAATGCAATGAAATAGAGGAAAATAACAGAAAAGGAAAAACCATAGATCTGTTCAGGAAAATTGGAGATATTAGAGGAATATTTTGTGCAAAGATGAACATGATAAAGGACAAAAATGGGAGGGACCTAACAGAAGCAGAAGACATCAAAAAGAGGTGGCAAGAATACACAGAGGAATTATACCAGAAAGATTTGGATGTCCCAGACAACCCAGATAGTGTAGCTTGCTGACCTTGAGCCAGACATCCTGGAGAATGAAGTCAAATGGGCTTCAAAAAGAATGGCTAACAACAAGGCCAGTGAAGGTGATGGCATTCCAGTTGAACTATTTTCAAGATGACGCTGTTAAAGTGCTACACTCAATATGCCAGCAAGTTTGGAAAACTCAGCAGTGGCCAGAGGATTGGAGAAAATCAGTTTACATCTCAATCCCAAAGAAGGGCATTCTGCTAAAGAATGCTCCAACTACCGTACAACTGCACTCATTTCACACGCTAGCAAGGTTATGTTCAAAATCCTACAAGGTAGGCTTCAGCAGTATGTGGATTGAGAACTCCCAGAAGTACAAGCTGGATTCCGAAGAGGCAGAGGAACTCGAGATCAAATTGCTAACATGCGCTGGATTATGGAAAAAGCTAGAGAGTTCCAGAAAAATATCTACTTCTGCTTCATTGACTATGCAAAATCCTTTGACTGTGTGGACCACAGCAAACTATGGCAAGTCCTTAAAGAAATGGGAGTGCCTGACCACCTTATCTATCTCCTGAGGAACCTATAGGTGGGACAGGAAGCAACAGTTAGAACTGGATATGGAACAACTGATTGGTTCAAAATTGGGAAAGGAGTACGACAAGGCTGTATTCTGTCCCCCAGCTTATTTAACTTACCGTATTTTTTGCTCCATAAGACGCTCCGGATCTTAAGACACACATAATTTTTAGAGGGGTTAAACAGGGAAAATATATTCTGAACCAAATAGTGTAATAAAATATTTAATACACTATAACAGAATAACATTTGAACCATGTAAAGTGAACAGCAGTCAACAGTGGCATTAAGAACCATTACCACTGTCATTAATAAATGGAGAGACTTAAGGATTTGTGTACTCATGTACCATAAATTTAATTCAAGTACATATAGACCATTATCAGCCAGTGATAAGACCTATACCACGCTACCTATATTTTACATTTCCTTTCATCCACCTCCTCCCCATGCTTATAGAAATGACAGATGAGATTGTTGTGCAACTCTGCCCATCTACAGCTCAATCCTATATTAAATTAGAAATGGTTTGTCTGATTGGGCACTGCATTGAGAGGTCCCTTTTAGTTGTGTGGAGGATAAATAGTGGAATTAAACTATTTAACAACTGGTTTTCCTTATTTACTTTAGGTTATGCAAAAGAACAGCAACACAAAGCTTAACCTGATCCCATTCACCAGCAGTAGCACATGCTCAGCATAAGACCAAATCTCCATTTTCTGACATAATTGAATGTTTATAGCATGCAAGGCACAACACACAAAGCCAGGAACAATGTTCTTGACCAGCCAAAAAAACTGAAAACAAACTATAGTAACTGAAATCAGGAAGCAGGTACTGTAATCCAGTTAGAAGTCACGAGGCACAGTTAGTTTCCTTGCTGCAACACCCTTTGGAAATACATTCTCTATTAGATGCCCAGAACTAGTTGAAAAGTTTGCCAGTTGAATCCAAATTTCCCATAGAAATACATTGAAAAAGGTCAGAAACTTTAAAAAACCTAAAAGAAATTCACTTACCAGGTACTTGTAGACTGAGCCTGGCTCTTCACAGTGCCTTGGTAGACCCCAGAACAGCCAAAAAAGAGCCCCAAACAGCTAAATGCCAGCAGGCAGCCTGCAGACGGCAGCCATTTTGTGCTCTTGTCCATTCCTGCCCTTTCCCCACCTAACAGCTGATCAGCTGCTTCCCAGGCAAGCAGGTTTCAACTCAAACGGAGCACCTTTTAATCCAAACAGGGTTTAACTCAAAACAAGAAGCTTTTTAAAGAAAAACAAGCAGCTCTCTAACTGCTTGGACTAGCAAGGAAGCAGAGAAGCAGCATGTTCACTAACTGAAAGTTTCGATTTCCCCTGCTTTCCCCGCCTTCCCCACATATTAGGTATGCTAATATATGTGCACTGGAGGATTGTGGGAGGAACATCTAGCCCCTGATGGGGGTCCTGTGGGGCACCCCAAAACACTGAGGAGCTCTCCGGCCTCTTTCAGCACTGGGGCTGTGCAACCCTGTTCTGATCAGGAGGTGCAGCCAGGCGGTCACCATGCCTTTTGAGGGCAGGGCACACAAAGGGCCAGGAGGCTTAGGGGCCATTCAAACTCAGACCTGGCACGGAAGGTACCATTCTTGTAAGAGTGGTTTTCCCGGGGTAAGGCTCATCTATTGCACTTCAGATGAGCTGACCCTGTGATTTCCCCAAATGTGGGAAAATCAACTGCCTAAATGGGGGACTGTGTTTCTGGTTTCCCCTGGTTTTTATAGAATCACTCCTTCCCCTTTGGTCCTTGGCTGTTTGCATTGCTTGCTGCCACAGGCCTGTTTGCCTTGCTGGTTTTCCAGTTGAGCTGCAGGGAGCAGATCTTGGAAAGCCAGCAGTGCAGAATGCTGAGGTCTGAACAGCAAGCAGTCTCTGCTGCCAGTTCAGAGGCCTCCTGGCATGGCAGTGGGAGGCTTTTGGGTGGTGGTGGCTGAACCCTGGGTTATTTGCATTCACTCCATAAGACGCATGTACTTTTCCTCCCACCTTTTTGGAGAGAAAAAGTGCGTCTTATGGAGCGAAAAATACGGTATATGCAGAATACATCATGTGAAAGGCTGGACTGGAGTAAGCCCAAGGCGGAATTAAGATTGCCGGAAGAAATATCAACAACCTCCGATATGCAGATGATACCACTCTGATGGCAGAAAGTGAGGAGGAATTAAAGAACCTTGTAACGAGGGTGAACGAGGAGAGTGCAAAAAACAGTCTGAAACTCAGCATCAAAAAAACTAAGATAATGGCCACTGGTCCCATCACCTCCTAGGAAATGGAAGGGGAAGATATGGAGGCAGTGACAGATTTTATTTTCTTGGGCTCCATGATCACTGCAGATGGAGACAGCAGCCACGAAATTAAAAGACACCTGCTTCTTGGGAGGAAAGCGATGACAAACCATGACAGCATCTTAAAAGGCAGAGACATCACCTTGCCAGCAAAAGTCCGAATAGTCAAAGCTATGGTTTTTCCTGTCGTGATGCATGGAAGTGAGAGCTGGACCATAAAGAAAGCTGACCGCCGAAGAATTGATGCCTTTGAATTGTGGTGCTGGAGGAGGCTCTTGAGAGTCCCCTGGACTGCAGGGAGAACAAACCTATCCATTTTGAAGGAAATCAACCCTGAGTGCTCACTGGAAGGACAGATCCTGAAGCTGAAGCTCCAGTACTTTGGCCATCTCATGAGAAGAGAAGACTCCTTGGAAAAGACCTTGATGTTAGGAAAGTGATGGCAAAAGGAGAAGGGGATGACAGAGGATGAGATGGCTGGACCGTGTCTGCGAAGCAACTTACATGAATTTGACACAACTCCGGGAGGCAGTGGAAGATAGGAGGGCCTGATGTGCTCTGGTCCATGGGGTCACGAAGAGTCAGACACGACTAAACGAACGAGCGAGTACATGATAGAGGAGTTGGAACCAAGTGATATGGGGAGAAAGAAGATTTTTTTAAAAAAAGATAATGAGTTTTCTAAGTGGAATTATTTACCCCCAAAAAATAACATGCAGAATTCTAATTTCCAAAAAACAAAAACAAGTGCCCCAACAAAACAAAAAACCCAGGATGCTCTGTATTGACACCAGTTTTTATTATATGACCTAATTTGGAGGCATTATGAGCAGAGTACTTTGTCCTAGAGAAAATATGTCTGTGAGGGTGGGTTCCAACTGTATTAGGACTGACATGTAAATATGAGTAGATAAATAGGTACCACCACGGTGGGATGGTAACAGCGTTCCATGTCTAGTCGTGCTGTCCATGTGACCACGGAAACTGTCTATGGACAAAGTGCTGGCTCTACAGCTTGGAAATGGGTGATGAGCACAGTCCCCTAGAGTTAGACACAACTGGACTAAATGTCAAGGGGAACATTTACCTTTACCTATGTACATTATAGAATACAGGAATACTTGCATTTTTATGTACTGTATCTAGTATAATTGTATTCTTATATATTGGGATGAGCAACATGCAAGTTGCTTTTGTCCCTGGCAAAAACAAAAGTCCCTGCATTTTCACATTAAAATGGCCTTCTGTTTTTAGAGAATTATGCTTCTAAAACGCTCTGTATCAGTAAATATATAACGTATTTTTTGGACTATAAGACACACTTTTTCCTCCAAAGAAAGTGTGGGGGAAAGTGTGTGCGCCTTATGGAGTGAATACGGTAAAAAAGGGTGCAATTTTAATTCTAACTGTAGGTGGCGTAAGAGGCTGCTTCTTGGTAGTTCTTTTGCCCCAACAGTTAGGAAAAAGCTGCGGAGGAAGGTCAGGTAAGCTCCCGGAGGTCTACGTGGGGGTGGGGTGGCGATTTCAGCCTGCTAAGCCCATGGGGGGTGGTGGTGGAAGATGGCTGGGAAGGGAAGGGAAGGTGGCAGTTTTGACCTTTCCCAGCAGTTTTCCACCCCCCACGGGCCTAGCAGGCTGAAATCGCTACCTTACCTTCCCAGCCATGTTCCACACACACCCCACGGGCCTAGCAGGCCAAAATCGCCACCTTCCCTTCCCATCCATCTTCCACCCACCCACCCCCACGGGCCTAGCCAAAATTGCCAGAATAGTTTTTTCCTGTTTTGCTCCCCCCAAAATTAGGTGCTTCTTATGCAGAGCTGCGTCTTATGGAGTGAAAAATAGGTTAGTTTTTCTGGAATCGAATGTGTCCTGTTTCACTTCAAATTGCTGCTATAAAGAATCGAGCTTGTGGAGGAGTCAAGACAGTGAAAGTGGCTTCCAGTCTCACTGAAACTGTCCATTGGTGCTATATGCTAATAGCAGTCTCATCTAATCTAATGCTAATAGCAGTTTATGTGGAATCTTTTAAAATTAAAATGGCACCATCCATCTGCAAGAGAAAGTTTTCATTTGGCTTAGGAAAATTTCACTGTTTGCAGAACTTGGGAGGAAAAGGAATGGAAAGTTTGGGGAAATCTCATAATGGCAAGAGAGAGAGAAAGTAAAAAAAAAAAAGCTCATTGACATTGAACATGGTCACAGGGCATAGAGTGGTGACAGAAGTAGGAATAGGAACAGAAAACTGAGGGGAAAACTATTGGGTGGCTATGAGCCTTGTGGCTCGGTGGTTAAACTGTAGTACTACAGCCAAAACTCTGCTCACAACCTGGTTCAAATCTCAGGTAGCAGGCTCGAGGTTCACTCAGCCTTCTGTCCTTCTGAGATTGGTAAACTGAGTATCCACCTCAGGGGGAGGGGGGGCAATATGTAGCCTACATAATTAAAAATTATAAACCACTTAGAGGGTATTTTTAAGTGCTATGGGGCAGTATATAAGCAGTGTACTTTTTTTCTAAGTCAGGTTCTGATTTGACAGCACATCACAACAACATGAAGCTCAGAGCTTTCAAAATATTTTTTCTTATATTTATGTAGTTCTCAAGAGACTCCTGTAGATGGGCAACCGCCTGCACTGCCACCTAAACAGTCTAAAAAGAACAGTTGGAACCAGATTCATTATTCACACTCTCAACCGGATTTGGATAACCATATAAATGAAACATATGATGATGAATCTTCCTCATCTCCTGAAAAGTCCTTGGTAAGTCCACAGCTATTTCAAACTTTTTTGTCTCTTTTGAATTAAGACTCTCCTTTGAGGAAGTTCAGTTTATTGGAATCAATAGAATTCAACTACAGTAAGTTACATATCTGTTTAAAAAAGAAATATAACTAATACATAGGTTACATGTAACAATGTTTTGTGTTCTCTAACATTGCATCCACAATGCAGCTGTGAATTATTTTCTTTCATGTGTTAATTTAGAATAATAGTTGTGCACAAAGCTAAATATTCAAGGAGAACAGCATTATTGTCTTCCATTGGTGTTGGTGTTGTATAATTCATAATAACCTTACTTGCACATATTGCATATCCATCAGATGAGACACAGAACATTTTATTTATGTATTATTTATTTATTTAAAATATTTCTATGCCGCCTTTCTCCCGAAAAGAAACCAAGGTACTTACATTACTAAAACAGTATTTAAAAGCTAAAGCAGTAAGTATACAAATATTTAAAAAGAATTATACAGCTACTATATTAAAATGATAATTAAGATCAATATTAAAACACATTTAAAACCAGAGCACAACAGTCCATTTAAAACTGCTGTCAGACCACCAGTCATTAAGGAAAAACCTGCCTGAAGAAAAAGGTCTTTGCCTGCGTGCAGAAGGACAGCAAAGATGGGGTCAACCTAGCTTCCTGCAGGAGGGAGTTCCAGAGTCAGGCGGCAACAACAGAGAAGGCCCTCTTGTACATTAGTAAACCCATAGTTAAAGTGCATTCATTGACAGTGCAGTAGTAATTGTTCACCCGCTTGACATCTGGTTCTGTAATACTAGAACTTTATCCCTGAGTAAATTCTAGTGGGGAACAAGGAATGTGAAGCTCTGCACCCTTATGTTGTTGTTTAGTCATTAAGTCTTGTCCGACTCTTCGTGATCCCATGGACCAGAGCACGGCAGACTCTGGTCTTCCATGCCTCCTGCCTTCCACTGTCTTCTCTGTTTCCTCTGCCCCTTTGAAATCCATCTTGTACTTCCGGGAGTTCTCGGTCCACATACTGCTGAAGCCTACCTTGTAGGATTTTAAGCATAACCTTGCTAGTGTGTGAAATGAGTGCAGTTGTACGGTAGTTGGAGCATTCTTTAGCAGAATGCCCTTCTTTGGGATTGAGATGTAAACTGATTTTCTCCAATCCTCTGGCCACTGCTGAGTTTTCCAAACTTGCTGGCATATTGAGTGTAGCACTTTAACAGCGTCATCTTGAAAATAGTTCAACTGGAATGCCATCACCTTCACTGGCCTTGTTGTTAGCCATTCTTTTTGAAGCCCATTTGACTTCATTCTCCAGGATGTCTGGCTCAAGGTCAGCAAGCTACACTATCTGGGTTGTCTGGGACATCCAAATCTTTCTGGTATAATTCCTCTGTGTATTCTTGCCACCTCTTTTTATTTATTTATTTATTTATTTATTTATTGTATTTATAACCCTCCTATCTAGTCATTTCAACCACTCTAGGCGGCTAGAGTCTTTGATGTCTTCTGCTTCTGTTAGGTCCCTCCCATTTTTGTTCTTTATCATTTCCCTCTTTGCACAAAACGTTCCTTTAATATCTCCAATTTTCTTGAAGAGATCTCTAGTTTTTCCCTTTCTATTATTTTCCTTCATATCTTTGTACTGTTCATTTAAGAAGGCCCCTTGTCTCTCCTTGCTATTCTTTAGAAGTCTGCATTCAATTTTCTGTAACTTTCCCTATCTCCCCTGCATTTTGTTTCCCTTCTCTGCTATTTGTAAGGCCTTGTTGGACAGCCACTTTGCTTTCTTGCATTTCCTTTTCTTTGGGATGGTTTTTGTTGCTGCCTCCTGTGCAATGTTATGAGCCTCCATCCAAAGTTCTTCAGGCACTCTGTCCACCAAATCTAGTCCTTAAACCTGTTCTTCACTTCCACTGTGTATTCGTAAGGGATTTGGTTTAGATTATACCTGAGTAACCCAGTGGTTTTTCCTACTATCTTCAGTTTAAACTTGAATTTTGCTATGAGAAGCTGATGATCCGAGCCACGATCAGCTCCAGGTCTTGTTTTTGCTGACTGTATAGAGCTTCACCATCTTTGGCTCCAGAGAACATAATCAATCTGATTTCGGTATGGCCCATCTGGTGATTTCCATGCGTAGAGTCGCCTCTTGTGTTGTTGGAAAAGAGTGTTTGTGATGACCAGCTTGTTCTCTTGACAAAACTCTATTACCCTTTGCCCTGCTTCATTTTGAATTCCAAGGCCAGACTTCCCTGTTGTTCCTTTTATCTCTTGACTCCCTACTTGAGCATTCCAGTCCCCTGTAACGAGAAGAACATCTTTCTTTGGTATCAGTTCTAGAAGGTGTTGTAAGTCTTCATAGAATTGGTCAATTTTAGCCTCTTCAGCCTCGGTGGTTGTTGCATAAACTTGGACGACTGTGATGTTGAAAGGTCTGCTTTGGATTCATATTGAAATCTTTCTCACATTTTTGAGATTGTATCCCGGTACAGCTTTTCCCACTCTTTTGTTGACTATGAGGGCTACTTCATTTCTTCTACAGGATTCTTGCCCACAATAGTAGATATAATAATCGTCTAAATTGAATTTGCCCATTCCTCACCATTTTATGTTCACTGACACCCAGGATGTCAATGTTTATTCTTGCCATCTCCTGTTTGACCACCTCCAGCTTCCCAAGGTTCATAGATCTTACATTCCAGGTTCCTGTGCAGTATTTTTCTTTGCAGCATCGGACTTTTCTTTCACTTCCAGGCACGTCCGCAGCTGAGCATCCTTTCGGCTTTGGCCCAACTACTTCATTAGCTATGTTGCTACTTGTACTTGTCCTCCGCTCTTCCTCAGTAGCATGTTGGACGCCTTCCAACCTGAGGGGCTCATATTCCAGCGTCATATCTTTTAGCCGTTTGTTTCTGTTCATGGGGTTTTCTTGGCAAAGATTCTGGAGTGGCTTGCCAATTCCTGCTCCAGGTGGATCGTGTTTAGTCAGAACTCTCCACTATGTCCGGTCCGTCTTGGGTGTCCCTGCACGGCATAGCCCATAGCTTCTCTGAATTACTCAAGCCCCTTCGCCACGACAAGGCAGCAATCCATGCAGGGGATTGTGTGCACCCTTATACACACACATAAAAGAAAAAACAGGGGGACCTGTTTTGGGATATATTGGTTATCTCTGGTTATATCTATCCACTAAGGGAGGGAAATTCTCTTTTCCTTTGCAGTAGTCAGATTGGAAAGGTTGGAGGATTCTCGAGAAAAGTTAATGGATAGCATACATAGAAAGGGGAGGAGGGAAAGGAGAAGTCCCACTAGGTGAATAGAAGTCCATTTGTGCAGTGTTGAATGGCACCCACATTAGGTCACAAATGACAGGTCTCTTTTCCCTTTTGTAATTTGCTGTTACTGTTTCAGTCAAAAGCTGTGGCTGAAGTCCAGTAGTAGTGTATCAGTCAGTAGAAGTTACAGAGGAGATAATTAAACAAATCCCCGCTGATTGAGTAGGCCTACAGTGGACCCTTGACTTACAGATGGCTTGACTTACAGACTTTTTGAGTTACAGATTTCTCTGGCCGCAAAATTTAGGTTTGACTTGCAGACTGAGATTTGACTTACAGACCAGAAAAAAACCAAAATGGAACAAAAACGGCCTGTTACGGGATTAATCGGTTTTCAATGCACTGTAGGTCAATGGAGACTTGACTTACAGACTTTGTGACTTGAGAACCGCCTTCCAATACGGATTAAGTTCTCAAGTCAAGACCCCACTGTACTCTAGTTGTGACTCACTTCTGGACTTCAGCCAATAGTTAAATTAGGTGCATCAATTAGTTTTCTGTTGCTGAGCAATTTGATCAAAATTTTCAATCTCAGATTCTAAAGAAATTTGGAATTAGACGGCAATATTATTAGATTACAATTTGTTTTTCTATTTTCAGCCCAATGGCGGGATTCCCCATGACAATCTGGTTCTAATCAGAATGAGACCAGATGAAAATGGAAGATTTGGTTTCAATGTTAAGGTATTAATAAAACCTATTCTTTCATATCTTACAATAGGTATAGTGGCTTTACACTCCTTCACTATTTCCCTTTTTTTTAAAGGGTGGGTATGACCAGAAGATGCCAGTTATAGTGTCCAGAGTGGCTCCAGGAACACCTGTAAGTTATAAGATAAAGTTTTTAGTGATATTTGTTTTGATAGACAGTTATATGTTCAGGTTCATTTCCTTGTGTATATATCTGCAAAACATTCCACTGGTGTTCAGAGGATTTTAATATACAATCATCAGCCCTTTGATAATATAGAATAAATAATAATAATAATAACAATGTGTCATTAGGTCAGTTCTGACTTATGGCAACCCTTTATGGTATCATAAACTTCTGAAAAATATTCTTTATATATTTCATGCTTTTCTTGCTATTATTCTGTTCATCTTTCTTTCTGAACATCATGTTGTCAATATATATTTTCTTAATTATCTTGGGTCCTTGCAGATTCTATGAAAAGCTGGGAAATAAATGAAACAAATAATCAGCAAGGAACAATCATTCTGAGATTCCATTGCCAGTAATATTTTGTGATAGTTTTATTCTGAAATTGTATTAGTGGCTATAGTACATTTATTTATTTATTTATTTATTTATTTATTTATTTATTTATTTATTTATTTATTTATTTATTTATTTATTTATTTATTTAACTTATATGCCGCCCACGCTACCCAAAGGTCTCTGGGCAGCTTACAACAATTTAAATATATAGTGCTAGACCATGATTTATTAGAGCAATAGCCAATGTACCCTCTAATTTTCATCCCTGCTGGGCAGGGCTCCACCTCTGTCTCATGCGACTCTGCCCCTGTGTGCATGTGACTCCTCCCCCTGTGTGCTGGGTTCTGTCGCAGCTGTGTGGAGGGACGCAGAGTCGTGCGCACATGCATGCATGCCCAGCTTAGCAGGAACCTTGCCTATAGCCTCTTCCTTCACGAGGTGTAGATGAGAATTTTCTGCTTTTCTTCCAGCATAATCACTGATTATAATCATTGTCTGATTAATGAAAACAGAAAAGTTTCAGGAAATATGGTAGGCAGTTCATTTACTTCCACCAGTCATAACTGGCTGAGATTCAAATGATAAAGGAAGCAGTAGTAAATGAAAAAAAAATGAAGCAAAAGCTCCCGATACCCTTGTTGTGATTACACTCTAGAGAATAGGGGCAGAAGAACCCAGGGGCAGGAACCCCATCCCTTCAGTGTTGTGTTTTGTAACACTAACATTTCGGCAGAACCAGCTCAGCACCTTGATATTCAGTGCATATTTACTTCAAAATTTAGAGGAAGCAAAACGCCATCTATAATGTCTTCTGCATGAAACCTTTGTTTCATATTTCAGGCAGATACTTGTGTCCCTCGTTTGAATGAAGGAGACCAGGTTGTACTGATCAATGGCAGGGATATATCAGAACATACCCATGATCAAGTTGTCATGTTTATTAAAGCAAGTTGTGAGCGACACTCAGGAGAACTTGTACTCTTAGTTCGACCCAATGGTGAGTAATTTTATCTCTGCAAAGTATGCTCATGTTTGGATTTCAGACTTTTGCTGTCATTATTCTGGGCACGTATCTTCTGCGGTGGTGGTTCTTTAAAATACCAAGAAATTTCTTTGTACTGAAAACTAACTCAGGTAGCTAGGGCTGCGCAGCAGATTCAAACAATTGCAAATTCCAAACAAAATTGACCAGATTGAACACAGTGCTCAGATTCAATTCCTGGGAAAAGTGAAAAGTTTTGGAAATTACTGCTGTCTAGACAACAAATCAAATTGAATGAGGCACAAAAAATTTTTAAAGAAAGGAAAATTTGAAGATTCCTAGTACATGGATTCTTGAAGCTAGCTGTCTGCAATTTAGTAAATTTATTCCTCTAGGGTCTTTTGTGTCCAGATTTCATGTATGTCAGTGCAGAAACAGAGGTTATAATCAGTTTGGTTTTCCAGTGCAGATCAATGAGAGGGCTTCATATTTCAGACAGATATTTGGGTCCCTTTATTGAATGAAATCAATTTAGATCTGGAGCACAAATCAAATTGGAAACAATTGTTCTAGACCAGATCAAGATATACTCCAAAATCCCAAATAGATCTCCAGATCAGATCAAGAGACCTGTGCACAGTTCTTCGTATATGTACCAGCAACTACATACACTTCATGTAAGTGAACATAAGGTCAATATCCACAAAAAACTATGCCGTAATAATATTGATTTGTCTACACATGCAAGACATTTTGACTTCTCTGCTACAAAATAACATGGGTAACCTTGGTTCCGCTTTCTGTTGCTTTTCTAGTCCTCTTGATGTTTATTGAGATGGCTGACCAGCACTGTCCAATTGTATTTCAAATGTGACTACATCATATATTTGTGATAGTAGTGGTTTTATTATGTAGGTAATTGATAATGTCTCTTTCAAGTCCTTCTGCCCTAAACATAAGTTGGATCCAACCCAATCTCTGTCCTTAATTATCCCTAGAATTTCTCTTCATCACTGATGCTGCACACTGTAGATGTTTTGCTGTGTGATCTATATTTCCTTCCCCTATTGGTCACAGTTTAGACTTGGTCAGCATTATATCTGAAGCATTTTCCTCACTTGAGCATAGCTTTTACTTTGTAGCTCAAGCTGTTTTTCTTCTTCCTATAACTGTTCTGGTTCTGAGCTTTAGTTGGCATCCTGAAACTGAGGAGGCAAGCCCCATGTTCATTTCTTTGGAAATAAGTCACTTTGAACTTAACAGAATTGAACTTACATCCGGATCCTGCTGTCTATTTTACTTATGAGAGTGTCAGTTTTAATGTTTTTTGCTAGGCTGCATGCATGTATTACATTTACATGATATATTCATTCTTAGTGTGATGTTATTTTGGCATCCTGTCACTAAATTAAGAGATACTCAGTTTTGATTCACTGTCAAGTGACAGTATAAGAACCATTTTGCATAAAAATTTAATGGGAAATAAAAGGAGTCAGAGAGAACTATTTAAATTGTTCCACCGCAACTGGCAAGAGATACTCTACTTTATTCAGTTATGTGACACTGTACGTGTGTGTATGTACACACACACATAGATATAGATATATAGATACCATTGACCACGGTATCCTCCTGGGGAGGCTCTCCGAGTTGGGAATAGGTGGCCTGGCATTGTCCTGGCTCCGTTCCTTCTTGGAGGACCGCCCCCAGAGAGTTCAGCTTGGGGAGAGAGTCTCAGCCCCGTGGAGCCTCAGTTGTGGGGTTCCACAGGGGTCGATTATCTCCCCAATGCTATTTAACATCTATATGAGGCCGCTGGGTGGGGTCATCAGGGGGTGTGGTGCTTCGTGTCACCAGTATGCGGACGACACGCAGCTCTACATCTCCTTTTTGCCAACTGCAGGAGAAGCCGTCCTGTGTCTTCAGCGCTGCCTGGGGACTGTACTGGAGTGGATGCAGGAGAACGGGCTTAGGCTGAACCCGGACAAGACGGAAGTACTGAGGGTGGGCCCTCCCACAGTTGGGGATTTGGGAAACTCCCTCTCTTTTGGGGGGGTGACTCTCCCTGCAAAGGATGGTGTACGCAGCTTGGGGATCCATCTGGACCCGGTGCTCTCCATGGAGTCACAGGTGGCGTCGGTGGTCTGCACCGCCTTTTTTCACCTCAGGCGGATAGCCCAGCTGCGGCCCTACCTGGATGTGGGGGCGCTCACCATCTTAGTACATGCGCTCGTAATCTCAAGATTAGACCACTGTAATGCGCTCTACGTGGGGCTTCCTTTGAGGTTGCTGCGGAAATTACAGGTGGTGCAGAATGCGGCGGCCAGATTACTCAGTGGAGTGAAAAAATTCCAACATATTTCGCCCACTCTGGCCGCATTGCATTGGCTGCCCATCAGGTTCCGCATCGACTTCAAAGTGTTAACACTTATGTATAAAGCCCTAAACGGTTTAGGGCCTCGATACCTGGCGGAACACCTACTCCCACCAAGTTCTACCCGGGTCACACGGGCGAGCCAGGAGGTGAGGCTGAGGAGCTTAACGCCGAAGGAGGCCCGAAAAGAGAAAACAAGAAATAGGGCCTTCTCGGCGGTGGCTCCTCGCCTTTGGAATAACTTACCTCCTGGTATTCGCGGAGCTCCCTCGCTGGGCACCTTTAAGAACCTATTAAAGACTTGGATGTTTCGGCAGGCCTTCTCACCAGATTACTCTTGATTTTCTTCACTCTTTTATTGTTTCCCTACTTTTAATTGTTGTTGTAGTTATGCTGTTTTATGTTATTGTATTTTATCTCTGTTGTTGGCCGCCTAGAGTAGTCCACCGCGACTAGATAGGCGGGATATAAATTAATTAATTAATTAATTAATTAGATAGATAGATAGATAGATAGATAGATAGATAGATAGATAGATAGATAGATAGATAGATAGATAGATAGATAGATAGATAGATAGATAGATAGATAGATAGATAGATAGATAGATAGATAGATAGATAGATAGATAGATTCGACTCTGAAATGCAGAATTTGGTAAACGCTTTAATTTCTGCCCCTATACTTTTCGCAGTTTCATTTTAATTCCAGTCATGGCTAATATAAGGTGTTTGTATTCCACAAACACTGACAACGTGTGCAACACATGTTGTTTTTAGGCAGGAGATATATGCAGGTTAATTGTTAAATGATAGCATGCAGTCTAGTAAATATTAAGTCTTTTATACCTTTGATTTTAGCCCTCTCATCTCTGGATAGTAAAAATACATGGGGTGAGGAGACGGGAGCTTTTTATTTGACTTTACCTATTTTCATTGTACAGTGGTGTCTCGCTTGACAACATTAATCTATTCCAGCGAAATAGCTGTAGAACGAAATCATCGTCAAGCAAAAGTAAAAAGCCCATTGAAACGCATTGAAAGCCGCTCAATGCGTTCCAATGGGCGAAATACCTCAGTGTCCAGCAAAGATCCTCCATAGGGCGGCCATTTTCTGGTGCCTGTAATGAGAGGAATCTGTCCTAAGCACAGCGGGGAGCCATTTTGAACAGTGGGTGGCCATTTTGAAACCCAATGATCAGCTGTTTTCTGATTGTCATAAAGCAAAAAATCGGTTCCCAAAGCAGGGAACCGATCATCGTGAAACAAAAAACACATCGTGAAGCGATTTCATCGTTAAACAGGGTAATCGTTAAGCAGGGCACCACTGTAATCAGTTATACCTGTTGCAAGACCACCTCTCTCAATTCTCTTTGTGCTTCTTTAATCTGCATTGAATGGCTAGAGTTCATTACAGTGCAGATTTGGGGAGCTAATGGAAAGCTAACTTTTGGATGCTTTCAAACTTTCCTATAATAGTTGTACCATTGATCTTTTATACTGTATGAAAGATACCCATATTTTTAAAATCCTTTATTTACAAAGAATGAATTAGTTTTTGTTATTGCAGCTGTCTGCAGTTGTTTGGAATTTTTTTCCTCAGTAATCAAGCATTTTCTGGTTTAATGTAGCTGTTTATGATGTGGTGGAAGAGAAGCTGGAAACTGAGCCAGACTTTCAGTACATCCCTGAGAAGTCTCCACTTGATGGAATCCACCAAGATGATAATGCACTGAGGGAATCAATGTTTCAGCTGGCAGAGGGGCTCATCACTGGAACTGTTCTTGCTCAGTTTGATGTAAGTAACACATTTACTGGGCAGTATATATACTTTGGTGTGCTTTTCAACTGAAAACCCTTTATGGTGATGCTTTCAAGCAATATTTGGCTCAGTTAACAAATGTGCATCAGTTATGCCAAGCATCAGTTATGCCAAGCAATATATGACAGACAATTTACATTCTCGCCTTTATTTCTCTATGCAATTCTTTAAAAACCCTCCAGTTTATGAATGTGAGATATTGTGCTTCTGTATCTATGGTTGAAATTGCCAGGAAATGGATCAATATTGTTGCATGATATTGTGCCTGCATTGCCATCAGGAAATAATATTCCAAGCTTTACATAGCAAAGAGTAGACTGAATGGTGATAGCACCAACGGCAGTAGTCAAGACAGTCTACAGCATAGGTTCTTGACCTGAGACCCATGGACCCCCGCAGAGCTGTGTTGTCCTCACAGGGGGATCACGAAGGCTTGAAGATATGTTATGATCTTTTGAAGTTAAAATAGAAAGAAAGAAATCTTAATTTCCCTTGCTTGCTTGTGTAAAAGTTGGCTTTTCTAACCTACTGCCTCTGTTAAAAACAAACAAATAAAAATCAGTTATGAAAATAACAGTTTGATAGCAAATAACAGTTTGATATTTCTGCACATGGTGAGAACATGCAAGTGAATGGCGTTGAGTGGCTGAGAGACAGCACACAATATTTCTTGCTACTGTGCAGATAGTCAGAAGCCATGGGAAGAGAGAGAGTAAGAGTCAGTCTTTCAGTGTGAGTGATTGTTTGGATGGACTTCATGATCGTGTTTCTTCTATTTGTGCTAATAAAACCATTTGGTTATTATTGGGTAAAATTACTTTTCAATATTATCACAGTGAACTTCGTAATACATTTTGGCTGAGCCTCAGAATGAATCTCTGGCTGAATTTGAAACATAAAAGAACTGATGATGTTGATGAGGGTTATCCTGTTCAAAGCAAAATGAAGTTTCTTCCAGTCATCTTAAAAAGTGTTACCATTATAGCAAGGAATACCTGTCAAAGAGACCCTTCATGAGAAACTTTAAACAAATGTTTGATGCATTTTAGGGTTTTAAATATTTAGTTAAGTTCTGGTAGTCTGTGGCAACAAAAATATTTAAAAGAAGTCCATGGTTAAGAAAAGGTTATGAAGTGTTGATCAACAGGATGCCCTCTTGTGCTCGCTATCATTCACAAAGTGACACCAAGTAAGGAAAATCCCATAGGCTGATTCCTTTTTTCATCAGTTAAATACTTCTTACCCAAAAACAAAGCAATTATGACTGTTTTTTTGACAAGTGTGACTGTGGAATTGATAACCTGTACAAAAAGAGGAACACAGCTAAGAGAATGATGTTCTCATCACAGTATCAACAGCAAAAACAATACAATTTGGGAGATGTTCATATTCACGTCCTTCAAACAAACCACCAGCAGAGAGTCAAATAACATCAGCTTCTTCAACTTCACAGTCTTATAGTCATTTATCTCAACATACTAAATGTAGATCTTCAACCATATCAAAGAAACTAGAAAAGAAATCCAGACAGAATTGTGATCATTCTATCACTGAGTTTAACGCCCTTTGAGTCTTTACTATTCCTTACCAACATTAGTGCCACATTTCCACACTGCTGATTAATGAGTTCTACTCATTGTTGCCCTGGGCTTTGCAATAGAGTTTTCTGTCCTTGTACCAACCGGTTACTTTAGGACAATGCCTCCATTGCAAATATTGGAGGAAGAAATATCAACATTACCACAAGAGCATGCAATACAACCTGTCCTGCCAGAAGAGAGAGACATGAGCTGTTATTCCCATTACTTTATGGTTCCAAAGAAGGATAGGTGCCTAAGATCTATTTTGAACTTGAGAAATGTCAGTTCTTTCATAAATACCAAAAAGTTTAGGATGGTATTGTTGTCTGCAATAATGCTTTTGTTGAAGAAAGGACACTGAATTGCAATGATAAACCTCAAGAGTGCATATTTCCACATTTCTATTTGACCAGACCACTGTCATTTCCTATGTTTTGCCTTGGGCAACAGGATTTTCAATTTTACTCTATTTTGGTCTATCAGCAGCACCTGGAGTCTCCACCAAGTGCATGGATCCAGTAGCAGCTTTCTGCAGAATCCATGGAATCAGTATCTTTCCCTATATGGGCAGTTGGTTTTGACAGGCTCAAAAAAGAAGCATGTTAGTCTTCATGCTAAATCTGATGTCAGATCTTGGATTTTGAGTAAATCTTCAAAATTCAAAATTAAAATTAACAGGAGTGATTCAGTACGTCAGCAGTTTTGAATTTAAAAATGGAAAGAGCATATCTCATGACAGGATGGAGAGAATCATGTCCTTGGTGGGGAAATTTCATGCAGGGGCAGTGGTAACAGCACACCCAGCTCATAGTTTGATGGGCTACATGGAATTCACCACAGCGGTGATCTCTCATGATAGACTAAAGATGAGGTCCCTGCAGGCTTGGTTCCCGATTTTATTCAACAGCGTCAAAGACAGCAACTAGAAAAAGCTCCTATTCACCCAGGAATTAACAGACCACCTCCTTTGGTGGATGAATGTGGATAATTTATCAATGGAAAAATCTTTCAAACAACCACAACTCGCTGTTCTCGTAACTATGGTTGCCAGTCTTATGGGTTGGAGTGCCCATTGTCAAGACAATGAATTCATGCCTTATGATCTCAAGAAGATAAAAAGCTTCACATTGAGAAGTTAGAAATGCTAGTGGCGCTAGAGGTGTTGAGAACTTACAAACTCTACTCATAGACAAAGTAGTACAGATGAAGATGGGAAACATAACCATGATGTACTATATAAATAAGCAAGGGTGCATTCATTCCGTGGCTCTTCTTTAACATGCAGTCTAGCTGTGGGCCCAGAGACATATCTTTCCAGTGTTCGTCCATATAGCAGGAGAAGATAGTCATATAGTGGATCAGTTAAGTCACTAAAGCAGACACACAAATGGGAATTGTCTCTTCCAGTATTCAAGGATGTTTGCAAATATTGGGGACATCTGTTAAAATACTTCCTAGGGCAGGTCATGGGAGAAAATCCTTGGGGGATGCATTCACTATGCAATGGTCCAGAAAAGTCATTTGCCTCTTTCTACCTTTTCGAATGATCCAAAAGATGGTTGTGAAATTGCATCAGGAAAGAGCCAACATAATTCTTGTTGCCCCTTGGTGACCTTGTTAGCCTTGGTTTTCAGTAATTTTTCAGATAGCATCAGATACTTACCAACTGCCAGGGATATCAGACCTTATAAGCAGAATGGGTCTGTTCACCATCCAGATCTGGACAGACTATGATTACCAGCTTGGAAAATTCACCAACAATAAGAATTCTTCTTGAAGCAAAATAATAATAATAATAATAATAATAATAATAATAATAATAATAATAATAATAATAATAATAATAATAATAATAATAATAATAATAATAATAATAATAAAGCTAGAAGAACATATAATTATAAATGGAATAACTATGTTTCATTTCCAAATCATTAGAAGATGAACATCAACCTCCTACATTACACACTGCATTTCCTTTGAAACTTGAAGGAAAAGGGATTAGCATATCCCTCACTAAAAGTTTATTTGTCAACTATAGTTGCCAATCAGAGGGCTCAGTGGCTTCACTTTTCTTAAAAAATCCAATCTCGAAATCATTTCTGAAGGGTTGGAGAAATATATATATATCGTTATATATATGGTCACAATGGTCACTCTCCCTGGTACTTCAGCAGCTCATAAAGCTGCCATTTGAACCCATGGCTACTTTCAGTTTATGTCTTCTAACATACAAGTTGCAATACATCAGCAAGAAGGGCAGGTTAGTTGTGCACATGCCCTCTTTTTCTCCAGTTTCATAAGGACAAAGTAGCCCTTATTGCAGATGTTTCATTTCTACCAATAATTGTTTCTGATGTTTATGTGAATCAATCTTTAATATAATCTGTTTTATTTTAACCAACAAGTAAATTGGAAAGGTCAGTGTGCACAATAGATGTCCACAGGGCATTTGCCTTTTACATTTCAAGAGTGAAACAATTCTGAAAACTAATTTATTTATTTATTTATTTATTTATTTATTTATTTATTTATTTATTTATTTATTTATTTATTTATTTATTTATTTATACCCCACCCCTCTAGACCATGTCTACTTGGGCTTTTTAATGAGCTTTTTATTTGTTACCAATGCCAAAGAATGCTTAACAAAATTTCATCACAATGCATATCTAAATGGCTAGTGAATACTGCTACTTTAGCATACCAGTTGGCAAAGAAACCATTGCCAAATTCTTTAAAAGGTCATTCTACAAGAGCAGTTGTTGCTTCAGACGCTTTCCAGAAGGGAATTAAGATGAAAGCGGTTTGCAAGGCAGCAACTTCATCTCAGCCCATTACGTTTGTAGCGCTCTACAAGCTGGATGTCAGGAAGTTCAGTGCATCCTTTGGTTGGACTGTAATATCATTGGTGTTGGTGTGACATCCCACCAGCTGGCAATTGAGCTTGGCCTCACTATTATGTGTAAATCACAGACCCCAAAGAAGGACACCTTAGTTATCTGTAAGTGTAGTTCTTTGAGCGGTCATCTGTGAATTCACACAACCCCAACAACAACAACACATCCTGTGTCTGCCATGTAGATATTAAAGTCAGCTGCAGATATGGGAACTGAGAAATAGCCGTTAACTGATGGAGCAGGTACTATGGGAGAATTTTCGGTTTAATGGCTTTTTAGGTTCTGGAAGATTCAGAGGATGTCTGCACAGATATCCATACATGTAAATTTAAAAGAGAGCCTAAACAGCCAACAGCCGAATCAAATATAGCTTATGCTTTACCAGCCAAAAGCTATTTTTCCATTCCCATCTCCAGTTCTGACTAATATCTGCATGGTAAACAGAGCGGTTGGATGGATTATATGAATTCAAAGATTACCTCTGAAAGAACTACAGTTACTGGTAATTAACCTGTTCCCCTTCTTTATGCTGTCTGTGATTTGCTCATATGGGTGACCAACAGGCTCCGTGCTTTATGAATGCTTCTGCTGTACCAGGCTTTTGTTGTGTCAGGTTGTGTAAGATGTGCTGAAGTTTCTGAAACTAGTTCATTTTGAGTGAAACAAGAATGATAATGCTTACCTGTCCAAGTACATTACACAGTGTATTGTAACGTGTGTGTGCAAGTGTAGTAAACTTTTGGTTCTTCTTCGTGGCCTCTGTGAATACATACATATGGGTTTAGTCTGCGCCTGCGCTGACATTCTCGGAGCATTCTAGAGCTAAAAGTAACAATTTTATGGTGTGATCCCCCATGAGGCACAAGCTCCTCCCACCCAAGATTCCCCTCAGTTCCTTTTTTCCGCCGTGCTGTAAAGTTCTACAGAGCATAGAGCTATTTCCACAGGGGTTTTTCCCCTTAGCTTATTGATCAATTCCCTCTAAATTGGATTCTTTCCCTTCTCAATTATCTAATCTATGATCCCCCGTGAGTTGTTTTCTTTTTTGCTTGCCAGCTAATTGGCTTAGACCCCCCCCCCGCACACACACACACTTCAACTGTTTGCTTCTTTCTCCTTTCCCGCCTTTTTCGGCCTACTCATTTTGACTCTCAGGCACATTAATGACTTTCTGCCTGAGTAAGCTACATCTTCCCCAGATAGGTGCAGGCTGCAGTAGGGGACCCGACAATGCCAAGGAGTCCTTAAAATCGAAGTCTACATCAACAGAGGAATCCTCGCCAGAGGCTAGTGAATTTGCCTCTGAGGAGACGACGTGCCAGCTCTACCTGCACAGACTTCGGGATCGCCTGATAGCCTCTCTGCTCCAACTGGCCATTTAGTGACTGCGCTACCGTCCAGTCCGGCCATGGCCATTTTAGCCCTACATGAGGGCGGGCATTTGACGTTCCTGAGTTGGAGCTTAAGTCTCTCTATCTCATGAGGAGAAGAGAGTGAAAAGGAGGCATGTCTCACCACACCCTCTCTCTGAGCAACCATGAGAGAGACTGGTGATGGATGATTGTTTCAAGGGGCTTGTTCAAGGGACCCTGCAGGAGTTAGGGCTCTGTTGCCCTGTCCCTAGGAGAAGAAGGGCCTCCTGTTGCCCCGGTCACCTTCCCTGACTGTCAGTGATTCCTCCTGACATGGGAAGCGCCTCTGTGTGTGAGTACCGCACACCAACCCTCCTTCGCGTGCCTGCTCATGTAGCTGCGACTTCTGGAGGGAGCTGCACACCGAGGCTGTAGATGTGCCAGCAACATATGGTAAGGCTTGGGTTTTTCCTTTGGGGATACAATGGGCCCCTTCAGCTCCTGCGGCTAGCCCTGCATGTCAGTGCTTTGCCTGTCTGGGGTAACGCCCTTGGGTGTTTGGTGTATTGGGCCTGATTTATCAGAGGCCTTGTTCACGTGGCTGCTATTTCCAAAACCAGGTGCCGAGGTGAAAGCTTTCTGGCAGCACTTGACAGCCCTAGTTTGCCTCTGAAAGGGGGGGCTGCAACAACTCCCACCACTACCCCTGCTAGTCGGTGATATTCCTGCCTGGGGTAGCACCTGCTGGTGGCTGTTAATTTGGCACAAAACAGCCCTCTTTATCAATGGGCTCGCTCACAAAGTAGCCTGCGGCCCTGTCTCAGCTGCCAGTGCCCGCATAGGCTCATAAGGAAAGGACTCACAAGGGTCCACCCGAGAACCCTGCCGCTGTCTGGTAAGTCTGGATAATTTTCCTCAGGTAGGTCCTGTCACACTGACAAGGTTGCATAGGACCGGTCCCTTTTGTTTGGGATAGGAGCTATGAGCTCTCGGCCACCATCACCATCCCGCTCTACCTGGCATCGTTCTGAGCCATGGGCGATGGAGTACTTTATGCCTCCACATGCGCTTTACAGATGTAGTGCTCCCTCGAACTCGGCTCCGGCATCATAATGTTTGGAGCCTTGATCAAACCTGCTGTTAACCCATTCAGGTTTGAGACTCACATGAGTCGCTGGGGGGTGGAAGAGTTTCCAACCAATCTTCCTACACCCCTCTCGGTTGTCACAGATGTTCACACTCCTTTACTGTCAACAGATGAGTTCTTTGGTCGGCGTTGTTATTTGTTTTTGGTCGCCGTGTAGCCACGTACTCCTCTGCCATGAGGGCTTATCACCACTTATGGAGTTTGGTTCTGCCCACCCTGCAGGTAGCTCATGTGCACGCTTACAGTTCAGGCCTTCCACATCACTGGGAGGCACTGTTGCAGGTGCATCACGAGTGCACTGCTGCTCGATACGCCTAAAAACCAGTGTCTAAGCAACTGACAGGTTAGGACCTGCCATTTGTTGGTGTATGGCTTTTTAGCCAGAAAAAGGTTGTTATTTTTGATAACCTGCTCAGGCTCTAGAAGGTGACACATTCATTGTGCTGTAACATCTGCAAGTGCGTGAAGATGTTCCCATCAGCCTATGGCATTCCAGGAACGTTAAAAGCCTCAACCCCAAAGTTACCAGCTGCCGCCCCTAGACATGTGGGGAGACAGTGCCTTGACTGGCAGAACTGCTGGTAGGACTGCAAACTGAGCGGGCTCTTTACTTCTCTGCTGTTGACCAGTCAGTCCGTTTGACTTCTTTCTATCGTAGCTACCAGCTTTGCCACTATCTTCGATGTACATTGAATCCATTAGGATCGACCTCAACATGGAAAAAATTTTGTTCTTTTTCTCTACCATACAACACTTTGGCAGGAAAAGATGCTTTCCAAATTCCAATCCATCTCATGTCAAGGCACATTATGATCGAGCGCGACCGGTCCTGGCTTCGAATATGCCAATTCTGGACATAAGCTCGGATCTCACTCCTTGAACGAATCTCCCTCCAGTATGATGCGATCCATTATCATCCTCTGTCACCTTCAGTGTGCTTCTTTTCATTTGCACAGCTCACTTCTCAGTTCACCGCATCCCGTCTATTGGGAATGGAGGAACCGCCTTTTCCAGACCCAGCCATCACTTAGCTGAGCACTTACACTAACTATGCTGAAGCTAGAGTGGTCCTCACCGACCAGATAGGCGGTGCATAAATTAAATAAATAAAATAAAATAAAATAAATAAATAAATAAATAAATGCTTGCACCAAGCCACTTCCTATTAAAGATCTAGGAAGAATGTATCACAGGTACAAGGTACGAGGAAATGACATAGAAATTTTGGGATGACTCCAGTCCCATTTCTATCATCGTAGAACAAATTTATTCGAAACGAGAAATGATTTCCCTGAACCCTACTAATAAGAATACGGAAACATTGATGTCTTTGGCAGGGAGACTTATTCCCTTCATTCACTTCTGCTCCATGTGGCCAACTATCAATCACAATAGGCGCCTACCTGGAGCAATTTTGGTCTCAAATTCTACCTCTCTTGAAATCCATTAAGACAGAGCTTAGAAATTCTTGCTCTGAGACCACGACTCTAGCAAAGCAACACAGGATTGCTGCTTGACATGCAAAGGGCTTCAACTACTGTCGTATCCTTAGTATCTGTAGAAGGCTCACCTAGTCACGATCCACTGGCTCATCAAGGACACATAGGACAGAATTGAATGTCTTCCATTACATGGTACCAGTCTCTTCAGTCTTAGACTGGTGACACTAGAAATATTATTATTATTTACACAGAATAGGAAAACAGCTAAATTATATATGGGCCGACAGCCCTTTCATCCCTCTTTCAGTTCTACCCATAGTCCTTTCAATCATGTCTGGAGTTTCAGCCTCCCAGACATTTCGGTTCATACAAGAATGTCACCACATCTCTCAAGGTTACGTTATATAATTGTCTTTGTTCCCCTTTGAGTAACGTTAGACTCACTCTTTTTGTCTATATCCTCCAGGAAGAGACCTCTGCCTCCTGGGCAAACATACCATAATCCAAGTTCCTACATCTGGCTTATGCATGGCTTCTACTTCTGTGCTATTATACCCATAGAAAGGACGGAGGCATGCGTCCCATCCTTGGTCTCAGAAATCTTTTCATGTGTATTCTACCGTAAGTTTCAGATTCCAGCCTCAACACTATTATCTAATCAGTAATTCCTAAGGTTTCACTGCCATTCAATTTTTCAACATTTGCAAGGTCTTTCAGATGGTACAGGACATCAGTTTGATAATAACCTTCCCCTGCGAGATATGGACATCTACCTGTACTGGTACTATAGCATATGTTTTTCTTTAAAAAAAAAAAATTACTAGCAATCATCTCCCCAAATTCATTACCTCCACGGCTTCAGTGCTAAAGCAATCCAAACTCAGCCTCGAACCACTCCAATAGTGGTATCTTTTCTTTTTGACCAACTAGAGGATCCCTAATCCAAGTAACTGCAAGTTCGGTTCTATCACCATTGGAAAGTATCGACCTTCAATGTATTCACTGGGGTCCGTACGCCAACTGCAGGTTTTATTGCTCCTGTGCAGGTGCGGACGGAAACACTGTCGGGGACATATTCATATGGCATTGGACAGGGAATTTGCCATAACTCTTCCCTCCGATACATTTCATTCTACGGAGAATCTTCCATCACCATCATTCCTAATCAAATGCGATCCAAATACCTCCTTGAGGTACTTGGTTCTAGTTCGCCTGTCTCAGATCGATATAGACAGACACATGTCAGTTCCCTCTGGTTTCTCACCTCCTAACTTCCATGAACTTGGCAACCTGGGAAATACTCCCACTTTGGCATCAGTGCTCGATCGAGCTCAAAAACCATGAACTCGATGTCGATGTGTAAATAAATAAATCTTTATTAAATATATTGAAACAAAGAGCTACCTTACCAACTTTCTTAGAAACTGTTGCCTATTTGGTTTTCTGTTTATGCTTTAAAATGTTATATATCTGCTATTGTTGCCCATTAACCAGATTATTCTGGTACGTAGGACTTTTGTCTCACTCTAGGGTCAAACATCTTTTCACAGGACTCAGTACCACCCGTCCTCCATGTAAACGCATTGTTCCTCAATGGTCTATAGATTTCTAAATTCACTCATGTGCCTGCCATTCGAGCCCATTTTCTCTTCAAATGCCAAATTACTTACTTTGAACAGCCTTCCTAGTGGCTGTCATATCTGCCAAGGGAACACGCGAAATAGCTGGATTGTGATTCGATCCACCTGTTATTCAATTTTCCTGATAAAGTGACTTCCTATTTTAATGTCTCATTCCTGACGTATTCGACTAATTTTCATGTTTATGCTTCATCTTACCATCATTCTTCAGATCACCATCATCTCCTTTAGAGCACATGCTCCACAATATTTATGTAAGATGCTCACCAGCATTTTCTCTGGACACTACCAGAGCTTCTAAACAGATGACAGGCTCTTTTGATGCTTTCATTCTTTTCATTTCAAAAGTCCAGTTTCTTCCTATCCATTTCTAGATCGATGGTCTAGGCTGTATCTATGGCTTGCCAGCGGTCAGACGAGTCACCGTCTAATTACCTTTAGCCTCGCTCCACGGAGTGCTGTCTACCTCGGCTGCATCCAGAGTAGAATCGAGACTCTCGACATCTACCGTGCACCAATATGATCCATGCCATCTACCTTTGCAGAGCAATACTGGCTACACGTAGGTACATGCAATACCACTGGATTTGGCAGAAATGTGATGCCATCCTTCCTACCGTGACGTCCCACCTGCCAATAAGTAAGCTTGCCAGTCACCCATATGTGTGTATTCACAGAGGCCACGAAGAAGAAAGAAAGGTTACTTACCTGTAACCATGGTTCTTCGAGTGGACCTCTGTGAATTCACACTACCCACCCATCCTCCCCTCTGTCGTCACGGGTATCTTATTGTTGTATAACTCTCATGCCCGGCGGACAAATTGCAGGAACTGAGGGGAATCTTGGGTGGGAGGAGCTTGTGCCTCATGGGGGATCACACCATAAAATTGTTACTTTTAGCTCTAGAATGCTCCGAGAATGTCAGCGCAGGCGCAGACTAAACCCATATGTGTGAATTCACAGAGGTCCACTCGAAGAACCATGGTTACAGGTAAGTAACCTTTCTTCTGCCAGCTGTCTTGTCTTTTTAATCTAAAAGGTATTAACTTTGATTAAAAGAAAGGAGGTCCTCCTGGGAACAAATTTAAAGAGCATGCTAGATCTTCAGGGGGAGGGATTTAGAGAATGGGAAAGTTCTGTTATGGAAGTGAAAATTGCCTTGTATAGTGTTGAATTTCACACATTGCATTTTAACCAAAAAGATGCTGGAACATTATAAGGAAGTTCAGTTTTCTGTGGAGCCTTTAACAATTTATCAAAATGACTTTCAAAATTTTATATAAAATGTTCTACACACAGACCTATTTATACATGTACATACTAATCAACAAATATACGTATAGATGTCTTTTGACTTGGGTGGGCCATCTACCCACTTAGTCAACAACCTAATGTGGAAATAAATTACATTCCTTAATATACTCTGATTTCATTCAGAAACATACCTGAAAAACATTGCTGCTTTTTTATTTATTTCTAATCGTTGTGGGATTTCGAGCCAATAGATCCACCACTGACATGGTATTCTCCCTCAGTTGCAGGAGAAATGCAGGGAACAAGAACAGCCACTCTTTGTGGTCTTCATAGACCTCACAAAGGCCTTTGATTTGGTTAGCAGGGATGGCCTTTTTAAAATACCTCCCAAGATTGGATGTCTACCTCGACTCCTTAACATCATCAGGTCCTTCCGTGAGGGAATGAAAGGTGCTGTAGTTTTTGATGGCTCAACATCAGATCCCTTTGACATCCGAAGTGGAGTGAAACAGGGCTCTGTCCTCGCACCAACCCTTTTTGGGATCTTTTTTGCTGTCATGCTGAAGCATGCCTTTGGAACTGCAACAGAAGGTGTCTATCTCCGGACTAGATCAGACGGAAAGCTCTTTAATCTCTCTAGATTAAGAGCGAGGACCAAAGTCCAACTGAAAGGCATATGGGACTTCCTCTTTGCAGATGATGCAGCCATTGTTGCCCATTCTGCTGAAGACCTCCAACAACTCATGAATTGTTTTAGCAAGGCCTGTCAAGACTTTGGACTAACAATCAGCCTGAAGAAAACACAAGTCATGGGCCAGGGCGTGGACTCACCTCCCTCTATTACCATCTCTACACAAGAATTGGAGGTTGTTCATGACTTTGTGTACCCTGGCTCAACAATCTCTGACACCCTCTCTCTAGATGTCGAGCTGGATAAACGCATAGGGAAAGCAGCTACCATGTTCTCAAGACTCACAAAGAGAGTATGGCTCAATAAGAAGCTGACGACATATACCAAGATCCAGGTCTATAGAGCCTGTGTCCTGAGCACACTCCTGTACTGCAGTGAGTCCTGGACCCTTTGTGCATGGCAGGAAAGGAAGCTGAACACGTTCCATATGCGTTGCCTCCGACGCATTTTTGGTATCACTTGGCAGGATAAAGTTCCAAATAGAGTAGTCCTAGAACGAGGTGGAATTTTTAGCATATATACATTACTGAAACAGCGACGTCTACATTGGCTTGGGCATGTCGTGAGAATGGCTGATGGTCGGATTCCAAAAGATCTCTTGTATGGAGAATTAGTGCAGGGAAATCGCCCCAGAGGTAGACCACAGCTTCGATACAAGGACATCTGCAAGCGGGATCTGAAGGCCTTAGGAATGGATCTCAACAGATGGGAAATCTTGACATCTGAGCGTTCAGCCTGGAGGCAGGCGGTGCATCATGGCCTCTCCCAATTTGAAGAGACCCTCGTCCAGCAGGCCGAGTCAGAGAGGCAGTTACGAAAGCGGCAAAATCAGGGAGCTGGACGGGGGACAGATTGGATTTGTCTTCAATGTGGAAGGGATTGTCACTCTCGAATTGGCCTTCTCAGCCACACTAGACGCTGTTCCAAGTCCTCCATACAGAGCACAATACCATAGTCTTTCGAGACTGAAGGATGCCATCGAATCGTTAAAGCATTTTTTTCTTCCTTTATCAAAGAGTAGGAGGAAGGGATAAATTATACATGTATTTTTCTCTAGCTAAGTCCATTCTTTAATGTCAGAAATATAAATAGGAATATAATTCCCTTTCTCTCAGAGGATCTTCGGCTTCCTAAGCAGTGCATTTCTATTCTTTGCTACTATTCAGGCATCAATGAGACACATAAAGGATAATAAGCATGCCGTTTTATGTGTCACATGTGCTCTTGAGTGTATCTATTTGAATTATTATTTGTTGTTCTTTATTGAGGTGCAAATACAGGTTGCTTCATTTAGCTACACAAACCTGCTGATGACTAGCAACTTCTGCATACATATGGAGTGATAGAAGATATACTTTATGTTTTTGAATTTGGGTTTGGGCTTGTTTTGTTCCTGCTTTTAAAAAATCTGGCACTTAAGTTCTGACAGGTAGTATTCTTAATATCTGTGAAGATTCTCAGTCATCCAGGTGAGGTTATTTGGAAGCTGAATCATGGCAACTGGATCTTGGATGAGTAGCTAAAGATTTCAACCTAATAAGAAACAAGTCCGGTTGCCATGACTCAACTTCCAGCATTCTTGATAGCTTATTGTATGGACAAATGATGTGATCTTCTGTGTCCTATTTATATGAATACCTTTTTTCACCTTAGGGTCTATCTGTTCTGGAATATTACAGGTAGACAGCCTCTTATCAGTAGATTTTTTTCCACTAAATCCAAACATTACACAGTTATATCTTTCAGGTTTCCAGATAACACAGTTGCAAAAATTTTAGGCATAAGAAACTCAGTTTTCCCGAAAACATGCTGCAGAAAAAGCATATCTGGAAAAAAAACAAAAGAAAAAAAATAAAGAAGACAAAAATGTTGTGGCCTCTTAAAGACGAACCGTTATATTTTAAGGTGAGCTTTTGTGGACAAATCCACTTTCTCAGACTTGTCTACGAAAGCTCACCTTCAAATATAGCAGTTAGTCTTCAAGGGGCCACAACATTTTGCCTTTTTTATTTTTTATTTTTCCTTTATTTCTCCCAGTTATGCTAGCTTAGACTAATATGGTTGCCTCTTCTAAAATTGCGAAAAGGTTAGTGCCTGACATTTTCCTCTTCAGCAAATTGTTTGCAAGCAGCAAGAGATGTTAATGTGATAATATGCCATACTGTGGTGCTGTATGGTGCTGCTTCATGTTTAGTCATATTTTGGTTGTTCTAACCTGACATGTCTGTTTCTGTTTAGCAACTCTATAGGAAGAAGCCTGGGATGACAATGTCTTGTGCCAAATTACCTCAAAACCTTTCCAAAAATAGATATAGAGACATTTCGCCTTGTAAGTATTTGTATGTATGTAAGTTTACGCTTTGTGAGTTGCCATTTCGACAGTTAACAGGTTTTTTATTGTGTTTTTTTAAATTCCTAGATGATGCTACACGGGTCATATTAAAGAGTAATGATGATTACATCAATGCGAATTATATAAACGTGAGTTGATGGTTCTAATTTTCCTTCAGGTTATTTCTGTGTTGCGTAACTGGAGATGAAATAGTTTAGCCTTCTTGGTTTAAAAGCTGGGGGGGGGCAACTATTCCGTTTTTATATCATTTCAAATAGCTTCAACATAGTGTAAGTTTTTATAGGGGCTCACAATTCTGGTATGGATTATGGTGCATACACATGCAACTCTAATCTGTGGTAGGAACAGAAAAGTTAAAAAGTTGTTGTGTCATTTTCTCCCCAGAAGTTAAAGGGTCTTTTGATGCTCTTCTAACTAAAAGAAGTCATTTGTGTCCAGCTATATATAAATGAGCCCCAACAAATTAGACCTACAGTCAGATATTGTTGCAGATTACTTTTTCTGGAGTTAGGAGAAAAAATGATCTTGATGTTTGTTGATTTTTAATTGTTTTTACAAGAAGCAATGCAATAATACAGTTTTTTAGTCTTCTACTGAGATTATATTTGACCTTCCCAAGAGTATATTAAGTTGTGAAATTAATAAAATCATTTGGCATTTTTCTTTTATTTTTAGATGGAAATCCCTTCTTCCAGCATAATAAATAAATACATTGCTTGCCAAGGTCCTTTACCCAACACTTGTCCTGATTTTTGGCAGATGACGTGGGAGCAAGGTTCTTCTATGGTGGTTATGTTAACCACTCAAGTGGAACGAGGCAGAGTAAGATGGAGTGTAATTTTAACTCTTAAAACAAGTAGCAAATCTCGTCGAAGCAAGTGCTTTTTTAAAAACAATGTTTCTTTTCCTGTACTGTTAAAATGTTTCCAAAAATGTATTGTATTTATACATAACTTTTCTGCCACAGCCATAAAGACAGTTTACAGCAGGAGTTTTAAACTCAATTTACCTGGGGGCCGCTAGAGACAGAGTCTGGGTGAGGCTGGGCCGCATCAGATTTTCTGCCAAGCGGAGCAAGAGCCTGAGGAAGCCGCCCAAGAGTTTCCTTAGCCGACAGACAGGTGGGCTGGCTGGCAGGCTGCAGTTCTGGATGGAGGGTGCAAGAGGTGCTGTCTTGGGAGAGAGCTGGCAAGCGAGGCAAGGCTTTTTTTTTACTCTTGACAGCACAGGATGTGTGGGCACTTTGGGGGGGCAGGCAAGGCGAGGGCCACAAACTATCATCTGGGGGGCCACAAATGGCCCCCGGGCGGCATGTTTGAGACCCCTGGTTTACAGATTTTAGAACACTAAAGCAAGTGTACTTCTCTCAGATTGGTGGTGCCATCACCAACTAATGGCATGAGTTTTCTGGCTTGGGCTTGTTTCAGGTCATGGTAGTGTAAGACATCCTTTAAGAGCACCCCTCCTCTTTGAACCTGTTGTATCTTTTAAATTATGTTCTGAGTTGTATCAGTTAGTGGTTTTGGGGCTCAGAATGACATAATAAAGCTCTAAACAAGGTGCCCAAGATGTCTGTAGGAACAATTTCTCCAGTCTACTGCCACCAACAGTATGGCTTAGCTTACTGTTCTATTCTTTCACAAAGTACATTTATACATTAAGGTGTCTAGAAAAGTATATAAAATAAAATAAATCCACGTGGAGGGTCTAGACCCGCTGTCATTCAATGTTGCTACTATCCCTCTCCATTCTTTGAGAGGAGAGGAGCTTCCTCTCTCTGTGGAGGTGCTTCACTCAACCAGAACCCTAGAAAAACATCATTATAGATCCTGTGAAAAGCCTCCAGAGGCAGAAAGGCTCTTCTCTGTCCAGAGTTTTTCTTTATGTGAGGAGAGTAACTTCAGAGTGGAGTGAGGTAGAGCACAGTATCTCCTTGTGTTTATTTTACCTGGTCGCATGGAGATTTGATCTCTCACCTTTCTGTTGCCTTCTCCTTGGAATGTTTTTGTCTTAGCAATTAAATTTAATTAGTTCTCCCATGTACTTTGGATGATTCATGCTATTTCAGTTTTAAAAGATTTTGGAGAGAATTTGGAGCTGTCATTGTTATTGTCTGTATTTCTGGGGTTTTTTGTGGCTATTATTTAGCTTCTTTGAGAACTTCTTTGAGTGGGAGTAAGTACCGTATTTTTTGCACCATAAGACGCACTTTCCCCCCTCCAAAATGTGGGTGGGGAAGTCAGTGCGTCTAATGGTGTGAATGCAGCAATTTCGTCGCTGCTGGCCCTGTGGGGGGGAGCGTCGCAAGGGTCCGGGTGAGCCTTCCAGGACCCTTGCGAGGCTCCCCCACGCCCCCACGGGGCCAGCACCGGCGAAATCGCCAGCTTCCAGGTGGGGGGAACGTCGCAAGGGTCCTGGGAGCTCACTCAGATCCTTGCGACGCTCCTCCCACCCACGCACCAGCCAGCACTGGCAAAATCGTCAGGTTCTGGGAGTGTTTTGAGGCTTCCCAAGCCTCAAAACACTCCCAGAACCTGGCGATTTTACCCCCCCTGGTCCCATGGGGGGGTGGAGGGTGGCAAGGGTCCAAGGGAGCCTTCCAGGACCCTTGCCACCCTCCCCCCACCCCCCCGCGGGGCCAGCCCTGGCGAAATCGCCAGGTTCTGGGAGTGTTTGGAAGCTTGATAAGCCTCCAAACACTCTCAGAAGCTGGCGATTTTAACCCCCCCCGCTCTGTGGGGGGTGGGGGGAGGGTGGCAAGGGTCCAAGGGAGCCTCCCTTGGACCCTTGCCACCCACCCCCCGCGGGGCCAGCACTGGCAAAATCGCCAGGTTCTGGGGGTGTTTGGAGGCTTCCCAAGCCTCAAAACACTCCCAGAAGCTGGCGATTTTACCCCACCTGGTCCCATGGGGGGTGGGTGGAGGGTGGCAAGGGTCCAAGGGAGCCTTCCAGGACCCTTGCCACCCTCCCCCCACCCCCCCGCGGGGCCAGCCCTGGCGAAATCGCCAGGTTCTGGGAGTGTTTGGAAGCTTGATAAGCCTCCAAACACTCTCAGAAGCTGGCGATTTTAACCCCCACCCGCTCTGTGGGGGGTGGGGGGAGGGTGGCAAGGGTCCAAGGGAGCCTCCCTTGGACCCTTGCCACCCTCCCCCCACCCCCCGCGGGGCCAGCACTGGCAAAATCGCCAGGTTCTGGGGGTGTTTGGAGGCTTCCCAAGCATCAAAACACTCCCAGAAGCTGGCGATTTTACCCCCCCGGTCCCAGGGGGGCGGTGGAGGGTGGCAAGGGTCCAAGGGAGCCTTCCAGGACCCTTGCCACCCTCCCCCCACCCCCCCGCGGGGCCAGCCCTGGCGAAATCGCCAGGTTCTGGGAGTGTTTGGAAGCTTGATAAGCCTCCAAGCACTCTCAGAAGCTGGCGATTTTAACCCCCCCCACTCTGTGGGGGGTGGGGGGAGGGTGGCAAGGGTCCAAGGGAGCCTCCCTTGGACCCTTGCCACCCACCCCCCGCGGGGCCAGCACTGGCAAAATCGCCAGGTTCTGGGGGTGTTTGGAGGCTTCCCAAGCCTCAAAACACTCCCAGAAGCTGGCGATTTTACCCCCCCTGGTCCCATGGGGGGTGGGTGGAGGGTGGCAAGGGTCCAAGGGAGCCTTCCAGGACCCTTGCCACCCTCCCCCCACCCCCCGCGGGGCCAGCACTGGCAAAATCGCCAGGTTCTGGGGGTGTTTGGAGGCTTCCCAAGCCTCAAAACACTCCCAGAAGCTGGCGAATTTACCCCCCCCTGGCCCCATGGGGGGGTGGGGGAACGTGGCAAGGGTCCAAGGGAGCCTCCCAGGACCCTTGCCAGGCTCCCCCCCCCCACGAGGACAGCGGGGGCAAAATCGGGAGCTTCCAGGACCTTTTCTGAGCCTGGAAAGGCTCAGAAAAGGTCCTGGAAGCTGCCTATTTTGCCCCCTCTGTTGCCCGGGGGAGGCAGGGTGAGTCTCCAAAGGGTCCTAGGGTGTGTTCTAGGACCCTTTGGAGACTCACCCTGCCTCCCCCGGGGGCCAGAAGGGGCAAAATCGCCACCTTCTGGGGCTCTTTTGAGGCTTGGGAAGCCTCAGAAGAGCCCCAGAAGGTGGCGATTTTGCCCCCTCTGGCCCCTGAGGGAGGCAGGGTGAGTCTCCAAAGGGTCCTAGAACACACCCTAGGACTCTTTGGAGACTGACCCTGCCTCCCCTGGGGGCCAGAGGGGATGAAACCGCCACCTTTGGGGGCTCTTCTGAGGCTTGGGAAACTTCAGAAGAGCCCCAGAAGCTGGCGATTTCACCCCCTCTGGCCCCCGAGGGAGGCAGGGGGAGGCTCCAAAGGGTCCTGGAACACACCCTAGGACCCTAGGGTGTGTTCCATAAGATGGACCTCTCCATAAGGCTCACCAAGTTTTAGGAGAAGAAAGCAGATAATTTTTTTCCTGTTTTCTTCTCCTAAAAATTTGGTGCGTCTTATGGAAAGGTGCGTCTTATGGAGCGAAAAATACGGTAAATAACACTAGGTGCCAATGATAAAATGTGAATTACCATATAATTTCAGTAACTCCAAAAGCATCCATATCACTGTAAAAAGACTTATACTTCAAAAAACTGCTGTTGGATTAAAGAAAATACATAGCTATGTAGAGATAATTGTGTTAACAGGAGACATGGGGGAATTTGATAATTTTTTTTAGTTAATCATGGAGTTAATTTCCAGGAGAATAGAGTGTCAGCATAGAGATCAACTGTTAGAGAAGTTCTGAGTTCTTCAGCTATGTTGGACTATTATAATTTTGGATCACATTCTAGCTAAAGTTTAATTGAGTGTCAATTAGTCACTGGATTATTAATATAGATCATGTAAGAAGTAACCCACTTCATTTATAGGCTTTAATGCGTGTCTCATGCCACAGTTGGAGATAACTACAAGATATCGGGGGCAAAAAGCTGCTTTTGAAAACTGAGGAGCATTTAAAAACAATTCCTCTTGGTTTTAGGTAAAATGCCATCAGTACTGGCCAGAGCCTGGTGGAAGCTCCTTATATGGGAATTTCCAGATCACTTGCCATTCAGAAGAAGGAAATCCTGCTTATGTCTTCAGAGAGATGACATTATCTAACCTGGAGGTAAGACACATAATTCAATATGATTTTTTTAGTAACCCTAAATCTGAAAACATTTCTCTTCAGAATTTTATTGCAGTCATATTTTATCTGTTAGTTTTAGACTTCTTTGAGAAATAGTTCACAGTATTGATACTAATTCTTAGCATTTGTTCAAAATATATAATATATATATTATATTAATCACTTCAAAAATCTAAATGTATATATCAATTCACCTCTTACGTAGTTTTAGTACGGCCTTTTAAACTGTTCCCTCAAATTTAATCCCAGTTTTGCATGACATTTACATCAGGGATCTGATTTTGTAAATACAGTACATAATATATTTAATCATGTAATGCTGGTCTCACCTCTGTTTAATCATTTTGAACTTGATTTAACTGATGTGACACATGGAAGTAAGTATGTGAAACACTTGAGATAGATTTGACTTTGAACATTAAACATTAAACATGTTATAGAAAGTCACTGAGTTGTTCAGTAACATCTGACCAAATTTTGTTTCACTAGAAAAATGAAAGTCGTCAGCTCACTCAAATCCAGTATATCGCATGGCCTGATCATGGGGTTCCTGATGATTCCAGTGATTTCCTGGATTTTGTATGTCTTGTCCGGAAAAAAAGAGCTGGCAGAGAAGAACCAATTATTGTTCACTGCAGGTATTTAGTTCACAGGAAAAATTTACTGTACCTTTTTGTCAGCCCTTTAATTGATAGTATTATTTCACTTCTACCGTTCTACATTTTCAGATATTCTGAATTCTCATGGTGCCTGACTGTAAATAGATTGGGATAGTAACAGATTTTACCCAGTGTCCGCAGTGCATTTTCATTCTTCACAAAAGCATGTCTATTTGTGTCATTGAGAGTATGGCTTAATAAGAAGCTGACGGCATATACCAAGATCCAGGTCTATAGAGCCTGTGTCCTGAGCACACTCCTGTACTGCAGTACTGTACTGGACCCTTCGTGCACGGTAGGAGAGGAAGCTGAACACGTTCCATATATGTTGTCTCCAGTGTATTTTTGGTATCACCTGGCAGGACAAGTTCCAAATAGAGTAGTCCTAGAACAAGCTGGAATTTTTAGCATGTATACATTACTGAAACAGTGACGTCTACGTTGGCTTGGGCATGTCGTGAGAATGGCTGGTGGTTGAATTCTAAAAGATCTCCTGTATGGAGAATTAGTGCAGGGAAATCGCCCCAGAGGTAGACCACAGCTTCGATACAAGGACATCTGCAAGCGGGATCTGATAATGTTTTGACCTTTTGGTTTGTCCCCTGCACATTGGGAGATTCTGCTGGTGTTGGCTTTAAGACTTTATTCTTCCTTTTGCTTTTTCTATACTAATGGGTTGGTTTTCTTGCTTGTGGGTGTGTTGTGCTCTCTGGAGGATTAATAGTCTTGCCTTTGGGCAAGTAAAATTAACTGGATGGTCTTTGACCCCTATTATTCCCTTTGTCCCTAATGGTGAAGGATATTCATGTTACCATTTGATGCCATCTTCTGGACAAAAATTAAAATTAGCCTATTACTAAAATTATGACATTTCTGTACCAGCTTAAAACAAGATAAGATGTAGAATGTAAGTAAACATGAGGGATATAATAGCAATTGGGGGATATAAACTGATCAAAAAGAACAGAGATAATAAAAAGGGAGGTGGAGTTGCAGTATATGTCAAAAATACACATTCCTGCACAGAAATACAGGAGGAGGAGATTGACTGTCCCATCAACAGCATCTGGAGCAATCTAGTTGGGGCGAAAAACAAAAACAACTTAGTAGTTGGAGTCTACTATTGACAGCCCAATCAAAGAGAGAAAGTGGATGAAACTTGAAAAACAAATTGTAGGGTTTTCAAAGAGACACGATGTAGTAATGATGGGAGATTTATATTATCCAGATATGTGTTGGAAGGCAAATTCTGCCAAGTATGGCCCTTCCAAAGAATTCCTGGCTTGTGTGGCTGATAATTTACTCCTACAAAAAGTGGAGAAAGAAACTAGAAGATTTGCTATCCTTGATTTTATTCTAACCAAAAGAGATAACTTGGTGGGGGAAGTGGCAGTAAGGGGAACTCTAGGCGAGAGTGACCATATCCTTCTAGAATTCTTGATTTCAAAGTAGAGTATAGCCACACACTTCTTCTGGATTTTTTTAAAAAGCCAATTTTAATATTTATTTATTTATTTAATTTATTTAATTTATTTAATTTATTTAATTTATTTAATTTATTTATTTAATTTATAACCCGCCCATCTAGACAGATAGTCTACTCTGGGTGGCATAACAAAGTTTAAAAACAATAATAATCTCAGAACAAGGATAAGTAAAGTCCCATGGCAGGAGATCCAGACTAGAAAAGGAGTCCAAGAAGGGTGGGATCTTCTAAAAAAAGAAATTCTAAAGGCACAACTACAACCTATTACAACAAGAAAAAAAGGTGGGAGGTGTCAAAACAGGCTAGTGTGGCTTCACAAAAAGCTCAGGGAGAACCTAAAAACCAAAAAAGACATGTACAGGAAGTAGAAAGAAGGCAAGGTCACCAAGGATGAGTAAAGACAAGTAGCAAGGAAATGCAGGGATGGTGTTAGGAGGGCAAAAGCTGAGAATGAGCTGAGGTTAGCTAGAGACACTAAAAGCAATAAAAACATTCTTCAGGTATGTTGTGAGTAGCAAAAGACATAGTGGCACAGCTCTGCAATTTGCATGGAAAAATTATAACAGGACAAAGAAAAGGCAGAGGTGCTCAATTCCTATTTTAGTTCAGTCTTTGCCCATAAAATAGAGCATGAACTTCCAAACAAATTGGAGGTACAAGTGTGTGTGTGTGGCGGGGGGGGGGGACAGGATTCTGGCTGGAGATTTATAAACAAATAGTCAAGGAATACCTTACCACCTTGAATGAGTTCAAATCTCCAGGGCCGGATGAACTGCATCAGGCCGGATGAACTGCATCTGGAGGAATAAGGAAACTGGCTGAAGAACTCTTAGAACTGCTGTCCATGATTTTCTTAAAATCATGGGAAATGGGTGAGGTGCCAGAGGATTGGAGGAGGGTCAATGTTCTCCCTATCTTAAAAAAGGGCAAAAAAGAGGAACCTGGGAACTAAGGGCCAGTGAGCCTTACATGAATGCCAGGCAAAGTTCTGGAACAGGTTATAAAGCAGTCATTGTGCAAGCACCTAGAAAACAATGCAATAATAATGAGAAGCCAACACGGATTTGCCAAAAACAATTCCTGCCGAACTACAGTGGTACCCCGCATAGCGACGTTAATCTGTTCCAGATTAATCGGCGCTATGCAAAAACATCACTAAACGGAACGGAAAACCCCATAGGAACGCATTAAACTTAGTTTAATGCGTTCCTATGGGGCCCTAAACTCACCGTTCAGCGATGTTCCTCCATAGCGCTGCCATTTTCGCGCCCTCGGTAAGCGAGGGCAGGGCGTGAAAACACTTGCGGCGTCCATTTTGGGCGTCCGGCAGCCATTTTGGAACCGCCGATCATCGCAATGCGATTTTTGCCCTATCAATGTGTAAGTATGGCCTTGTAGTCCCCTTCCAACTTCACTTTTCATGATTCTGTGATCTCAAATCAAATACTTTCATTTTAAAGGAAAATGCAGCACAGTTGCAGTTGATGTGACTAGTCATCTATAATGTGCTGATTCCAGCTTATAATTTATGGGAGTAATACTTAACAGAACATACTACTTGTGTATTGCAACTGAGGTGTTAATTGTTGTACTAAAAATAAAAATGTAAAATACTTGCTGTGGAATGAATAGTTCAAAGTAGGCAGCAATGACCACCAGAAGCAGACTTCTTTTTTCATATCCTATGAACAGATCAGGAGAAAAGATTCTATCTGAAGCTTTCCAGCTCCACTCTGCAAGCTAACTGACACAGTTTAGAGACTTCCAAGACAGACTCTAGATTTCAAAGCACAACAGACCAGCTCACTACACTTGCCCCTCCTCACCTTCCCTCTGCTGCCCCAGTCAGCAGAATATGGATGAACTTACAGTATTTCTAGTCATCATATATTTCAGAAATCTTAGAAAAGTGAGTGTAGAAATGAGCCTGGTTTGCAAACTCTAGAAAATGCTCTATGTTTGGCACTGTATTTTTAAGAAGTTAAAAAAGGTAGTTCATTGGAGAAAAATTAAATTGCATACGTATTTCTAAAAACCTAATTACAGTTCTAGAAATGTAAATCTTCTAGAAGTAATTCTTCTAAGGTACCTAATTGTTTTGTTTGCCATTTGTACTGCAGAAGCAGTAAGGATATGTTACAGAGTGGATTATTTTATGTTGTACATATGGATATAAAGACAGTCATTAGGCAAAAAATCCTTTAAAAGCAATTCAGTAGCACCATTCTGAAGTTATCACATGAACTCTCCCTCCTCAGTTCCTTTTTTTATTGCCACATTGTTGTTAGTGATTTAGTCATCTTAGGAAAATCTCAAAGGAAATGGGAAATACAGTGCTATGGATAAAGAATATCCTGTTACTGCAATAAAGTTATTTTATTGGTTGTTGTGCGTTTTTCGGGCTTTTTGGATGTGTTCTGAAGGTTGTTCTTCCTAATGTTTCGCCAATCTCTGTGGCCAGCATCTTCAGAGGACAACACTCTGTGCTCTGGTGCAGTTTGTTTGGGTGTTGAGTATTTATAGCTGTGAGATCAGCTTTTGTCCATTTCAGGAGATGGGTGATTATGGTGATCAGTGTGTTTTTGTTGTGGGTGTCTTGCTGTGATAAGGAGGAGAGATTATCTGTCACTGTGATTGATGAGTGTCGTTAGCTGGTCTTTTGTGTGTAGTGATCACTGGTCTTTGTGGCTGGGTAGAGTTCGTTGACCTTTTGCACACTGTATTTTTCAGTGCTGGGAACCAAGTTTTGTTGAGTTTCAAACTTTCTTCCTTTTTGTTGAAGTTCTGCTGGTGTTTGTGGATTTCATTGGCTTCCCTGTGCAGTCTAACGTAATGATTGCTGGTGTTGTCCAGTATTTCAGTATTTTGAAATATAATTTCATGTCCAGCTTGTTTTAGGGCATGTTCAGCTACTGCAGATTTTTCTGATTGTTTTAGTCTGCAGTGTCTCTCATGTTCTTTGATTCTGGTGTGGATGCTTTGTTTTGTGGTTCCAATATATAGTGGACCCTCGACTTACAGACGGCTCCAATTACAGACTTTTCAAATTACAGACTTCTCTGGCTGCAAAATTTAGGTTCGACTTGCAGCTGGAGAATCGACCTACAGATTGGGGAAAAAACCAAAATGGAACAAAAACGGCCAGATTAATCGGTTTTCAATGCATTGTAGGTCAATGGAGCCTCGACCTGCAGAATTTTCGGCCTGCAGCCACCATTCCAATACAGATTAATTCCATAAGTCAAGGGTCTGCTGTTTACCTGGCCACAACTGCAAGGTATCCGGTATACTCCTGCAGTGGTGAGGGGGTCCCTTCTGTTCTTTGTTGACCGTAACATTTGTTGTATTTTTGTGGTGGGCTTGAATACTGCTTGTAGGTTGTGTTTCTTCAAAAGTTTCCCCATGCGGTCTGTGACCTCTTTGATGTATGGCAGAAATACTTTATTTGTGGGTGGCTGTTTTTCTTCAGTTCGGTATTGTTTTCTTGGTTTGATGGCTCTTGTGATTTCATTTTTGGAGTAGCCATTTGCCAATTCAGATGGTTGAGTTCAGTGCTGAGGAACTGAGCTTCACAATTCCGATTTGCACGGTCTACCAGTGTTTTGATTATGCCTCTTTTTTGCTGTGGGTGGTGGTTGGAGTTTTTGTGTAGGTACCGGTCTGTGTAGTTGGGTTTTCTGTAGACCTTGTATCCCAGTCGGAGGTCAGTTTTGCATAGGACCATGACATCTAAGAACAGGAGTTGGCCCTCTGTTTCTTTTTCCATGCTGAATTGTATATTTGGGTGGATGCTATTGAGATGGTTTAGAAATTGTTCCAATTTTTCTTCACTGTGGTTACAAATTGCGAAGGTGTCATCCACATATTGGAACCAGAATGTGAGTGTGAAGGGTACCGAAGCCGAAATGCTCCATGTAGAAGTTTGCTATAACAGGGTGGTGGGGGTCCCCATGGCCATCTATCTGTTCATAGAATTCATTATCCCACTGAAAATAGCTGGTTGTTAGGCAGCGTTGGAAAAGGGCCTTGATGTCTTCTGGAAATATCTGCTGGATGAGTGTTAGGGTGTCCTTTATCAGTACCTTAATGAATAAGTATACTACATCAAAGCTGATCAGTCTGTCCCCAGGGTTGAGTTTTAGGGTGCTGATCTTGCTAATGAAATGTCCTGAGTCTTTGATGTAGGATGAGGTTTGTCCAATGTGGGTCTGTAGGAGGGTCGCTAGGTATTTGGCTAATTCATTCGTCCTTCAACGAATCTGCAAGACAGAAGCTCTCCCACCAAGACTATACGGACTCCCTAAAATCCACAAGGACTCAATCCCACTCAGGCCCATTGTAAGTACCATCGCCTCCCCAACATATGAATTAGCCAAATACCTAGCAACCCTCAGGCCACGGACTGGCACCGGCCCACGGACCAGGGGTTGATGACCTCTGGTATAATGGATAGCATGATATACCAAGACCCAGGAGACCTGGGTTTGAATCCTTTGCTCAACCATGGAAGCTCACTAGGGTATGAAACTGGTAAAAATACTCCTTAAATATTTCAATTGCCTTGAAAGCCCAATTAAGATTGCTATAAGTTGGTTTTGACTGGATGGCATTTAATATGTGACAATGTTAGAAAAGGCATACATTCCATATGGTAATATCAGATTTGTTTCAACAAAGAGAAGTGATTTGAAAGCAAATTCATATATTAGCATTAGTTTTATTTCCCTTTGAAATGAATTGTTTTTACCTCTAACATTGAGTTACCATGCCAATTTGGAAGATTTCAATGAGTAATAACATACTTGCTGACATGTGATTGCTTCATTGTCATAACAGCTATAAAATTATGTGAGTGTTCAAGTAACTGATAATAGAATTCCCGAAACAACTTATTTTTTTAAAGTTTTTTAGCTCTCAGTATGTAGATTAAACCCAGAAAAATATGATGAGTCGGAATATACAGTGATATTTTCCAAAGCTACAGTGTCACAGAAGATGCCATGTAAAAACAATAACCTTTTCAGTTCCCAAAGTATTCTATTTAATACATCAAGGTTTTCAGACATGTTACATGTTAAACATATTACACTGAAATTTAAGTTAAGAGAGTAAACCAAAATGTTCAGCATTTTAAAAATTGTTCTTCGTGGTCTCTTTGAATGTGCATGAATGGGCTAAGTCTGCACCTGTGCAGGGCTCCTTGGAATTTTCTTGAGCTTTCAGTCACGTGTTCGCTAGGATGTCCCATCCCCAGTGTACTTTCTCTGCCCAACTGAAGAGCCCCTTTGTTCCTTTTTGCTGCCACTGAGGTTAGATTCCTCTTGATGCTGGAGCTGCGTTGTGTCTCTGGTGAGCTGTTCCTTTTTACTTTTACTTTTTTCTTTTCTTTTTTTAAATTTTTTTTATTTTTAACCACTAGGGATAAGGTAAGCAGTACAAAATGTAGAGGGGGATATGGGGGGAAAGAGGGGGAAGGAGAACACAAAATATACTGTTATCCAATCTGTTCATGTTACGATATTTTCGCCTTTCTACAATTTGATTGCCCTCCAGGTTTCAATTTACAGTTACATCTTACTTTAATTCTATGTTATTCAAGCACTATCTGGTGACTCAGGCCATTTATATAATAAATCCCATCGTTCAGTTGCCCTGTGTATTGGACAGTCTTTCAGCACTTCTGATAGAATATCCATTTCTGCCACTTCCCATAGCTTCTCAATGAGTTTGTCTTGTTTCGGTATCTCCAATTTCTTCCAATTCTTAGCGTAAAGAATTCTGGCTGCAGTAACTATCTGTCTGTCTGTCTGTCTGTCTGTCTGTCTGTCTGTCTGTCTGTCTGTCTAAACTTATCTTACCTACCTACCTACCTACCTAAAGTAGGTAGTTCTTTGTCTTTATCTATCTATCTATCTATCTACAGTATATACAGTGGTGCCTCGCTAGAAGATGATAATCCGTTCCACTGAAATCGCTGTTTAGCGAAATCATTGTCTAGCGAAAAGCATTTCCCCATTGGAATGCATTGAAACCTGTTTAATGTGTTTCAATGGGGAAGAATTGTTGTTGTCTAGTGAAGATCGGCCATAGGAAAGCCGCTTTGCGAACTGCCGATCAGCTGTTTAAATTGCTGTCTTGCGAAGCTTAGGTTCCGAAAACACCTGTTTTGCGAGCGCAGAGGGAGATGTCAAAATCATCATCTAGCGAAAATCAGTTTGCGAAGCAGGGACCAAACATTGTCCAGCGAAATTCCTCCATAGGAATCACTGTTTTGCGAATCACTATAGCGATCACAAAAAGTCAATGTCTAGCGAAAAAACTGTCATGTTACTTTTCCATATTTGCAACCATTGATGAATATCAATATTATGTCCTATATTTTGTGCCCACCTAATCATGCATTCTTTTACCATCTCATCTTGCATTTTAGTTTCAAGCAAGTAATCATAAATTTTCTTAATTACTTTATCATTTGAGCCCAGCAGAAGTTTATCAAATATCATTTGTTCTGTGTAAAAGCCCTCTATTTTATCTTTTCTATACCTAGATCCCACGTGTTGTGGACCACCAGTGTAGATATATTTTTGGTATTTCTAACTCTTCTTTGGATCTTAACTCACAACCATTTTTAATAGATCTTAATATCTTAAAAGTTTCGCTTTTAACATGGAGCACAACACAAAGTGCACTTGATACTGCTCCCGAGCAGGAAGAGGCACACACTCTCTGGGAGATGCCTTCATGACAAGTGGGGCTCTGGTCTCATATACATTTCCCCCCCCCCACCCGCATCCCTCTGATCCAACAAACAACCATCTGCCTGCATCAGGAGTGGACAAATTATCTTCTCATAGCACCCTGGTGGCTATGCCAGCCATGGTTCACCACACTGAAAATGATGACATTGACTTTCTCCACTTCCCATGATTCTACCATCATCTAGCACAGAACAGCAGCAGTGTCACCCGCCCAGACCTCAAATTTCTCCACCTCACCACCTAGAGGATTCACCCCCATGGTAACTTCTTGCCGGAGCAACGAAACCATCTACCATCTTGCTGTACTCCTACAGATGGAATCCTTTTACTACCTTTGCACAGTCTAAGGACCTCTCAGCTGTACCACTTACTCTGGATACGCTTCTCTCTTTCATCCTATACCTCTTCAAACGTGGACTATCTCATTCCACCATAAAAGGTCTACATCGTGGCTATCATCACACATCAACCTGCAGGTTCAGAAATATCAACGTTTTCCCACCCAGCCCAAAAGAGGTTCCTTAGAGGGCTCAAAAACATTCAGCCTTCCCCCAAACCTCCACCCCTGCAGTCTCTGCAACTGTTACTCCACCATTTGACCTGTCCACCCTTTGAGCCTTTGGCCACTACTCCGCACAAGTTTCTTTCCCTTAAGACATTGTTCCTGGTCACCATTACATCTGCCAGACGGGCTAGTGAACTAGCAGCTCTGTGGGTAGATCCTCCTTCCACCCAGACAAAGTCACCCTCTACCCTGACGTCTCCTTCCTACTCAAGGTTTTCTCTGATTTTCACATCAAACAATCCATTGTCCTCCTGACTCTGTTCCCATTGCTTTCCTCGGACTTGGAACACATGTTCCAAATCTTTGTGAAGCATTCACTCGCCTTCTGTTTCTCGCACAGTAGATTTCATTAAGTCTCCTTGCCTATTCGTCTGTTGCCAGGGACCAAACAAGGTTATCAAGCATCTTCACAGATGCTTTCCTGTTGGACCATCCAGACCATCACCTTGGCTTATGAGCTGGCAAATAAGCCTTCACCTGCCTCGGTCAGGGCACACTCCACAAGAGCCATCTCTACATCCACAGCCTTGCTCAGAATAGGCATCCTTCAGTCTAGAGAGACTATGGTAACATGCTCTGAATCGAGGAGTGTCCTCTCCAGAGCATGAAGCCTGGGTAAAGTAATATGGAGGATAAGCTGTTACCCAAGCAGCAGATCCCCCCTCTCCACATTGCTGAAATGGTCCAATGGAAAGGCAAGAGCCAATACAACTGGTTCCAGCAACGTCGCAGGAGTTGGCAGAACGACACGAGCTGCCTTCGGGACTCCAGCTCCGGATTTTGCCTCTAGGTTAACTCCTGAAGCCTTTTCCATGAGTGGATATAGCCACAAGGCAGTGGAGGTTTGAAATCGGAGTTTTCCTTCTCCTAGATGGGCTGTCTTTCATGGCTGACCAGCCCCACCTACCTGGCCTGCTCTTTAATAGTGTGAAAGTATGATCTGACCCTTAAAACTTTCCTGCCTCCCAGGCTTATGCAAATCTAATTGGCTTTCCTATTTACCATAACGGCGCACGGTCCTGGGACACACCCTTGCTCAAATGCACTGATATTTCACACATTTGCAGGACAGCTACCTGGTCCAGGCCCTCCATGTTCATCTCACACTACAGGCTAGATGTTTGTGTCAAAAGGGATGCATATTTTGTACGGGCTGTCTTGACATCTATCCTATCATGATGGCCCACCTTCCATTAAGTTAGCTTGGTAATCAGCCATTCATGTGCATTCACAGAGACAACAAAGAAAAAAGAGTGGTTACCTAACTGTAACTCTGCTTCTTCCTCTACGCGGATGATGCCGTTCTAATTTCCCGCACCCGTGTGGGTTTGAAACGCCTACTCACTAGGTGCCTCGAATATCTTAACCAAAACAAGCTTCTACTAAACTGCGAAAAATCAAAAATTCTTGTTTTCTCCAAATCCTGGCGACCCTTAAAATGGGTAATCAATGGAAACACAATAGAACAGGTTAAGCATTTCAAATACCTTGGTATCAACTTTCAATATAACTTATTTTGGACACAACACCGTAATTCTGTTACAAATCTAGCCACTTCCAGCACCCTTGCAGTCTCCCGGTTTTTCTACAATACTGGCAACCAATTCATCCCTGCAGCCATAAAGGTTTTTAACGCTAAAGTTCAGGCCCAAATTCTATATGGTTGCCCTATATGGATCAGCTCATTCGACCATTCTATTGAGTGTATCCAGTCAAAATTTCTTCGCAAAATATTAGGGCTGCCTAATTGCGTCCCATACGCTGCTCTTTGCCTGGAAACCGGACAGACTTCAATCGAATCTAGAGCCTGGTTGATTACCTTCAAATACTGGCTGAGACTTCATAACGACCCTGATCCAAATAGTCTCATTTTTCAACTACTTCAAGATTCGTCCTCCTCCAACTGGCTTGCCATCATCGAGAAAAAAATTAGTGCTTTGGGTCTATGCTTGGACTCCTTCTATATGCTGTCTGCCTCTGAAACGTTTCAAATAATTAAACAAAGAGTCCTGGACATTGAGCAACAAAACCTTTACAATGCGGCTAACAAGACTTGTTCACCAGTGAAATTGTCTCTTCCTTGCAAATTTGGACATATAGCTTCATACCTCTCTGCACTAAGTAACCCCCAGCACCGGAGGGCGTTCTCATTGGCCCGGTTTAATGTGATGCCATCTGCAGTCCTGACGGGCAGATTTTTAAGGACCCCCCACGCAGATAGGCTTTGTTCATGCAAACAAAACTGTATCGATTCAATTTCCCATATCCTATTAGGGTGTCCCAAGTATACTGCCCCTCGTATCCAACTTTTAGAACCAATTTTAAAAAACAAATCAGGCCTCTCTGAAGCCGACAAAGTTTATTTTATGTTGAGTGACTCTTTACAGGATGTATCTGCGAGTGTAGCATCCTTTCTACACTATGTTACAATCCTGTGTAACAAAGACCAGCAAACTGTACTCCTCTTTTAACTTTCCTTTTATACGTTGTCTTGTCTATGCCAATAAAGGTCTGATTGATTGATTGATTGAACTCTGCTTCTTCAAGTGCTCATCTGTGAATCCACACGTCCCACCCTTCATCCGCCCTCTGTTCATCATCCATGTCTCCTTTTTTCTGACAGTGGCGGACTCTTCTTAGGAGCTGAAGGGCTCTTAAGATGGGCAGAGCATGCACACTAGGGGGGGAAACATTCTAGTGAACATGTGACTAAAAGCTCTAGAACCTTCCGAGGAGTCCTGCTCAGGCTCAGACTTAACCCATGTATGTGGATTCACAGCTGACCACTTGAAGAAACAGAGTTACAGGTAGGTAACCTCTCTTTTACAAACATAACAGTTTTTCAGTAAAATTTTAGCAAAACATTGAAGGAGCCAAGTTGGGTGAAACAAAAGAAATGTGCATTTTGCAGTTAAAACTGGCATTCTTTAATTAATCTTGGTGGACTTGAATTGTACTGAATGCCTTGAAAAAAAGTTTTTTTGCAATGTCTGATAAAATATATCAGACGTCGTGTAAAACATGGGTTCTCACCTTTTTCACCCTGTGGACTGGCTGGGGAAGGCGGGGCACCCTTGTGCTCGTGCACATGCTCAAATGGCAGTGTAGCGCTTGTGCAGGCGCTCGGGCGCATGTGCAAACAGTGGTGCAGTGGTCGCATGGGCACACTGGAGCGCAATTACATGTGCAAATCAGCTCTGGGGGGGTGAGTGGATGCGGAGGGTGGGGCGGGAGGTCTGTCTCTCTGGCCCGGTCCGACTCAGGCCACAGATTGGCACCGGACCGCGGACCGGGGGTTGGGGAGCTCTGGTGTAAAACATATCTAAGAATCTTTTTTTCTTGTTATCTGTCAGGTTTTTTTAGTACAGTAGTTATTCCTGAAATAATACAGTATTAGGTAGCAGAAAGGATTTATGGTTTTGATGTTTGTAAGTTATGCATGCATCCTAAATGTTTTGAAATACTGCATTTTAACTGTAATAAACATAGTAGTGCTTTCTTATTTTCCAGTGCTGGAATTGGACGAACGGGAGTTCTTATCACTATGGAAACAGCTATGTGTCTTATTGAGTGTAATCAGCCAGTATATCCCTTGGATATTGTAAGAACGATGAGGGATCAAAGGGCCATGATGATCCAAACTCCTGTAAGTTATTGATCCACAGTGGAACAATTTAGCTCCAGTAAAACACATACCTACACTATTTATAAAAGGAATTGTTACAATATACGTAGGTACCGACTTTCGTCTAAATGTTAAATGCAACCTTTTCATGGGACTTAAATTTTTTGGTGGACAGTTATATGATTTCTCAATAAGCTGTGATTTGAAAATGTGAAACCAACTTAGGGAATGAATACATGCTTCTCTACACCATTGTAGCATTTCCTTCCTCAACTGCTCCTTCCCAATTTTCTGAGAGAAATACACTTTAAATATATATATATATATATTTTTTTTGGGGGGGGGAATCTTTATCTTCACTTTTTTAAAAATTGTGGTTAAACAACTGTACATTTAATTTAAAGAAAATAAAATATTCAGACTGATTAATATTTAATTTACTATGAAATTGTGGCCCAGAATCCTTTTAGATTTTAACTGCAACAATACAATGGCATGTATTGCAGCAATGACTTGCTACTGGTTAAATGAGTCACCACCACTTGTATTTCTTGTCGTGTGTGAGCTTGTGTAGTTGGCTCACAATGAAGGATTCAGGCAAATACTTAAAAATTAGGACCTATTTCCTGTTGAAATTTATGCCGTTTCACTTACACTATTGTAACTAACCAATAGGATTCTGAACAACTGTTAATAGGAAATTATATTTTAAAAGCTCAGTGAAGTAAACTATTTTTCAGAATATGAAAAACAGGGGCAGATGAAACATGGTCTACAGACTGTACGCAGCCTTCCAGGGCCTCCAGTATGGTTCTCTGACACCCTCATGCCGAAAATGTTTGTCATACAGAGATACACACTGGTGACCTCAGACATATTGTGGTGCGGGAAGAGGAGCAGTTGGCCATTTAAAACCTATTCTTTTTTTAGCCCAAAGTAGCCTTTTTATTTTTAAGAAAAAGTGGAAATGAGTCTCTCTCTTTTAAGTTTGAATAATTAGCAACTATGGCTTGTACCTGCCAAGGTTTGGGGAAGGGCTTACTGGCTACCTACCCCTGTAATAGATAGGCCAAAATCCAGTTTTAGAATAACCGGAATATGGAAGGGCAGTTCTGCAAGATATTCTCCCCCTCTTACAGGCTTCCACAATGTGGCCCATGCCCAACTTTGCTGCCCTGTGCAAGATGTGAAAATGTGAACAGATTATCTGCCAGATGGGAAACATGTGCTTGCCCTTTTGTCCTTATTGAAATAAGTGGAATTATGGCCATGTGGTGTTATATGGAGATGCAAGCACAACCAGAGACATGAAGTCTGTGGAGGAAAGTGTAGAATAAAAATGCATTGCATTGGGTCCAAATTGAGTAGGCTCACTTAAATAGGACAATCATGATTCTTATAAATTTCACTGAGAATGACATCCCTTAATAAACAGTGTGCTTAATATTTATTATTATACATTTGTCTTATTTATAGGCTCCCTTTCTCTCGGTAAGGAGACTCAGGGTGGCTTGCAATATAAAAAACAGAATTAAAAACACAATAAATTGTACATTAAAAATTAACTATAGAGCTGATTTTAAAACAATAAATAATTAAAAACATGTAAAATATTTTAAAGTATCTTAAATAAAAATGGGATGAAGGTATTCAGTCATGATTATTAAAAGCCTACCTGAAAAGGTGGGTCTGTTTGCTGTCAGCAGAAGGATAAAAGGGTGGGGGCCAACCTGAGCTACTAAAGGAGAGCATTCCGTAATCTGAGAGCAGACACAAATAAGGCCATCTCTCGTGACCCCATCAACCATTCCTGTGGTGGCAGTGGGATAGAGGGGAGGGTCTCCTCTAATTATCTTAGGTGCTGAGAAAGCTCATATGGGGAGATATGGTTCTTCAGGTAGCGTGGACCCAAGCCGTTTAGGGCTTTATAAATAATGACTAGCATTTTGCATTGGACCCGGAAACAGACTGGTAGTCAGTGCAGTGGGTTTTGATTAATTAACATGGATTCTTAAATTTTCTCATCATCCTATTTCATATTTTGGATTGTTACTTTTGTATACATTTTTGTGTGACAGGAGGTCCAAGAGTAGATTTCAAGGTGATTTTAATCAATAATTTAAGTCTTTTCCAAAAGACCAGTTTAAACCACTGGTATAAGCCAGATTTAAACCAGTTTGTAAATTAAGCATTTTATGAACGTGAATGCATATTAATTAGTTGCTGTAACAACTAAAACATATGGGCCAAAATCCTGCTGCCCTACGGTAGGCCCGTTGAACCATGGAGATTAAGTTAACACCTCCATAACTTCCATTGATTCAAATAGGCTGAACTCGGACTTACTATGCTAAGATTGTGAACCCAGAACAGTGTTTCTGCATGATATGGAAGGCATGTTAATATCATTTGAGTATGGGTTTTGCAATAATATTGTATCATAATATTTGCCTTAGAAGTCAGTTTTTTTCTGAAATTGCAAATTAGGCTATCATTTGATAATAGGCCATCAATCTACTTTTTAAAAGTGCATTTAGATTTCATTTTAAACCAAGTTACTTCTATAAAAGTGACACTGTTAGATAAATTTAATATCCAGTTTATAGCTGATCAATCAGTTTCAGTGTTTTAATTGTCAATATTCATCCAGCAAATGAGTCTCCTGTGTCAAACAGATATATAATAATTAGAGATAGGCACAATGTAAGTTGTACAAAGTAACCTGCGCAGCTCCACAGGTGCCATGCAGATCCTCCCCCGACTCCTTGTGCCGGCTTGACCACTCACTTGTGTTGCGTGCCGCCAGGCTCCTTCTTCTCCAGCACTGCTCCAGTCTGGGCTGCCGGAGGAGGCAGACATGAACAATCCAAGTTCTTGCCCAGATTGGAGTGTTGCCAGAGAACACCAACCCTGGTTGCATGCGACACCAGATGAGTGGCCCAACTGCCCCAGAAGATAGGGGGAGGATCCGTGTAGCACCTGTGGTACCATGCAGGTTACTTTGTACAAAGTCATGCCCATCTCTAATAATAATAATAATCTTAGAACTGCAGAGCTGGAAGGGACCCTACGGATCATCGAGTCTAGCCCCTGTCGAGGAGACACCATGAGGAATCAAACTCCCAACCTCTGGCTCCACAGCCAGATACCTAAACCCACTGAGCTAGCCAGCAGTTAGCAGTTCTAGTAGCACATATCTAAGATAGGTGATCCTGCATTGTGTGCAATATCTCCTTCCCCATTCCCTCCCCTAGGTATGGAGTTGATCAGCAAAGTCAGAGCTGATGCTTCTGATTCACTGTTTGCTTCTCAGGAATGTCATCTGTGCATTCCAGATATTTCCCCTTCAAAACACATTTTCATGCATACATTAGAAAAAAATATACGAACATAATGAGTTTCTACTTTCTCTGTATCAGGGCGCACAGACTACAAAGCAAACAATTAATAATATTTTAATGTATTCAGAGTTTGTAAGACGAAATGAATGAAGAGACTTGCTTTTAAAGTTAAAAAAGAAATTAAAGCACACAAAGACAAGTAATTGTCCTATTTTTAATCTTCCATGTTTTAATAATAAATTTTGAATTGGATTTCTAGGTTTGTTCCACTATAGCAGAAAAAATAGTCTCTTGTATATGCACATATACATATTAGACCTTAGTTTTCTCAGAATACAATACAAATATGAAATACACCATTTTAAATTGCTGCAAAGTCACTTTTTCAAATTGTATAACATTTGTTAAATATTTCATATTTTATGGACTTTCAATAATATATCTAATGTTCAGTGGAACTTGCAGTTGTCTGATAAAGAGTTCCATAGGTCTTAGCTTGAGCAACAAAGCCTCAGTGAATTGTGCAACAGAATCAAAGTATCAGATTTGACAATGGTGTAAGATGAAAATAGGTTATCAAGCTTTGAGTTAGGGAAATTACATTGTTATATGCAACTTGTAAGTGTTAGATGTATATTTAGCCTTTTCCTCAATTTAAACCCCTCTTCTAAAGTAATTAACAGATAAAAACAGTTTAACCAAAGTAATTTTCACTTCTATCGTCACTACTGATTCAGTGTTTACCTGCATATACAGTTTCTTGCATAGAAATAGAACTGTTCATTCACATAATTAGTAAGTGTTAGATGTACTGAGTGTTTGATAAAAACAATACAGCTAAAACAGTACTTGAGGAGCTTTAGTGGAATAACTCAGAGCTGGAGGTAAAGAAGGTATTTATAGAAGGTAGCCATTTGTTCAGAGGATGCAAGTTTATCTTTAACATTTTTTTGAAGTATTGATGTCTATCAGAATATTCTGATAGTCCATTGATAATATCTGAAAACAATTCTGCCCTTACAACTTACCTTCTGTTTTTCTCGTTCTTATAAATTACTGCGTTGTATTTTCAGAGTCAATACAGATTTGTTTGTGAAGCTATTTTGAAAGTGTACGAAGAAGAGCTTGTTAGACCTTTAAAGACATCACTGCAGTAATAGAAAGCAAAAGATACCTTTCAGAAGAATCCATGTAAGACACTGGCTGCATTCGTCATGCCATAACTCTGCTTGCAAGAAATGGTGTCTGAAAAACAATGAAGAACTGAAAAAGACTTGGAAAAACTTCAGCACTATTGCACTTTATGTTGAAACTGAAAACCGGTCTCTAAAACACAATGATTTTTCTGTGTTGGAAGACTCTCAGTGCATTGCTTCGACAAACCACAGACTGAATGGACTATGTGCATTTTGGATAGCTTTCCAGACTTCATTGTAGTGCCATATAGTCCCTTTTGTTTGAACTCCATCAAAAAAGGGGGGAAAAAAGCTTGGAACACTTTCACTTCATCTGACACTTCTCTTTCTAAAGCAACAACAATACATACAAAGCCATTTCTTCCTGTGCTACATTTAACTTGCTGTTAAGGTTCTCACTGTCTCTCTTATTTTGGTGAAATATTAGCAATATTACTGCTACTAGACACACTGCCTACTGAAGCAACATAGTTTTGCCCTATGCCCTTCTAAAGTTTAATCTGCATAGTAATGAAAAACTGCAGTCTGTTCTAACCCAACAGTAAAGGCCCATTTAACCTGCAGCTTGTTTAGGGTGGGGTAGGAAAGAGGTTAATTTCAACCGGTAGCTATGTTTCTCAGCATGTTGTAACATTGGTGTGTTGTGTTCTGAAACATCTGGTCACATTTCCTAATGGAAAGGATGCATGTATTTTGTCTTAACCCCTTCAGTGCCTTGAGATGTAAGGTATTGGCCCTAAAGGGAAAGTTTCATCATTGTTACATTTCAGTGGGTTCCCATTTTAAAGCATGGCCCTTGGTGCTTAGAATGTGGTATTGTGCACAGGCACAGCCATACCATTCCTTCTCTTTCTTTAAGTACCTGCATGCTACTGTGGGTAGCGAAAGCACCCCAGCCTATTAAATACGTAATTATTGTTTACTCTGTGAAATGAAGTAAAAAAATCTGACACATTCCTTTTGATTGGTAAAATGTAAGCAACACTTATGAAAAGTCAGTATATAATGTTCTAGAATTTGTTCCTCCATTTTACTGGTACATTGAGAAAAAGAGTTATAGCTTGAATAGAATAAAACTTTTTAATAACACTGATCCTCCACATTAAACCTGTAAAGTCAAAGTAAGCCTTCCCAAACACATTTGTTTTCTTTGAGTCTACATTTGTTGTTTTTCAGATTAGATTTGTATTCAGCTATGTTTTTAAAAGCAAAAAAAGGGGGGAATATCCATAACTTTGTCCACAAAATACGTCATTTTTCCATGCGTTCTTTAGGGTCTTAGTGATGCTTTGTGCAGTGAAACTGGTTGTGTATTTCCTTTTAAGTCACTAATTCGTATACAATTGGAAAGTGTTCATTCATATAGTATCTGAGTTCATTCTAGGGTCAGGTACAGATTTTTCTCTTCTTTTCAAAATATACTTCTAGGACAGTTAAAGCCACTTTGCTGGTAAGTTTGCCCAGATTCTAGCACAATAAGTTTGAGAGCTGTTTTTTTTCTTTCTGAAAACATAATCTGCCCTGCCCTGTGACTAAAAGTTTTGATTAATGACCCAGTTGTGTTTTTTAAACAAGACACCTAAAGTATAGAATGAAAATACAGAATGTTTTAAGATGTGTTTTTAAACTATAATATTCATATATAATGGGCTGCAGGTAATGAGGCTGGAGGATGGCTTTGTTCATGCTAGCAGAAGCATCGGTATTCTGAGTGGAGTTGACTACTTCTATTTGCATGCTTCCACAGACAGTAAGAGTTTATAAATTAAGAGAGAATGACCAAGATCTTGTTCTGTACTGCTACACAAAATGCATAACTTTCAGAGGCAAATTGTCTCAAAGCAAGAAAACTCATTAGACATGCTCTGTTGCATACTGAGTTGTGCAATAGATGTTTACAGAGATTTCTTAATTTACAGCAATTTGCCCCCCCCCCAAGTTATGCTTTTTGTGTAGCAGTAGAACAGGATTTCAGCCAACATGTGAGTGATTTTGTCCATTTTTGAAATAACAAATATTTGTCTACTATTCTGCCAGCAGGAGATCTGCTCTCATACACATGAATGGAAATAACCTTTATTCAAAGACTAGATCCAAATCTTGTTATATACAATTTATTCACAGTGAGCTTAAATTATTTGGTGCACAGCTATGATGGCCCCATATCCTGATGCCAAATAAAATAGCAAATAGAAAAGATTTAGATATTTTAAAAAACCTTATTGGCAGACGTGTTTGACTTATTTACAAAGCAAACCTAGTAATCTGGATTTTATGATGTTAAAATTTAATATAACTTCTTGTTTGGGTAGGGGTAAAAATGAATACCACTTCTTGCCGGTGATTCCTTTTACACAGTTGTGATAAGATGGCATTAGCTAGAATGAGCTCCTTAAAAATCCCATTCTTAACTGAGCAGTTGTCCTATCTGTAAGGAATATAGTGTATGGGGATATATGTGTCCACATAGTGGAACAATTTCTGATGTGCTCATATTTTTGACAGCTTTTTGAAGGCGATGGTTGGATCAAGTGTTATTCTGTATGAAGTAATAACTGTGAATCCACTGGCTGTTCCAAGTCTGATGCTATTTAGCAGAAATGACAAGTTGTAATATATTTTCAATATGCTTAGAGCAGTTCACGTGGCCAGATAATCCAAATATGATGACCAATTAAGGCAGAATCTTATTGCTGCCTTGTGCAATGTTAACACTCCGTTGATGGAGTTCTCTGTAATCTCCAGCTTGGCATTGCTCAAGCTAGAGATTGGTCCATTGAAATCAGTAGGGCTGAGGCTTGCGAAAGGGGTATTGGATCCCTCCTTGCACAAGCTGATTGAAAAGTTATACCACCCATACAATGGACAAAGAGGATTCTGTCTTGATAATTTTGCTGTGCAGTCATCTAAGCCATCCTTGGATATCAGTGGATATAAGCAATATAAGCAATGTCTAGCCACTTTGATGAAAAATCTGCAATGGTAATTTTTACCAACCAGTCAGAATGACAAGTAGGAAAGGAAAAAAGGCCAACATACTTCTTACTTGTGGTTTGTTTTAAGACGCTTGCTTCAGAAAACAGTACTTGGGAAGTTTTTATCCACGGGATTTGATTATTGTTTTTCTCAATTATTTTATACCATGGTATTGGTGATCTGCAGGACTAATTTAAGCATTTCTAGCATGTTAACATAAATATTATTTTTGCAGCCATTCTCGTGAAGCAACTTACAGTCTTAGCATTGCCAACATATAAATGGAAAATTATAAAGTGGATGAAGGGGAAAAAAACTAGATGGTATATAGCAGCACTGTATATCATCAGTATTTTAAATATGCTGATATTGTTACATGAGTTGCCAAAGCAGTTTGAATCAATGAAAAACATTTATATATAGTTTTGTTGGAGTATATTTTTGGTACTTCATATATTGCTCTAACATAAGGATAGAAACATTAGCTGCCTTAAAAGCCTCCACCTCCCCAGATATAAGCTGATTTAGGGCTTACTGCTCAGTAGCATTGAATAAATATTGAAAGAGATTAGTTTGGCAGGATCACCAGCTAATCAACAAGCTAGAGAAATGCACCTGTGGTAAATAGAATAGTAACAAATGAAAGCATTCTCACAAAATGTGAATTTTCATAAAATACATCATCCCATCATGGTATAGTCTTTAGTAATATTTTTATATGGCTTAAAATTAATACTGCTAATTACTTTGCATTGGGTTATGAAGATCTGTATCAAGCTAAAAGAAAAGAAAAAATATTTTTTGTATGTGTTTCATTCTGTACAAAACATGAATGTATGTTTCAGACATAATTACATATAAAGTGATGAGTGTTATGGTTGGATTTTACTGGATAATTATTTTCTTACTATTTGCTAAAAAAGATGGGGAGAAAAATTGTAACACTTCCTTTTTTAAAAATTCAGATTGTTTTCATTGTAAATAAGAGCAATAGGGTAATAGTTTTGTGCCAATGTATGTTACAGATGTATGTTTTTTTAATCTTGAAAATGATGATTATTTAAGGTACTTCTGAAAGTTGTCTAAATGCAGAAATCTAGGACTGTTCAAGACTTGCTAAAATTGCTTCTTTGCCTTTTTAAGTTGTGTGGCTTTTAGGTGTGGAAGTATACTTAAGGGTAAGTTAAATAACAAGTACCCACAATGTCAGTCCTTCTCCTAGGAACATGACTTTAAGCAAGTCAACTAATTATGTTACAGTACTTTGAAATGATCCCACCTTAATGTTCCACCTCCAGAGCTACAGTAATGTTCCTGCAGCATTACTACTTGTATAAGAACAGATTTTATTCTTCTTGGCACCAGGTGCTGTGCAATTCTAGAGGATCCCCAATCTTCGGGAGTGGATTTGAGGGGCTGAAGTCAAGAGAAGGAAATGAGAAAGCCTAGGTGTTTGGATTGGTATTTCTCATTCTAAAATGTACATTTTTTGAGAACTAGGTAAAGAGTAGGCCATAAATCATGTTAAGCTAAAGTGCTAGGTGTCCCCACTAAATAAAGCCTACAGCGTTATATCCTGTAGACCAAACTATTATACCACATTAATTTGCAATGAAAGTCATTCATGCTGCAACTTCCATTGGTGGCTTTCTTCAGGATTTTACAAATTCATTCTTGTAAATAAATAAAACGTATAGTTAGTTAATCCTACATTATCCCACGGCATTCATTACAGAAATCCTGCCCTCCTTTTACCACAGAAGGCACAAAATGCAAGTGAAGAGAGCTGGGGAAAGGTTTTAGCAGAAGCAGTATGTATGGCCAGTACTTTTCCATCAGCGGTGTGCAGATAGAACATCTGTGGAAGGTAGAAAAGCAGGGAAGGAAACCAGTCGCAGCTGTCCAGGGCAGCCAAGAAGTGGAAAGGTCATACGTGAAATCTTAGTGGTGTTCATAGCTTGTGGAGCATAACTCCACAAGGGTGGTGGTGGGTTTTGTTTGTTTGTTTGTTTTTTGGAGGGTGGGTTGGGAAAGGGTCTGTTTGATAGGGTAAAGAATTACAAGTGTGTGGCCAGCAGTCGGCAGCAGATGGTTCCCCTTGCCCCGAATGTCTTGTAGATTATCTAGCTCATATGCTGTGTTAACCTACATGTGCTTTGTGCAAGTGCCCTTTCTCATTCTATGACTCTACTCTTGAAAAGGAATGAAAACATCTGGTACTATGCAACCCTCCCCCTCACAATGATTATCATAAACTCACCCGTATCTTGTAAACTTCACAACACACTACATATGCTGTGCAACAAAGTTCTGCACACTCCTTCCTTCTATATTCCAGCATGATGACCAGGATCTAGTTATCTGCATGTGTATTCCACCAATGCATGCCAAGAACTAAACTGATCCAGTGGCAGAGGGAAAGAAACCACAAGATGGAAGCTACAGGGAAGAGTGCTCACTGCACTGGTTATTACAATAAGCCTCTGCATTTTAATGCCATAGGAACATGTGCAGAGCACTTTTTCTTCACTAGTCCTATGCCTGTTGTAAAAAAGATCTACACAGATGAGAGGATACACTGAAATGTATTCCTTTCCCTTATGCAATGCCTCTGTAAGCAATCGGGCTCTGACTCTGCAGTCTTTGATACAATTGGCTGTGCTTGGAAGCTGATTATTTGGTATGTGAAACTGACCAAAGGTTTTATTTAGTGAGCACGTCTGACGCTCAGTTGAATTTCAAACTAGATGGGAGAAATGCCTTAAGCACAAACACAGCAGCTTGGTGCAGAGATGCTATCATGTGAGGTGGCTCTTCTGTTTGTAGAAGGCATTTTCTGCTGATTTCTCTCTTTCTGCGAAAGACTTAGTACCACATCCTGTGTTATTCTAGAGCAGTAGTTCCCCAACCTTGGGCCTCCAGATGTTCTTGGACTACAGCTCCCAGAAGCCTTCACCACCACCTCTGCTGGCCAGGATTTCTGAGAGTTGAAGTCCAAGAACATATGGAGGCCCAAAGTTGGGGACCACTGTTCTAGAGGATCCCAGGCTTCAAGGGTGGATTTGAGGGGTCAAGAGAAGGAAACAAGAAAGCCGAGGTATTTGGATTTGCGCTGTTGGCTTAATTGGCTTGTTTATGATCTGAAGATCCTGCTCATAAATTTTAGATGTTTTGGGGTTGCTATTCATCTGGGTTCTGGGGAGTGGGTGGGCATTTGTAGCTTGTGTGTGTGCATGAATGCTTGCCTACTAACTTTAATACTTAACTGCCAGGTAGAACAAGGTGAACCTTTGTTTTCAACAGAATGCAACATTAATTTTCTGCCACTAAGACCTGCCATAAAGGAAATAAATACTGGGTACATCTTCTAAATCATGATTAAATCATGTAACAGAATAACAAAGCAGCATATTGATTTTTAATTGATTGTAATGATAAGAATGTTATTGTAACTACTGGAAGTGTTATAAAGCAAAACTAATATATTTGTTTTGAATCTGTCATTCTGGACAATGTAGAAATGCAAACCAGAGCTAAAATTGTCATTTTTCAATATTCTGAGTGGTTTGGTAAAATATAGAAATTTATATTTGTCCAGACAGTGGCCTCTCTGATGCTTTGATGGTGTAACTTTAAAATACCTAGGCTTTAAAAGGGTCTTCTGTGTCACTTGTAAATGGGGGTGGGTACTTCACAAAAGATACTTCACAAAAACATTATCAATGGGTATATGATAAATTATATTACCTTAAACCAAAAGTTACTAGCATATGGTTTGTTTGTACAGGGAGATGTGGAAGACCACTATGATAATATTTTGAAAGTGATTTTTGGAAACAAAGCTGATAATCTGGAAGTGAAGAAGAGCCTTTGACTGACAATATTTGCTGGTGAAAATACTTGATATTGAACATAATTTTAAATATATTTGATTTTTGTCTAAATCTCTTGAATTTCAAATAGTAGCACTTTATCTAATGCTTTACTACTGACATAGTTTTTGGACAAAATTTGCTTTCAAATTTAAGAGATGCTTAACTACAGAGTTGATTGGGATTCTTCCTAGTATGAATAATTTCTCAGTGTGCTATCTTTCCACAATTTTTACACATTTTATTTTAAGATCCATTCCAGTAATTCTGAACTCTTCGCACTACCACATTGCACGTATGTTTTAAATATTAACACCCATGTATCAACCTGTAATGCTAGTACTGCAACACATCTTGTGCCAGTGCAACTGTTGATACACTAAGGTGTTTTCCCCCCTGGTTTAAATCTTAGAATTGTCTGATCATTACATATAGTGATTCTAAAAATAACCCCACAAAAGTTGTAAGTTCCTTTCTTACTTGATTTTCTCAGTGTCTTATATTCAGTCATAAATCGAACAATTTAACATAGCTAGGATCTAAAGGGCTGCGCAGAGAGGTTTCCACATGCACTTCAGTTTTGAAGATTGTTTTTTTTCTTGGCCCTCGCCCTAAAAGCTACTTTTAAACTTCGGAGAACTGAGAGAACAATCTCTAGTACAGAATAAGAAAAGCCTAGCAAACATGTGAAAGTACTTGCGCATGTACCTAGTGGGGGCCTTTCTATTCTGAACTGTGATATCCCTGATTATCTTTTTATTTTTAATATTCACAAATCGGGGGAGGGGGGAATCTTTTACTTAAGTTCTAAATTATGAGTAAACGGTAGTTAATGCCATAAAAAAACTAAAAGGGAATAACTTGTGTTTCTTACAGATAGAGGCTATGAAATGGACAGAAGGGTTAGTAGTTGACACTATGTGGCTTTGGATTGTTCTCTTAGAGTTTATAGACAACTTTCCCAATGCAATTTTCTTCAAACATTAGGGACTGAGCTTCAAATGTAACATTAATTCATCTGAATACTAAAATCAATGACTGGATTCTCATAACAAATTCTAACAGGATGTTTTTGTACTTGTGTGTGGATTTTTGTTTGTTTGTTCTCTTTTCTGGCACAGGTGCTATAGTATATGTGTAAATATAAAGTTGTAAAATCTAATTTTGTGTCTGGATCATAAAATCGTATGAGTGGCCATATTTATTTATTTGTATTGCTAATGATAATAAGTTGGCATTTCTTCTGTGACTTTGCATTGTCCAGTTCAATTGCGTTTGCACTGCTGAATAATTTGGCTTGGAGCATCTCAGCAGCTCAAGTCTTAAGCCCAATAAAACTGTGCACCATTCATCACACAACTCTATTCCTGTGTAAAGAGATTTGTGTCTTGAAATTGTGTTTATATATATTTTTTTTAAATTAAAAGAAACATTATTCTGCTAACAGCCTTTACTCTAAGCAGCAGGAAGTGTGCTCAGTTGAAAATAACATGCACTTGAATTTGGACAACACTGGACAATGTGAGATTAATTCAGCATTTATCACTGCAGCTACTGTATGCTTTAAAAGGGCCTTATGTGTATTTGTCCGCATTGGAGTAAAAGGAGAGTTCTTGCCATTAATAAGGTACACTAATGTTCTACATACTATACCAGCAGTTCCCCAGAGAAAGAAAGAGAAATAAATACTTAACATTTAACAACTCTTGTTTTTAGTCTTAAGAGCAACTTCATTCTACTATGTGAAATATATGCTGTTATACATATTTTGTGGATATATTTAATTTTGATTGACAAATAGTTGTCTAGGTACAAACTTGAAAAAATATAGTTTACTTGTGGATCTTAATTGTTTAATTGCAAAATAAAGATGTGCTTTAGTAATTTAAAGTTTGGAGATTCATTATTAGTGAAAACTAACTTGTATGTCACATAGGTTCATATCAAGGATGTACTACCCTTTTTTATTTTTATGTGTGTGCCCCTACGTTGTTTAAAAGTTATTGCTGAACTTGTACACAGAGGTCCAAATGATGGCATTTTGGCTGATATATATAATATTAATGGCCTTCCCAGGTTTTGTTAGCAGAAAACAGAGGTACAGTTTTGTGTCACTGATAAATTTATGATATCGAAGCCCAAATCTCTGGACAACTCCCAGCTATTGTTATATTATGCAGCATTTTGTTCACACAATTGGCACTAGATGCTTATGGGACGTCCACAAGCAAGACATGAACATTAGAGCACCCTGTGACTTTTAATGTTCCCCGGTTGCTGGTATACATTCTACCTCCCATGTTCTGAAGGTTGTTCTTCTGACTCCTGTCCTCTGAAGTTGACGGCTACAGAGACTGGCAAAATGTTAGGAAGAACAACCTTCAGAACATGGTCAAACAGCCCAAAAAACCTACAACAACCAATTGTAACCTTTACTCATTAATTGTCTTCTCACATTGGTTATTTGCATCAGCTTTTCCAGGTCTACAGTATCTTGAAGAAACATGACCAGCATTATGCTTGGTATTCAAGATATAATTTCACCACAGATTTGTGTACAGACATTGTGATACTGGCAGCTTAAATTTTTTTATTATTATTTTCCTGTTGACCTCATAAAATAGTTTGGCTTTTTTTCCAGCCACAGCCATCCCTGATGTTTTATTGATAACTTTTACATTTATGTCCCACTGCTTCAATGAGCTGAAGGCACATACAAAGCTTACCTCCCTGCTTTCTCATCATAGCCTGTGAGGTAGGTCTGGTTAAAAGAATGTGACCTACCCAAGACTTTCCATGAAGTTTCACAGATACGGGGATTTGATGGAATGGGGCTTTTCTAAAGGATTATTTCATTTTTCAGGGTGACATATTGCTTCTCCAAGACCCTCATTCTCTTTAGTAGCTAAGCTCCCACCCTCTTAGCACTATCCATTCTGTGTTTTATGATTATTGATCAAAGCAACTGGTAATCTCAATTTTACATGATCTCTGCACTTCTCACAGGGAGAACAGCAAGGTTGGAAGTACTGTAAATGCTAAAATTACAGAAAAGGATAAATAGTACAGTAAATGGATACAGAGACAGCTAGAATACATCTGGCTACAGACCTAAATGCCAACAGTGTTCTCACTTCGATTCTGGGAGCACTATTACGGTTCTCAGCAACATTACCCAGAACATCCAGAACTTCTTTATTTGTTCATCTGCTAATGCAATTTATGCCATCCTTTGCCAACAGTGCCCCTTTGCACTCTACATATGAAATACAGGTCAATTTCTATACAAGAGAATAAAGGAACATAAATGACAACAGGAATGTGAACACATCAAAGCCAGTTTCAGAAGCCTGCTGCCTCCCACTGTGTTACTGATCAGAAAGTAACTTGTAGAAAAAAAGATTTTCAAAGCAAAGTTGGAGAGGGAGACAGCTGAGGTAAATTCCATCCATATATTTGGGTACAGTACTTGGCTAAAGGCTGAAATAAAAATCAAGGCTTTTTTTGTATGTACTTTTTTCCATATACTTTATTAAGGAACTGTCTTTACAATCTTGTATATAGACAAAAGTTATTTACTAAGGCCTCAGATCAGAAGTTGATTCAAGAAAACACCTAACCATTTCATGAAGAAACCTCTTTGCACTTCAGAATAAATCATATATTGACCTGAGAGAAAGTTAATGAGTCTAGCTCTGGGCAGGATCATTATGTAACAAAATTCACCATGGTGTTAAGGCTATTGTCACTTTGAAAATTCCACTTTTTGAAACTCATAATAATTAGGTACCATAAAGTCAATTTAATGGCAGGCCTCTTGGGTTTCTTTTAGATACAAAGCACTTAGAAGTGGCTTAGGAGTCCCTCCTCCTGGTGGTGCTCTGGGACTGTGCACCCTGCCCAAAGGCGTACAGGTGACTGGCACATAACCCTAGCAGCCATATATGTGTGAGGGCATCTTGACTGAAAAGATTGTACTGATTTCAACTCCTGGTCGCTGGGTTTTCCAACAGATACAGCACTTGTATATAAACTGGTGACTGAAAAAGCTTGAAGAAATGAATTGGAATCTCCGAACATTCACACTGAAATAATTCTGTTAATCTTTAAGGTGCAAAAAATACTTTTGCTTTTTATTTTACTGATTGATTGATTATCCGTCCCGTTCCTTGGAGAGTAAAAACCATTGCACTCAGCGTGCCGATGTGCCCGAGGCACCAGTTCCAGCCCGGTTCTACTCGGAAGTAAACGGGGAGCCCCGTGAGTTGCTCAGGGAAGGGCGGTCTTCGGCTCCGAGGCTGGCAGCCTCAGGGGTCGCGTGCCTTGAAAGCAAGGCAGCGGAGTTTGAAAAGCAACCGGATTGCCGTGTGACCGTGGTGTGGGAATACGAGGCGAGCTCCCTTGCGCCATGAAAACCCAAGATGTCCCTACAGCTCGCGGCCGTGGTGGACGCTTGACGAGGAGGCCCGGGCTGGGTGGGTAGAAAGGAGAAAGAGAGGAGGCGGAGGCAGCAGCAGCCAGGGGCGGCTCCTTGGCCTTACTCAGCGGCCATTTGCCTCCGCCCCTCGTAGCCAGCCCGGGATTCATTTCCTTCGTATCTACCGACGCCGCCGGTCGGGTCGGGAAGCGTCGCGCAGGTGCGAGGAGACGAGGACGAGGGGCAGGTGGACTGGTACGTGGGCGAGGGTTCCTTTGTTTGCGTGTGTATGTGTGTGTGTGTATCTGTCTTGGAGGGGAAGGGCGAGGCGGGAAGACTGTGTCCGGGCGGGGAGGTGTGCGCGCTAAAGAAAAGCTGCCTTTTATTTAGCGCACACTAAAGCTGGTAGGTTGTTTCCTCCCGCCCGTCTCCCCCCCCGACCCTGACCGCGGGCTGGCGAGGCGCTTTCTGAACGCCTTGAGCAAAGGTTGTATGTAGGGCGTCGCTTGGCGCCCGCCTTTCCGAAGGAGGCGACCCCAAAAGGGCAGCTTCGCGTATTTTGAGAGCTGCCCCGACCCCCTTTTAGCCCCGAAGGGCTCTCGCTCTCTCTCTCTGTCTCTCTCTCTCTCCCCCCCCCTCTTTCGGATTAGCCCCTTTTCTGCTTTGCAGACCCCGCCCCTCCCGCACCCGTCGTGAACAGTAGTGTTTCAGGGCCCTCGTGTTTTGCACGGCCGCTGGTGAAAGGCCGGCCATATAGTGTGTCGCGCTTTGATCGTGGTTGACCCATTGTGACAAAAGCCCGGACTGAGCATAGGATAAAAGGAAGGCAAACTGCTTCCAGGAAAAGTTAAAAGGTGCCTTCAAGACAATCAAAAGTTTGACTTGCTTCTTGACCAACTATTCTGTGTGTTTAAAGGCCCTGTATTGTATTTTCCTTTGCTTTTTAAGTCACATTCTCAAGCTTCCTACCTGTGTTCCTGGAGTGGTGTTTATGACTAATGCTTAATTTACCCTTTCTTCTGAGCATGCCAGGTAACCATAAGGAACGGGGAAGAGATTTGTAGTTCTCTGCCCCTCTCCCCACAGTTTGCCTACTTCCATAGCACTTCACATTCGCCATCCTTTGAATACAGTACAGTATTGTAACACTGGAAGCATTCAAGCGAAATTTAGACAACCACCTGGCAGATATCCTTTGATTTGTATTCCTGCACTGAGCAGGGAGTTGGACTTGATGGCCTTATAGGCCCTTCCAACTTTATGGTTCTATGACTGGGGAGATTAATTGTAGATATTTCATCTTTATCAGAGTAGGGGTGTGAGAGAGTCCTGACCCTTACACCCTGTTGTATGTTGATCCCATACTTGACTGAATGGACTTGCTTGATATGGTTAGTGAATTAAGATCAGACCTGCTGTGGCAACTCTCTGCTTATTTTTAAAGTTTATACAATCTAGCAATTTTTTTCCTCATGCATTTCCACCCACCCCCATTTTAATTAGTACTATCTCAGGTGTGACTTGCTTCACACATCCAGAGCTGAAATCCATTTTCTGCTAGAGATGTGGGGGGGCTGCATCCTGCATGTCTGATTTTTGCTATTCTTTCTAAACATGTTTTATGACTATCCTCCTGCCTTGAACAATGTTCAGAAGTTTATATGTGCAATCAGTTAACTTGATATCAAAAGCTGTTTGCATTCATTTTGTAATGGAAGTAACAATATGAGAGCTTGAAAATTGGCTTCTTTAGGGGGAAAACCACTACATATTCATTCCACCTATGCACTGTTTCTAACATAGCAGACACTGGTATCTCTGCCTTAGGTGTAACCACCTGCTATGGCCTGTCCCTCCTTCTTCATGAAGGCTACATACAGCAGGTAGGATGCAGTCCAACCTCATTTCCAAACCTCTTTCCCTGTTTTTAATTTAAACTTGTGTGCCCAAGGGGATTTCCACGTACTTAAAACTCAAGTTTTCAGGACAGGAATGGAGACTTTTGAGAGCTGTGAATGACTCTTTTGAGGGGGTACATTTTCCTGTTGTTGTGTGCATGAGGAGGGAGGCAAAGTGTAGAACACTGCTCTCACGATTCCCGTACAGTAAATAGTTGTGGGCCTGTCCATTTCTTTTTGTGATAGGTCATTCTGGGATCAAAACACAAAAGAGAAACCAAATCAATTTTTTTTGCATATGATCATTAACAATTTTTACTCCATGGGACCTAGTAACAAGAGTAGTCCTTTGGTCTACTAGGCCCTGGCCCCGTGCCCGATACAAAAATTACACTCTGAACCTTCATTGTTTGGCGATCGTTAATGTTTGGAGATTGGCCATGGCACCATGACTCTTCAAACTGAGCCTCTTTTTCAAAACTGAAATGTCTCAGTTTTTATCTCTACTTCTTGGCCAGTCCAGCTAATACTGTTTGGACATTGTGGGAATCTTTCCATTGCTGTTCTAGTGCCCTGTCCATGCAACCAGTAGTAACACAAGAGAATTGCCTGTGATAATATATTTGAGAATATTGCTGCTCTGAGAATCTCTCCATATAGAAGTACATTTTAGCCAGACAAAATTTTAAACTTCACTGGCTCAGAACGTTGTACTGCAACCTGTTGTCTGCTTTGAGTAGTTATCAGAGACTTACTTAAGAACAATAGCATATTGTTTGTTGCCAGTTTATGTAGCTACAGGCATCGCAAGTCAAAATTAATTTCTTGGTGGCTAAACCTGATATTAATTGGCACAGTAATTCAGTGAGTGGTAGGTTAATGAAATACACCAGTGGGTGTTGGATATCCTGTGGTCAATTGCTATCCAGCTTAGATACGTTATTTTAAAAGAATGAAATAGATAAGAGATTATTTCTGTCTGTAACATTGCCACAGACCAAATTCTAGGTTTTGTTTCTTCCCAACAAGGGGCTTTTGTAGTTCTGTAGCTCTGTTTCATAGTCACATTAATGTTCAGTGTGCACACTAAATGTTATTGTGATTTGTCCCCTCAACCTGTAGTGTTCAAATATGAGTTTATTTTCCCTCACACCTGTAACTCTTTCTGAGCTAGTCTTTCATCTGCTTCACTCATTCCATGAGAGATAATATTGAAGGATTTCTTTTGCCAAAGTTGAATGAATGCGCATCTTATTCACTGAGATGTGAAAAGATGCTCTCTGCACGTGTGCACACAGTTTTGACTCCAGTATCTGTGTGTAGGGAACAGTGTGTGGGATGGCTTGGGAAACAGGTGTGACAATAAAAATGAATCAGGTTTATTAGTACGTGGTGAATGCTTTCTTTCTCAGGTTCTGTCATGTGGGATGACAGAACCTTTAAGTGTTGAACAGTGTACTGCCTCAAAATAAAAATAAGTTACAGTACTTTGATGCTTCTGAATGGAAAGGAGTGTAGCTCAGTGGTAGAGAGGGAATTTTGCATACAGTGGGGTCTTGAGAACTTAATCCGTATTGGAAGGCGGTTCTCAAGTCAAAAAGTCTGTAAGTCAAGTCTCCATTGACCTACAGTGCATTGAAAACCGATTAATCCCGTAACAGGCCGTTTTTGTTCCATTTTGGTTTTTTTCTGGTCTGTAAGTCAATTCTCAGGCTGCAAGTCAAACCTAAATTTTGCGGCCAGAGAAGTCTGTAACTCAAAAAGTCTGTAAGTCAAGCCGTCTGTAAGTCAAGGGTCCACTGTACATGAATTCCTTATCTAGACTCTAGTGTCTGCAATGATTTTAAAGCGAGTGGAAGTACTGAAACAGACCTTTGCCTGATGCTTTAAATGGCCTTGCCACTCAAAAAAATGGCACTGTGTCAACTGAATCAGTTGTCTGCTTCGATATAGGATAGTTTTATGCTTACACAAGTCAAAATTTTGTAAGTTAATTTTTTAAAACCAGACTGATTGTTAAAAAAACCCAGCTGACCTTCAATTAAAGGAGGCAAACATTTTGAATGGAGGTAGATATTATTGGATTATAATGATATTACTCCAAGCTTATGCCATAACCAATATCTCTGAAGTAGTTTAAATTTTTAATCTTCCAGTTGTGCTAACTTGACCTTTTAAGAATCCCAGCCTCTCACAGTGAGAGCATGTGGCAGGCAAGTCCAGACAGACAGAAGGTGGAAGGCGTTATGTGCCAGTTTATCCTTTTTGGCTTGGAGTGGAGGGTGAAACTTCTGTCAGATATGTATTGTAACTCGCACAAAAGGCAAGCTCTGTTGTGGAATCTGACTGCCCATAGAAAAGCAGACCTTCACATGTATGATCAACCTCTCCTTTCTTAATATGGGAAAGCAAAGGTAGTGCTAATTTTGAAGCCATTAGTATAAGTTGTGCAGATGCCAAAGTGTTCTTGAGCAACTGTGCATTCTTGCATGACCCACTTCAGAAATGGCATAATATATTACTGAGAAGCAAAACAAAAAAACTAAACAAAAAAAACAAAAAAACCCCCACACAAATAAAGTTGTCTTTATTTTGTATAGGGTGCACCTCTCCTTTACTTACCAAAAGTTGCATTCTGAAGTCTTACATTTCAAAGTACTGTAGAGTGAAGCCTTCTTGAACTATACTATTGTATACTTAAATTTACCCTGTACAGTGACATAAAAATACAAAGAGTTTGAACCATGTCATTTTTTTGCCACTCTCATGGAACTCTTTATCTGAATCTGTACTTGTCCAGGGTGTTCACTTCCAGCCAGTAGATGTTATGTGGTCATTAATTGCCTGGGTAATGCAGTTGTCCTCAGAATCTGGCAGGGCAGCTCCAGATTTCTTGAGGTATCTGATTTCTGATTGATTGATCTTTGGAGAGAGCATTTCTGAAAACAATAAGGCACTAGTGGCAAAGTATGTAGGAATCTAGATGACATTATGAATATAACACAGAACTGAATCGTTATAAATTGTGTTTTAACTTTCTTGACTTGGAGATAATTCATGTGAAAGTCATTCTTTTTTTTTAAAAAAATATTCCTGACACTTAGTCCTTTTGCCTATTTAGTAATGATGCTGAGTTTCTTTCGACGAACCCTTGGGCGCAGGTCTATGCGCAAACATGCCGAGAAGGAAAGGCTGAGAGAGGCTCAGCGAGCATCAACTCACATCCCTGCAGCTGGTGATGAGAAATCAATAATTACCTGCCGAGTCTCTTTGCTGGATGGAACTGATGTTAGCGTCGACCTGCCGGTAAGATATAACTTTGCATCTTTTTCAGCATTGTGGGTTCATGTTTGAGAAAGTGGGCTCTTTATCTCTGAGTTGAATAAGGCATGCATGTATAGTAGCCCAGTTGGCAACAATAGAGAAATTAGAAACAGTTGTTTAGAAATAGTGATAACTGGTCTTAGGATCAAGTATTTTGAAAGTATTTCTGTTTTCAGTGGGTGGTGATAAATAACCATGCGCCATCAAGGCAATTCTGACTTATAGCAACCTTTTTCATGGTTTTTCTATACTGTGTAGAGAATACTCAGAAGTGTTTTGCCATTCCCTTCTTCTGGGGACACCCTGGGACTGTACAGCTTGCCCAAGGCCAAACAGGCTGGCTGTACTCACAAGAGGCACAGTGGCAGATACCTAAACCACTGAACTCTCCAGTGGTAGTTGATACAAAAGGTTAAATCTGTCTAATTTCATACATCTGTGTTGTTTTGAAAACTAAGAGATTGGTTGCATGATCTTCCACTGAAAAGCAGCTAATCATACCTTAGTGAGATTACATTTTCGCTGTATTAGGTTGACATATCTAGTAATGACATGTCAAAGTAAATTAAGTAATTTCTTCATTTTCATGGTCTTGTGATTGCCTTGAAATTGAATTAAAATTTAATGAATCCTTATTAATTAATTAATTTATTTATTAAATAAATAAATAAATAAATTATTAATTAATTTTATTTATATGCTGCCGTTCTCCCCATAGGGGACCCAAGGCAGCTCATAACATTTAAAATCATACAATATTAACAGTTTAAAATGCCATGCAAAGTTATATATTCAAAACAATTAAACATTAGTCAGGATTAAAAGCAATACTGAAAACATTTTTTTAAAAAAATTAAATTTCCAGAAACAGTATTCCCTAGACACTTATCGCTCAAAAGCCTGCCTGGAGCCCTGTGGTGCAGTGGTTAAAACTGCAGTACTGCAGTGAAGAAGCCATATAGGAGTTTATGGGTAATTGCCAGCACTTTGGTTTGAGTCTGGAAACAGTCTGGTGGCAATGAAGTTGGTGTAATAACACACTCCCTGTATCCAGTGCTAGTTTGACTGTAGCATTCTGAATCAGCTGAAGTTTACAAATGCTCTTTAAAGACAGCCCCATATAGTGTGCATTTTAGGAATCCAGACAAGATGTAACTAGGACATGTGACACTGTAGCCAGATCAGACATCTCCCAGAAATGGGCGTAGCTGCCACACCAGCTTTAACTGCAAAGGCAGTCCTGGCTGCCACTGAGACGTCTGCATCCAAGCTCAGGATTGAGTCCACGAGCACACCCAAGCAGCAAACCTGACTTTTCAGGAGAACCTCATCCAATACAGGCTGAATCCCTATCCTTTTATTTGCCTTGGGACTGACCAGGAGCATCTAGGTCTTGTCTTGATTAAGTTTCAGTTTGTCAGGCCTTATCCAGTCCATTACTGACAAAAGGCATTGTTCTTCAGCGTGGCCTCTGTGAATGCACACATATGGATTAAATCAGCGCCTGTGCTGGAACTTCGGAACCTTCTAGAGCTTTTCTGAAAAAGATACTGTACATAGTTTAGATTGCCCCTTGGACGCATGCTCCATTCCCCTCCCCCCAGCCTTCAGTTCCTATTTTTCCGCCACAGTGCTAGGAACACTTCGGATAGAGCTCTTGATTTTTTTGCTGTTTTGGCTTGATTTTCGGACTGTATTTTCGGCTAAAGATTTCCTCTCTTGCCCCTTGACTTCGGACTGTATCAACCATTCTCTTTCTTTACGGACTTTGGCTGTTATTTTCGGGTTTTTTCCCATGGTGTTGTGGATTGCCTGATTGCCCGCCTAATTGGCATCGCAGGGAGCGCCATTATCTACTTAACTCGTTTGCCTCAGGATATTTTGAATCATTGCCATGAGTACCAAGGTTCTCACCGCCTGTTTGTTTTATTTCCCCGTCGGGCCCTTTTAGCAAGTGCAGGGCTTGTTCAAGAAAACTACCCTTTTATGACAAGCACAATTTTTGTTTGTTCTGTCTGGGAGACAGTCATATTCCCTCTTGTCACCACTGCAAGAAGTTTACAAAGGCTGCGCTTAAGGCAAGGCAGCAAAGACTTAGATACTATCTGTGGGACAAGACTGTTTCCCGTCCCTCGGAAATGGAGACCTCTTCCAATCCTTCCATGACTCCTTGGTCTGAGGCAACTACTCCTACTCCATCCACGAGTACTTCAAAGTCTGGCGCGAAACCGCCAAAAAAGACTGCCTCAGGCTCCTCTAAGAAGCCTGCGTCTGCGTTTTGAAGGTGTCTACCCCAAAAGACACCTCAAAGGCTAAAAAGCCCACTGGCCATAACAAAAAGGACAAAAGTAAGGAGCAGACTGCCATCCCTCCTGTCATTCTGTCTCTGCCTTCACCAATATTAGAGAATTCGTCGAGGGATCAAGAATCCCTATCTGAGGCTGCTCCATCTGTACCTCCTAGCCAGCAAGTCGATGCCAATTTGGTGGTTGGGTGCTCTCCTAGCCCAGAAAAATTAGAAGAGGGTGTTCAGTCCAGCCCTCAATCTGCCCTTCCTAGCCCTGCTGATGCCAGGCGGGCGACTGAGCATCCACGCTCACCTTCCTCTTCACCAAGGCGAAGTCTCCCTCCTAGAAAGAAATCTTCCAAAAGGAGGCATTCTTCAGCAGATCAACGTCGAGCTGATGACAAGGAAGCTTCACATTGAAAGAGGCACAAGCGGGACCACTCTTCTGTTCGACATTCTGTTAGAAGACGGTCGTCACACCGACGTCGGTACTACAACACCGACTCTACTTCTTATTCCTCGACGTCGGACGTCATAGACATAAGAAGAGACGCTACACTTCTACATCATCTTCTGACGGGTTGCCTTCTCCCTTCCCCTATCGACGTCAATGGGGCCACGATGTCAAGGAGCCTATACCACCTAAGAAGGCCCCTGCCAAGGCACCTACCAAGGCTACGTCTACATCGACGTCGATGTCCAAAAGTACTAAACAGGCTGTTCCCTTTTCTCAAAGACAGATGCCGCTGAAGCGGACACATGTGAATCTGATACAGGGGATCCAAACCCATTTTCACCTTCTGAAGATTTTTCATTGTATGTTCAGATGGTGGCCAGGATGGCTAAGGCTTTAAAGATGCAAACTCAGCAAGTTCCCCCCCCCCCCATCGGATGACCCGATCTTCGGTGATATAGACCAAGAGAGGTCGCAGCTTCTAAGCTTAACTTTTATATCTCAACTAATCAACTTATACACGAGGCCTTGTCTCAACCTTCCACTCCATTACCTGTGCCCAGACAAACTGAGAATCTATATAGAGTGCATGGAGAGAATACTACATTTATTTCGAAACATCCTGCACCTAATTCTGTAATTGTCCATGCCAACTTTTCAAAGGCATCTGGCAGACAGCATGTTACCCCTACCAATCGAGAGGGTAGGAAGTTGGATGTCTTGGGCAGAAAGATTTACAATTTTCAGACTTTCTTTCTGCGTATTTGCAATTACCAGGCTGCGATGGGTGCCTATCAGAAGTATCTCTGGACCAAGATCCTACCAGCCCATCAAGGTGCACCTGATGATACTAGACAGGATTTTCTCAATGCTTATGCTGAGGCGATGACGCTCTCTAAGCATCAACGTCTGGCAGCCAGACATGCTACTGATTCAGCAGCCAAGACACTCACCTCTGCCATTACCTTACACCGACATGCCTGGCTTAGAGTATCTGGTATTGTGGAAGATGTTAAAAAGCAGATAGAAGAACAAGCTTTTGACGCAAAAGGTTTATTTAATGAAAAAACTGACGAGTCTTTTAAAAGTCTTCATGAAAGTAAGAAAACAGCCGAATCATATACAATTCACCAACAACCAAAATTTCAGAAGTCCCAGTGGCAGAGGCAGTTTCCACAGCAGCAGTATCAGCAGCAGACCTCTCAAGGCTACAAACAGTTCAGAGGTTCACAAGGCAGGTCATCTCGCGACTCTTCTACTGCTCCATCCTACAAGCAACAAACACAGAAACGTCATTCCTACCGTCCTCCTTCTAAAAAGTCCAAGCAATATATTTGATTCCCAGATCAGTCACACCCACGACCATCTGACCCACTTGGCTCCATTTCTACATGATTGGCAAAAGATCACAAAGGACAATTGGGTTCTGGACATCATCAGATTTGGCTACAGACTAGAGTTTGTAGAGCTTCCCCCTCTAGGTTATGTAAAGGTGACAACATCCAACCCTACGCTGGAGGAGGAAGTTCTCACTCTAATGCAAAAAGAGGCAATACAGCAGGTCCCTCATCGAGACATAGCCAGAGGGTTCTACTCTCGGTACTTCACAGTGCGCAGGAAGGATGGTGGGCTCAGATCAATTCTAGATCTGAGGGACCTGAACACTTACCTTCATCCACGTCAGTTCCAGATGGTCACACTGGAGTCCATTGTCCACCTGCTGAAAAAAGGAAATTGGTTTACAGTCATAGACCTCAAAGATGTGTACTTCCACATAACAATTCACCACCATCACAGGAAGTATCTACGCTTTGTGATCAACCACAACATCTTCCAGTATGCGGCCTTACCATTCGGCTTAGCGACGGCTCCACACACGTTTACAAAGTGCATGGCACCAGTGGCAGCCTTTCTACATCTACATGGAGTGAAAGTGTTCCCCTATATAGACGATTGGCTGATTGTGTCTCCGACCAGGAAAAAGGCCATCCACGACTCAAGATATACTCTAAACATTCTTCAAAACCTGGGTCTCACAGTGAACTACGAGAAATCCACTCTGGAGCCATCTCGCACCACAAATTACATAGGAGCCATGCTGAACTCCATACAGACGAGACTATTTCTGACCGTAGACCGTATTCAGAAAATAAAGGCAGCCGTCCAGAAGTTCCATCCACACTCACTGGTATCAGCTCCCCATGCACAACACCTGTTAGGCCTCATGGCATCTACAACAGCATCTCTCCCACACGCGAGGTTGAAGATGCGCTCTCTGCAGGCATCACTTCGATGCACTTTGCGACGACCCTTGGAAAAAGATTCTGGTCACCCCAGAGTTGGCAAAGCAGCTCAGATGGTGGAGCTTCCTGCCACATCTCATGATGAGGCGTCCTTTTCATCCACTACGACTACCTGTGCAAGTAACAACAGATGCAAGTCCCATAGGTTGGAGCGCGCATTGCAGCAGTCACAAGATATATGCCCTCTGGTCTCAGAGACACAAAGGACTCCACATCAACCATTTGGAGATGCTGGCAGTGATTCGGGCCTTCAGAGCGTTCCTCCCACTGATACAGGGTCATGGTGTTCAGGTTGTGACAGACAACACCATGACCATGTACTACATCAACAAGCAGGGAGGAACGAGGTCAATGTCACTACTCTGCCTGTCTGTGCACCTGTGGGAGTGGTGTTGCCACCATCACATCTACCCAGTAGCAATCCACATATCAACATCAGACAACCAGCTGGCAGACAAGTTGAGTCGCCTGAAGGGACAGTCCTACGAGTGGGAGCTGGACAACACCATATTCCAGATGCTATGCAGAAGGTGAGGTCAACCATCCATAGATGTGTTCGCTTCTCACACAAACAGGAAGTGTGACAGATATGCATCTCGAGCAGGCAGGGGTTCAGGCTCCCTTCATGATACCCTGGCGAGAACACCTTTACCTGTTTCCACCGATTCCCTTGATCCACCAGACTTTCGTCAAGCTCAAGCAGGAATGAGCGCAAGCCATCATCATAGCTCCCTGCTGGCCACGTCAGCCGTGGTTCTCTACGCTGAGAGAGTTAGCAGTGGACATGCTGAAGCTTCCACTACTGCGACATCTTCTGACACAGGACTTGGGGAGCATCCTGCATCCAGACCTGAACTCCCTGCACTTTGCAGCGTGGAAGATCTGCCAAAAATCAAAGAGGTTTTAGAAAAATCTAGGAAACCTTCTACGACTCTGCTGTACAAGTATAAGTGGAACAATTTCTTAAAGTTTACTGCTTCTAGGAACCTAGAGGCTTCACCAGTGTCTCTAAAGACGTTACTCATACACCTTCAACATCTCTTTGACCTAGGTCTTAATTTTCTTCTCTTAAAGTGTATATATCAGCAATAGTTTCCTTTCAGCCCAGAGACTCAGAATCCTCCTGTCTCTTCACAAACCCAACTTTGAAGGCGTTTTTTAAAGGAATGGTCAATATTCGCCCTTCTACTAAACCTCCAGTACCTAAATGGTCCTTAACATTGGTACTACAGTCTCTCATGAAGCATCCCTTTGAACCAATGGCTTCATGTGATATCAAACTTGTATCATTTAAAACTCTTTTTCTAGTTGCTGTTAGGTCTGCTAGAAGAATAAGTGAGTTAGCAGCCTTAAGATCTGATGCTCCTTACCTGCAATTCTACAAGGACAAAGTTATGTTGTTTCCAGATGTTTTGTTCTTACCCAAAGTTGTTACGGAGTTTCATCTTAATCAACCTTTTTCATTACCTACCTTGTTTCCTGATCCTTTGTCTGACGTCGAAAAGATGCTCCATTCCCTCAATGTCAGGAGAGCACTGGCAATACTATACTTCTAGGACAAAAGACTTTCGTAAATCTGAAAGACTTTTCCTGTGTTTTCACGGACCATGCAAGGGTTCTCCAGCATCATCTTCCACCTTGTCCAGGTGGCTTGTCTCCACTATCACTCTTGCCTATGAACTTGCTGATAAGACTGTGCCTGAAGGTCTTAGAGGACATTCTACAAGGTCCATGGCAACATCTACTGCTTTACTGCGTGGTGTGGACATTCCAGACATCTGCAAGGCAGCAACATGGTCCAGAGTGTTCACATTTGTCACCCACTACAGGCTGGACCTTCAGGCAAAGAAGGAGGCAAGTTTTCAAAGGGCTGTCTTGACATCTGTCCTGCAGTGACGGCCCTCCTTCCGGTAAGGGAGCTTGCCAGTCACCCATATGTGTGCATTCACAGAGGCTTCAAGAAAGAGAGGTTACTTACCTGTAACCATGGTTCTTCAAGTGGACCTCTGTGAATTCACACATCCCCACCCGGCCTCCCCACTATCCGTCATTGTTTATAATGTGCCTGAGCTCATGCTCTTAGAGTGGTGGATAAATAGAACTGAAGGCTGGGGGGAATGGAGCATGCATTCAAGGGGCAATCTAAACTATGTATCTTTTTCAGAAAAGCTCTAGAAGGTTCCGAAGTTCCAGCGCAGGCACTGATTTAACCCATATGTGTGAATTCACAGAGGTCCACTGAAGAACCATGGTTACAGGTAAGTAACCTCTCTGTCTTAGGCACAGCACAGCTTCCTTCGAATCAGATGGAAAAGAGTTATGTGTCACCAGCATAATGATGTCACTGAACCCCAAAACTCCAGGCAGTTTCTTGTAGATGTTGAATAACATGGGGGACAGCTGAAACCTGGGGAACATCACAGCCCAGTTGCCAGGCTGTTGAGCCGGATTACTCCAACACCACCCTCTGAGTTTAATCATTCAGGAAAGGTCAGAACTACTCTTAAGACTCTTCCAAGAAAGACACTCCAGAAGGATACTGTGGAATAGTATCGAAAGCTGCTGACAGGTCTTAAGTTAGAGCTGTTTGAATGGGTAGATGTAATTTTTCAGTGCAATGAAATTTGAGCAGTACAGTGGTGCCTTGCTTGATGGTTACCTTGTTAGACCAGGAAAGCGCTTGACAGTTTTTTGCAGTCACTATTGCGATCGCTAAACAATGACTGAATGGGCTTTTTTCGTTTAACGATCAGTTCCCTGCTTCAGGAACCGATTTTTCGCTTAATGACGATCAAAAACAGCTGATTGTCGGGTTTCAAAATGGCCACCCGCTGTGCAAAATGTCTCCCCGCTGTGCTTTAGGACGGATTCCTCGCATTACAGGCACCGGAAAATGGCCGCCCTATGGAGGATCTTTGCTGGACACTGAGATATTTCGCGTATTGGAACGCATTGAACTGGTTTTCAATGCATTTCAGTGGGCTTTTTCATTTCGCTTGATGAGGATTTCACTTAACAGCTATTTGAACGGAACTAATTATCCTCGTCAAGTGAGGCACCACTGTATATCTTAAACTGAAATTTGCTATCAGATTTTAAAGAATCTAAGCCTTTGAGTCATGCTGAGATATTGAGCATAAATATGGAAAGATCCATTATATCAGCATTAATTTGTCTGTGTAATCTGCTTCCTGTTATAATTTCTTGAAGTTCAGTAGTCATATTGTGTAGAAACAGTACGTCTTGTCTTAAGTTTCAGTTTGTCAGGCCTCATCCAGTCCATTACTGACAAAAGGCATTGTATTTTGTACATAGGACTTTGGATGTAGTACTGTACTGGGGATAAGTTTTCTTCTAATATGTTGAAGGCCAAGAAGGATTCATTTCCATTAAGCTTGACTACCTTGTTTCTTCTGAATCTGATGTTAGCTCTTAATATATATTCTTTGAGGATCCCACCACCTCTGACTGACTTATAGTTACGCATCGGAATAATCATACTGTTAAAAGGGTCCATTCTGTACTTTTACCAGTAGGTCCAGCTCTGTCTTCTGCCTTCTCTTTTTGTAGACTGTAGTTTGAGATGGACTTGATCCAGAGAGATGGTGTTTTGGCCAGGGAACCTGCAATCCTGCAGTCTGATCCTGACCTAATGAGTGCAAGGATGTAAAGATTACATCTTTGTTTTTCTTTCTCTTTCATGCCGTTGCTCATTTAACAAGTATGATGTTGATGTTGTCTCATAACTAAGGAAATGGCAAATTTATTTAATTATACTCATTTTCTTTGTGAGGATGACAAATGGCTTTAAATTAAGAACTGAAAAAAATTGGTTGTATTAATGTTTCGGAAAAGTCGACCTAGTGTCCTGACACTTCCTAGTCCTTGCACTAACTTAAACTCATGACATTCGTGAACATTCTTAATGTAAATGTTTATGATTTTTAAAGACTCCAACAGTGGTTCCCAACCATGGGTCCCTGGATGTTCTTGGACTAATACTCCCAGAAGACTTCACCTCTGGCTGTGCTGGCCAGGATTTCTAGGAGTTGTAGTCCAAGAACATCTAGCGACCCAAGGTTGAGAATTATCGAACAGCACAATCATATAATTGAATTTTACTTGAGAGGGACAGCTACCTCTTCCATCATCATTAGAATTGATTGTTACATTGGCAAAGGAAGGACTACAGTGCAGAATTGGTGGAATGAATATATAGAATGAATAGTGTCTCTCCTCCCCCCCCCCCCAATCTGCTGCAGTATGCAGAGTTTGTGAGTTACTTCCCCAGGGTTTTTCCTATGCTTTGAGATAAAAAGAGAGAGTTCTGTTCTCAGTTCAAGTCTCTCTGACTTCAGACAAATATTCTATTTCATCATAGTTACTGTGCTTTTTTGTCCTTAACCTCCTTGATCTGTTGGGCATGGGAAAAAAAGCAGGCGGGAAGTTGGGGTGACCGCGGGTGAAACACTCTGGTAACTGTAGTGAGAATGAATGGTTGCTTGGGGGCTTTCAGGAATTCCCATGGCTTGTGAACCTTGCTTCATGTTTTCACTGCATCCAAGCTAGATGTTTCCTCAAGAATGTTGTTTCCTAGTAGGTGGGCACGTTTGAGATTTTAGCATTTAGTAGCTATGCCCCCTCCCCTTTTCCCATATGCATACAGTAAGAGAAACTGGATCTTTTGTTGTGAGAGGGGCTTTCAACATTGATATCCTTGAAAAATTTGCCATAGAGGGCAAATTTAGGGTATTTCATAGCAGAGCTAGGTTATTTGAGAGTGAAAGGGAAATTGTTTAAATAGTGTTTAAATTTCAGGCAAGGTTAGTCATTGGCAGGCTAAGATTTTACTCTTGGGTCATTGCCCATTATGTGGAGGGAATGGTTTAGATTAGTGTTTGTCTTCAGGAAGGAGGATATGGAGAAGCTTAGCGTGGATGCAAACTTTAGCTTTTGGTAAATTGAACACAAATTGTGTACATAGTGATTATGGTGTTTGTGAACAACTTTTTCTTGGGCTCTGGCATATTTTAAGCTATTTGTAGTTAAAAAACACATTTCTGATATTCTAGTGAATGTCAACCTGCTTCAGTGTCACTTGGTTAGTTGGAGGCTGCATTATAAACCACTTGTACACAATTGATTTTGGTGGCAGTTCAACATGCAGTATTTGCTTTCATTTGTTTTTACTGATACTGAATGGATATGCATAGAAAGGTTTCTTATGACAGCAGTTTCATGCAAATGAGTTCTTGGTCAGATTCCTCTGGCATAAGTAGCTGATAATTCTCAAAACAAAATAGGTGCGGCAGGATAGTGAACAGTGCTTCCCTACGCAGCTTCATTATATTGTGCAAACGTGGGACCCAGTTCTTCTCTGATATTGGTGTGTGTGTGTGAGAGAGAGAGAGAGACTAAGCAAGTCTCTCTCCACCACCTATTCTTTCTCTTGTGTGTTGTGAAAGACACAAATTAGAGAAGAGTAGCTCCTCACATTTACACAACATAATAAATACTGTAAATGAAAAGAACAAAGCATTCTACAGTAAGACTTTACAGCAGTCATACAGTATATATACAATATATATACAATAAACTAGAGTTCATATGGATCCCTGGCTTGTTGTATGATGCAGATGTTCCCATTTCACCAAATAGAGAACTGTAGATGAACTCTCCAACTTTTATTTATTTTTAGGACCAACTTTTATTCTAAGTAGATCCATGCAGAGAAGAAACCCAAGGGTTATTTGGAAATCTATGGGGAAGAATCAGCTTTGGTAGAGGAGAGTGGAGCAGACATGTCCAGAGGAGGCTTTTTTAACTTAACCTTCTTTCCCAATTAATTATCTCTTCCAAATTCTAACCTTGAAGCTTATTTGTGTGTGTGTGTGTGTGTGTGTGTGTGTGTGTGTGTGTGTGTGTGTGTGTGTGTGTGTGTGTGTGTGTGTGTGTGTGTGTGTGTGTGTGTGTGTGTGTGTTTCTAGCTAGTAAATAGATGCAGCACTAGTTCACAGATCTCAAATATTAAGTAAGAGTGAGTTTTGAGGGAGTGGCAGTTAGCAGCAATTTTCTTTGAAATATAGTTCAGTAGGTCTTCTAGTTTGAGATTTGTAATGATAATTTTAGGTAATTATTGTTACGAAGGTCAGATTTTATGACAATATGATGATGGGGGATGAAAGCCTTTCACTCTGTGAGGATAAATAAATAGATGAAAATCCTCAAACTTGCTGAATTATCCTGCAAAGATCTATTTGATCACTCCACATTTTGTCAAGTACAATATAAAGCTTTTAGTAGAAGTTGAAAAAGATTGACCATGATAGTATCTTAGAAAAATTAATAGCATAAACGTTTTCATGCCCTCTTCAGTTCCTGTTGAACTGTTGTGTCTGTGTGCATTGAAAATAAAGCTACCAAACACTGGCCTTTAGGATTGTGATTGTCTGCGGACAAACGCTAGCTCTATGGGTTGGAAACGGAGATGAGCACCACTGCCTAGAGTCGGACACGACTGGACAAATTGTCAAGGGGAACTTTTACCTTTTACCTATAATAGCTAGGAATGTAGGTTTCCCGGAGTAGCAGTTTAGCCGCTCCCCTGCAAGGACATTCAGGAGCTCCTGGATGACAGACTGCATGTCATGCTAATGAATTCTGAAATGTTTATGGAGAGCTCCTGTTAATGACCCACAAATGTGAATTTTTCAGTAGCTCCCTCCACTCAAAAATCAGTGTTAATTGTAGCTAGGGCCTGTTTAAATTATAGAAGGGAATAAATAATCTGGACTCCATACATGCCCATAACACAGTAGCAGAAGAATATTGCACTCTGATTAGATCAGTAGCTTCTGGTTCACGTAGCTTAACCTCTGAATGTAATTTATCATTACAGTGATAAGTGTGGAAATTTATTGCCAGATGAGCTAATCCTACCTATCACAATACAAGGAGGGAAATAATTGTTCCTTTATTTCCTGTGTAGAAGAGTCATGGGGGGAAATTATACTGAAGGATATGTAATGGTACACGACTCCCAATTCCGTTTCAACCGTTGCTTCGGGATATTTTAAGCTCTAGGAGTTGGATGTTGCCGGAAAGTTCTTGTCAATAAATTTAAGTCCCACAAACTCTTTTATTTCCAAAGTATTCAGAGTCTTTAAATGTTCCAGCCTTGTGTCTTGCAGTTCTTGTAGAGTTAATGTTGGGGAATGCATACACCACAGAATACATTTCTCAGTTTCAGCTCTCCTCTCTAAAGTGAAGTATAAATTGTTAGGACCTCAGTCAAACCAGTTCCCCCCATCCTTTTTGAGTGTGTGTGTTTTATATTTTCTCTTGCAACCACCTTCTCTCTCATTGTTTTCTTATGATGGAGAATATGATGCATGTTCAGCCCTGGTCAGGCTGATGTGCCAAGGAACTTTCAGGTTTACAAACTAATGGCTGAAATCCTGTTGCCAGAACTTACACCATGTAAGGGTTGTGATGTCAACAACACTGCTTCCCCTTTCCCAGCAATTAAACATTTCCAACCTCTCTCCAGAGGGTCATGTGGGATCCAGGGAATGGGAGAGGAAAGTCTTGAACTACTGAACAGCTGTTAACTAACTGTTAGGATGATTTTAACAGTGTCATCAACATTTTGTGGCCTAACTGATTATTTTATTTTATTTATATCCCTCCCATCTAGACCGAAGTCTACTCTGGGTGGCTAACAACAAGTTCATAAAAGAAAAACAGTATAATATAGCAACAACATAATATGATTCGAGATGGTGAAAATGAATTAAATAATGACAGGAGGGAAGGCCTGCCTAAAGAGACAGGTCTTCAGCTTCCTCTTAAAAGTTATGGGAACAAGATTTCAGCCATTATTTTTCAACATATTCGGTTAGTTTGAGTTTGCAGAAACCACTCATTTTATTTCATAGTCACGCTGAGTAGCATGTGGCCCTTAGGTTTTCTGTGAAGGAGGAAAGGAATAGGAATGCATTGTATTTTGAGTCAATTTCAGAGGAAGTTAAATTTGAGTAGTAAGGATTTTTTTAAAAAATTAATTCTTTGGTAGAAGAAATTCTTTGAGCTGTGTACAAACATTGAAACCATAAAATGTAAACAACAGAGACAATATAATAAATACAGTAGCAAACAAAAATAGGAAAAATAAAGCTAGTAGCAATATGGATGAACGCTATGATATAAAAGTGCTAAAATTTTTTTTAAAATACTAAGTTTCTCCACTGAGCAACTTTTCCCCACTATATTCTTTCGTTATTTTGTTTTACTTTATTAACAACTTTCAAGGATCTTTAATAAAGCATATAGAAGGTTATTTGCAAGTAAACCAAAACAGCATGTAGCATGTTACAGGCTTGAAGACTATTACGTTTAACAAAACTTTAGTTGTTGAAGTATTAATATCATTATTAATTGCTTTCCTCCCTTGTACAATTTTTGCAATCAGCAATAATTCATTATTAAACAAAATGGATGTTTAGGAGTGGTTTACATGTCTGCTTACGCACTGTGTGTGTATATATGTGTAGCAAAAGTTTCTCAAACAGAATTGGCTTCAGAAAAAAGTAAATGAGCAACTAATCTTCCTCTTAGTAATACAAAATATCTTTTGCAATCTCAGAAAAAGGCTAAAGGACAGCATCTGTTTGAGCAGATCATGTATCATCTGGACCTCATTGAAAGTGACTACTTTGGACTACGATTCATGGATTCAGCACAAGTTGCAGTGAGTAACATGGTTTTTTCCTTCTTATGTTAGAAAACTAGATTGTGTTTAACTTAAAATTCAAAGTTGGTGAGACAATTTTTAGAATAGATTAATAAATTGTAGTGAATGTCAATGTATAATCAATTCTGTGCTGAATCAATCTTTGTTTATTCATTACTTTGAAAGGTATTGCTGTGGATATCTTCATTATGGTTGCAATATTACTTTTGTAACAAGACACAACAAATTCGGTTACATTATCTCAGTCTTATAAGAGATATATATGTTATCTTTATATACTTGCATCCCCATCTAGAAAAATATAAGTGGTGCTAAGCTATTCTAACTTGAAATGTAGAATTGTGTACAGAGCATGCCTAACAAATATTGGATGTTCTTACATTTTCAAAGTGAAAATTGTTTATAAATACGTAGAAATTGCCAGATATGTCAAATTGTTGCTGCACTGTGCTCCAACAGTAACTTTTAAATCTAATACTTGCAAGTGGTACTTGATGATTCTAGTTTTAATTACTGAGATGCTGTACAATTAATTACTAACACCCTACTTTCGTTTCCTGTATCAGTCAAAAGGTATGATGGTGCATTAAGTACTGGTAGTTATTTTGAACATGGTTCTGTTTATAGTCTTTACTAAAGTGTACAACTTAAATCCTTTTTGCTGCTTCTTTCCTTTGCATTCACAAAACTAATAGGCAGTGGATGTCTTTTTGCTTTTTTGTGCTTTCTTGTGTGACTTAAATTCATGTTCCTGGAACAGGAATGGGCAGAATGTGTTACATGGGGTGTCCCATTCAGTATACAAGCTGGTTCTGCGGCTGTCTCTGAAATCATTTGAACTTATATTACCCTTCAAAGAAGCAAGCTGTGCTTTGCAGGCTTGAAATCAATTGCATTGAGGTGTGTTCCCAACTAGGTGTCTGGTCCTGCCTCCTTTCTTTTGGATTTGCCACCTTATCTTTGTCCCACCCCTCTGATGGACAGCAGTCCCTCAAACCCTTCCCAAATTGGAACTGAGCCTCCAGACCAGGAAGGGTTGCTCATCCCTGCTGTAAAAGATCTATTGTGTAATGTAATAGTATTAAGCAGGTAATACATTTCAGTTATTTACACTCAGCTATACTTATTTCTGTCTTGAGGGAGTATCTTACCCTATCCAACATGGTGCCTTTACCTTCTGTTTGTTCTGATATTGTTATCTTGTTTATGGAGAGTTTTAAAAAAAACCTGGTGTCAATTAGCTTTTTTTTTTTACATTTTAAGAGGGTTAGCTTATGCAGATTACTGAGTCTTAAACAAAGGTTCGGGTTTTTCTGTGCACTATGCCTGCATAGTGGGTCCCTTCCTCACATTTCAAGAAGACTTTGTGTTCTGTGGTATTATCGTTCTCATTCACCCATTTTTTATTAATTCACTACTGAGTTAAAGAAGTCCCCAGGAAGCAATATTTTCCTGTAGAAATGCCACTCATTCATTCTGTTTGATGCACGGTGGCTTGTCTTAAATCTTCTTAGCCAGCATTCATGAGCAAGCTAGGATGGTATCTGGGAATGACATTGGAGTCTCCCAGAAAAATTGTGCCGAGGAGCACAAGTATCTGCGTTTAGGTTTTCCACTTGAGAGTGACTTGGGATGTTATAGTCACAAAGGCAACTGGGGCCCCTTTGCAAGTGATTTCTGGCCCTACACGTTCAGCTGGGCCCTTCTTAGACTTGTGAGGGTTCCCTCTCCCTCCCTCCCTTGTAATCTGGCTGTGCAACAGTTTAGTAATGTTTCCTTTATTATGTATACATCAGAAGTGGATATGTGTCATATTTCTGTACTCTGTAAGCTCTGCAGGTTCAGTAGATCTGTTAGGGTGGTTGATTTTAGGAGAGTGTTGTATCTGAATGCCTGTTGGATAATTTCCTGTTACCTTGGTTGACCTCTGGAGTAAGGCAGTGACCCATGTGGGTGATGCTGGTTCTGAATTATTTGTAAAGCAAACCTGGCCCCCTGCTATTCTGAAGAACAACAACCACAAATTGATGAGAGTGGTAGCGTTATGGTAATGGAACATGCACGATGAACTCTCAAGCACTGCTAGAGCTCATTTTAGAGCTTGCTTTGTGACGAGGATTACGAAAAAAAAAAGCACTCTCTTATTCCTGGTGTGCTAGGCAGTTTCTAACCAGTTTCATTCTTGAAACATGTGGTGACTTGCCAAGACTAGGTATCTGGAAGATCAAGTTTCATTTCATTCCTGCTCCACCCTGGTTCTGATGCAGAAGCAGCCTTGGTCATTATTGTGGATTGTCTACACTAAAATGTAGAAATGAGGAATGTATCTCTTTTCTGCTGGACCTCCCATTAATTACTTTGTATTTTTCTCAGCCAACTTCCTGAAATGAGATGGGGGCCATACTTTCATACTTCCGTTGGAGAGTTTTCTTACAAAGAGTGGTAGTTATTTTTATGTTCTATCAGGTTGCTTGACTTAAGGCATCCCTAATAGGGTTTTTCACAGTATATGAGATGTTCAAAAATTGGTTTACCGTTGCCATCCCCAGTGAGTTTCCGTGAGTAACTGGAAATTTAAACCCAGGTCTCTGGCGCACTAGTCCAGTGTTCTGTCCACTACACTGCCCTGTCTCTGAAGGTTTAATGCCTTCAGCAGTCTTCTATGACAATCTTTCCCAATCTGTCCATGAGATTATGAGCTGTAGTCCAACACATCTGGAGGCACCAGGTTGGTGGTACTGATTTATGGCACCCCAAGTGTTCTGTTCCCTGTGTTGTTTAAGAACTGCATAAATCTGCTGAGATTGGTTGTCCAGAGATCTGGAATGTGGTCCCATGAGATGCAGATGACACCCAGCTCTGACCTTTCCAGTACAATCCAGGGAGGCTGAAATGGTGACCTGGAGGCAACACTGGGCACAGGGAGGATGAAGACAAAAATGTAACCTTAAATCTGAAAATACAGGTATATTCCTGGTAAGCAGGGTGGACTGATTTAAATCAGTACAATCCCCTGATTTAAATCAGAGCTTCCCACCCAATTCTTTGAGAAATGGTGCAAATCAGAAACTTAATGCACATGCATACTTGGAATATCCCCCACTCACCCATATGTAGTCATCCAGGTCATTTACATAGGCATTGTAGCTGAGAGAGTGTCCAGGGGAAATGAGAGGATGGAAGGTACTAAATTGGCAGTATGAATACAGGTGGTAGAGCCCTTGAACTACATAACTAAGGGCTTAATCTTAGCCAATTTGACCAGCACACCATTTTCCTATGCGCCATTTTGTCCTGCTTATGTTACCTCTTTGCCTTACCAAATCCCTCTGTTTTTCGTAAGGCAGGGAGGAATCTCTTAAACTACACTAACAGTTTTGTTCAACGTGTGTAAGGGCACAAAATGAGAAGGCTGATAGTTTATGTAGTCACAAGTAATTAGGATAGCAAATAATCGTAGAGAGAGAAGTTAAAGAAGTCAGCCACACACACAGAAGTATATCTTCCAGCAGTGCTCCTGATGGGGAACTAGAAGAGGATCTTGAATAAGACTGCCCTGCCCAGGAGTCCTAGGAGGACTGAGTTTTATTAACCTTACAAGTTCACAGATAGTTGACAGTATACAGATAGGACAGTGGTTACATAATGCCATCAGGATTGGCTCAAATGAAAGGTTTTTGAAGTTAGCTCCCTATCACTATGAGAAAGAGGAAGAATGGGTAGCCACACCTCCTCTCAGAAGCAGCTGTGACGTCCTCCAGGAGAGTGTTCTCTACTACTGTAGAATCAGCCAACAGCTTAGCAACTTTGGGGAGGGGCATTCCCCCACAAACCTGTATGTTGTGTATTGTGTAACTTTAGTCTATTGAGAAACGGAAAGTGAAAGCCTAGAACTTGACATGGGAGTTACTAATTTGCTCTACTAAATTAGTCATGGCTTGTTAAGGGTAATTCTCTAAGTACAGTGGTACCTCCACTTACAAACGTCCCGACTTAACGAACAATTTGACTTACAACCAGCTCCGGCCACAAAATTTTGCTTCTACTTGCGACTGGAGCTTCCATTTACGAACAGAAAAAGGCAGGAAATTCAAATTGCTAACTGTAGGTGGCGACAAGGCTGCTTTTTTGTAGCTCTTTTGCCTCAGCCGTTAGAGAGTGTGTTGTGGTTGCAGGCTTAGGACTGCCTCCTTCTGCTTCAGAGTGAGTGTGTGTGTGCTTGCAGGGAGGTAAGGTGCTGTTTTCTGCTTTTTAAAAATGTCTGGGTGTTTTTGCAGTGTGGTTTTAGGCTGGGGGGGTTATGTTTCTGTGCTGTGATGAGTCTTGGGGGTTTGTTTGTTTTTTGGGTTCCCCCCATTTCCGATGGGTCTTGGGGGCTTGGTTGCTTTCTGGGGGTTTTTCCCCCATTTCTGATGGGTCCTGCATGCTTCCCTTGGTTTTTCCTTTTCATTTCTGACCTTGTCCCTCTGTTCTCTGTGCATTTCCAATCCGCTCCGTTTGTTTTCTGTACATGCAGGCTTGATTGCTTTTCTCTCCCCCCCCCCCCCAGGAAGGGATTAATTGCGTATCCAATGACTCTTGCAGTGATCTCTTTTTTTGGTGATTTTTTTTTCTTTGGCTGGAACAGATTAATGGGGTTTCAATGAATTCCTATGGGAAATGGTGCTTCGCTTTACGTCCATCTTCGGGAACGGATTATGATTGTAAGTGGAGGCACCACCGTATATCTGACCTCTTGAGTTGGGAGTAGGAGTGTTGCTGTTTCAGTTGTAACCAAGGGGGGTACAGTAGGGGAGATAGAACTGACCAGTAGAGGAGAAGGGGGAGCGAACATTTTGAGACTGCTTCTCCTTCTAGTTTGCTATCCAACCAAACAGATGTTGAATCCACTTTACTCTAGTGGGAATCCACTTAGTCAAAAATTATGCTGCTTAATGTGAGACCACTGAGTGGAGAGAGTTGTATATCCACCTGGGTGAACAAGCAGACTGGGCAGATATGACTGGAATCTAGGTGGATGAAGAGGGAGGGTAAACTTTTAACCTAGCTCACTGCAGCAGCAGCAGCAACCAGATCAGAGGGATAGAACGGGGAAACACTGGGATCTTCTGTGAATTCATCTCTTTAATGAGTTATCCTGTCTAGCAGTCTCTGGGAATTGACTGCATACCTGGTGACAATACAGTGAGATAGGATGGGGAGTCTGTTAGTGTACTGTGCCCACTCCATTACCTGCCCTGAGCTGTTGAAATTGATCTCAGAGGTGGTGCTGATTATCATTGAGTTGTGGGATCTTAACTTCTGTGCCAGAGTCCCTTATCAGCTGCAGCTCAGGGTTTTATTACTTCCATGGCCATCATGAGCCTTTCTCAGTTTAATGTCAGATCTGGTGGCTGTGCAGACTCTAGATCTGTTTTTCTGGCCAGAATTAGGAAATGGAGTGGGGTGGGAGTTTAAATGAAAACCGTTGTCATGGACAGAGGGCTACATAATAAAGTGTGTACAGTGGGGTCTTGACTTAAGAACAGCTCGAGTTAAGAACATTTTGACTTAAGAACCGCTCTCATAGGAAAATATTGACTTGACTTAAGTACTTAGATTTGAGTTAAGAACTGAAAAAAACCCATGTGGGAGGCAGGGAAAGTGCAAAATGTGAACTTTCAGTTAACTGTTGGCCAGTGAAAAGGGTGCCTGTCTGCTTCCTCACTCCTCCCAGCGTTTAGAGAGTGGATTGGGAGACAGTCTTCGGACTGCCTGGTGCTGTACAGCCTGGACTGTATTTTCCCTGCCTTCCCTGAACCTTTCTTGACCTAAGAAAAAAAGAAACAAAATATCCCCCTCCAGTGGTCGAAGGCGGAATAGCAGCTTCCCATTAGTTTCTATGGACGGAAAAGAGCAGATACGGGTCAAATGGTTTTCAATGCATTCCTATGGGAAATGCAGATTTGACCTGAGAACTTTTTGACTTGAGAACCGCCTTCCAATACGGATTAAGTTCTCAAGTCAAGACCCCGCTGTATTTGTTTGGATTCTTCTGTAGAAGTTGGGAACTCACTAAAAATGACCTGCCACCAGTGATCAATCGATCGAAAAGCATTTCCTAATGATCTGGAGGATTTTCTGGCTGCTAAAGCTTGTGAGTCTCTGACCTAGAGAATGGGCCGAAGAGATGACCTGTATGGTTGACATGATCACCCCTGAGCAACGTTCCCTCTAATACTCCGGCTCTCTCTTCAGAGGTTCCACCCCCTGCATGCAGAGATACACCTGCAAACAGAATGGGCGAATATACTCACTTGGCTGTGTGCACCCATCTTAGAGAGAATGTTGCCCTGAGTATCCTGTATTTACCTTAATAAAAGAAAGATGTGGGTAAAGTTCTTGAAGCCTGAAATGGAAAGACAGGCTTTTGTTTTATTTCATTCAAAATATTTACAAATAATGTTCATGGTATAAAGTGGTGGATAAAATCGAGTAGTAAGTAGCAATTAGAGTAGGCCCATTGAATCGGGGTGGAAGTTTGGTGAGTCAATTTCCCTATTCCATTTATTCCATGAACCTCCTCTACGGTAGTTGCAATTTACTGTTGGATTTCAGTTGTTTGAAACCCTTTTTCTTCCTGGTACATTGTTAAATGCATGTTTAATAGAGGAGGTTCTCACATGTTGGCTTTTTGAACTTCTGTAGTTTAAGGCAGCTGGGGAAAACAGTTGAGTCTTCTTGCAAGTAAACACAAAATAATTATGGTATTATCTCAGAGTTCACTCCCATCTTGGCTTCTGCAGTTAGAGCAAAGGAAGGGGACAAATCAAATGACATGTTAGTTGAGGTGATGCTAACATCTTTGAACAGTATCCTGTGCTGTCATAAAGTGATACATACAATAATTCACTATCTACAATTTTTCATTAAATATCAATAATTGGGAAAAAAAGAATTTGAACTTTACAAACTAAATATTGAAAGGAGGAAACAGTACCATTGAAAAAGCGTCTAATTTGCTAAAATGTCCCAGTCTCTTGTTGGCTGATTGCTGCTTTATAAATATCCCATTACTTTACTCTCTCTTTTTTTGCACATATACATTTCCATTTCTGTACTGCCAACAAAAGAGAAAGATTGCCCTTCTTAAGCTAGTGTGAAAAGGCGGGGGAGGGGGGAGCCCAACTGTTCCTTCTTCGCCAGCATCCTGTTTACAGAGAAAAAGGGTTTTCTCTCTTTACCTTGTATAGAAACTATGGACTTCTAGAGGAGCAGGTGAGGATTCCATTGCTCTCTTAGCATCATCGAATTTCTTCCAACTCACGGTTCCAAGAAAAATTATTATACAGTATACAGGGTTGCAAGAGGCAGGCTGCTTTAAATGCTGGGTCACAGTAGAAAGTTATATCGTTTGCTTTGCACTTGGCAGCATTTATTGTCATTTGAATATGGGGAGCTGAAATATTGTTATGCTATTTCTTACAAGAAGGCTGGTTTATCTCCTTTTCTGTGCTCTGACCTTACAGTTGAATAGTTCTCTTGCACCTTGTATCTGATAAGTGAGATGCTCTTGAAATGCATCTCTCCTGTTAACTCCACTTTACAAAACAATCTACAGTAAAGTTGCTTTGGAGTTAATGGCTCAGTGATGGGGGGAGCTGATTTGTACTGAACTAGGCAGAATTGTTTGATGGCCTGTCAGATCATGCCCTTTGGTTGAAGTATCCTCCTACTTAGTTTTTTTACCCCTCACTTTGTATGGTGGCTGCCTGGAGAAATGTTTTTGCTGAATCCTGGTGAATTTGATTTATGGGACTGTAGCTGTTTTATCCTAGCAATTCCAGTAGGTAGAAGTGTGCATCTTACGTGGCCATTACCATTCAGTAAGATAGGGTTACTAAATGTAGTTAAAGCCTGAGGTCAAGTTTCAATGTTTCTAGGCTTTGTGCTGTAAATGTAGTTCCCTCCCCCCATCTTCTGTGTAGCACTCACGCTGAACTCCTGGAGATGGTGGTGGTGTTAGGAACCAAGTTGAATTAAGTGGCATCCGTGCCTGTCTCTGGTCGGTTTCACTGCCTTCCTTTGGAATGTGGAGGAGGTGAAGGAAAACAGACTGGAGATGAAGTAAATATATACTCCGCCCAGCAGTCTGGGAGTATGCTTCCTCTTCTTGTCATTCCTGTGTACAGCTTCATAGCATCTGCAGTTCTCAACGCAGGGGATTTTTTTATTTTTAGCAAAGGAAATTTATGTTGGATGGATATTGGTTACTGATGGATCGTTCTGTACGAGGATGGCTCGTACAGAAAAGAAGCATGTTCATGGCACAGTTTCCTAGGTTTGATTTATTGTTTTGTGTAGCCAGGAAAACTGTATGATACATTTCCTTCCAAAGCAAGATCAGGCTGTCTGCTCACATAATTATGCCAACTTTTTTGCAGTGCTGCTTCTTAAACTGGATAGCATGGAACTGTTTCAGTATCCTTCAGAAAAACACATGCATTTCACATTTTTCCCTCCAAAGTTCTGTAACTTTGAAAAGGGAGCTACAGTATTATTGAGTTGCCAGAAGATAATGCAGTAAAAATGAAATGCAGCTAGTTTGTATCCTTTTGCTTTCCTTCTGTCTTTCAGTAGCCATCCTCATACAGAACGATTAGTACTTGCCTGTTAACATGTAGGAGTATGGGAACCAGCTGTTGGCAGTAGGCAGCTCCATGGCTGCAGAGGGGTGGCTGGCTGTGGCTTGAAGAGTTTAAACTGCTTGGCTGATTACATTCACACTGGGAGACACACAGGCATTTATTTTCTTGTCACTTTAAGCAGAAACAGCTAGTTCAATATGATATAAATATATCTTACTACAGTGTTTGTTATTTTAAAGTATTCAAATTGAAACTAATTTAATTGCAAAATTGAAATAGCTCTTGCTTAGCTGCAGTCATTTACAGCCAACCAGACAGAACAGATAGGTTGTGATGGCAGCATTCACATTGGTTTGTTTATGTCTCTCCTCTTAAAACCGTCTGGAAGATCATAGGTAAAAGAAGCTGAACCTTATCTCCCTGCATCTTGTCATTCCAAGCACTTATCCAGGCAATTCAGAGCTTGTTACTTTGGTGGGACTAGGTGCCAAATTCCTATCCCCAGCACCACCCAGAAGCCACATCTGACACAGAAATGGCCAAAAATATAATACAGTGGGGTCTTGACTTAAGAACGGCTTGAGTTAAGAACATTTTGACTTAAGAACCACTCTCATAGGAAAATATTGACTTGACTTACATACTTAGATTTGAGTTAAGAACTAAAAAAAACCACGTGGGAGGCAGGGAAAGTGCAAAATTTGAACTTTCAGTTAACTGTTGGCCAGTGAAAAGGGTGCCTGTCTGCTTCCTCACTCCTCCCAGCGTTTAGAGAGTGGATTGGGAGACAGTCTTCAGACTGCCTGGTACTGTACTGCCTGGACTGTATTTTCCCTGCCTTTCCTGAACCTTTCTCGACCTAAGAAAAAAAGAAACAAAATATCCTCCTCTAGTGGTCGAAGGCAGAATAGCAGCTTCCCATTAGTTTCTATGGACAGAAAAGAGCAGATACGGATCAAATGGTTTTCAATGCATTCCTATGGGAAATGCAGATTTGACCTGAGAACTTTTTGACTTGAGAACCGCCTTCCAATACGGATTAAGTTCTCAAGTCAAGACCCCACTGTATACAGTAAAGGTTTAATAGAAGTGCTGAAGCTTCTGAACCAGAGCTGGAAAAAGGGGAGAAAAGGCCGGTAAACTGACATCTGAGACATATCTTTGCAGCAGCCGCTGTATCTTCTAAGAGAGGGGAGCACCTGAAATGTATTCCACACCATCCAAAGTTTCTTCACTCCGAGAAGCATAGTGGAACAGAGAGACATTCTGTGACTGCTAGTGCTGTTCAGTTTCCAGAAGAAGAGACTGAGTCAAAGCCTAAACGCTCCAACTCAATTTTGGCTACAATTGGATTCACTGAGTTTGGTCATGAAATAACTGGAGAAAAATCTAAATACGCAGTGTTTGGGTGGGGATATATAGCTTAGGTAGTCTTATTCTGTTGGATTAACTTGTTCTAATTCCCCACAGAATTGAATCAACAAGGTTTCTTTGCATGTATTGTCTAAAACGTATTGTTCTTCCTCTTTAAGTAACTCACTTAATACATTGCTGTAACTGAGCTACCTTCAGAAAATTGGCTGCAATTCTAACTAAAGTTTGGTTACAGATTCTGTTAAAGCATTATGATTTCTGCTCTGTCTTTTTCTTTTATTTCTATGTTCTCATGAAAATAGTACCTAATGACACATGGAAGGATGAGAAAAGAATGGCCTGTATCCTTCTGTGGTTTCTGCTTAAGAGTAATATGTCTGTTGACAAATTTGTGTGTGTGTGTGTGTGAGAGAGAGAGAGAGGGAGGGAGGGAGGGAGGGGGCGAGCGAAAATGATACTGGCATACCAGGTTGGGAATTACATGCTTAGGTGCTTCCTACTTGTAGAAATTCAAACATGCTAGAAGGACGCCTTTTGTCTAACACTTAGTGCTTGGGAGTTTCCAGGTAGCAGGGCATTTCATTAGTCCTTTGCCACCTGGGCTCTGAGAGACAGATGAATCAGGTGATGTGCTGTTGTTTTAGACACAAGTCCCAGTTTCCTGTGTGCTTGTTAATGTGGATGGTGTGATAAAATAGGAGTACAATTGCAAGGTGTCATTGCACAACAGTATCATCACTCCAGGGGCTTTTCGGTCAACTTGTTTTTAGTATCCATTTCATCTTATGTCTCTTGCATATAGTTCTGTGGCTAGAAATGAATGTATACGCGTCACAGTGCTGTAACATGCCTCTTCAGTCAAACCTGTGGGAGTGGGGATTAGATAGTGTCAAGATGTACTAATATTGGATCTGACATCTGCCCTAGCATACTGCTGACTATCTTGTGAGATGGAAATCCATCCTATGTGTTTTCAATGAAAAGGTTTGGAGAGAGGTTTAGAGCTAATATTTCAGGTCATGCTTCTCAAGGGTTTTTTTTCCCCTGCACAAATGAATACACACAGCTATCCAGCTGGACAAAATGTGTGACAGATCCAAGGAAAATACCAGCATTGTTTAGCTTAGTTCTCTTCTCTTCCTTTCTCTCCAGAAGTGCAGCTCATGAACTCTGGCAGTTAGATCCTGATGTTCTCAAGTTAATGCAGTCGGCAGGTTTTTATCTTGGTTGATTGTTTTATCAGAGGAACTCGTATGAACAATTCATGCTGATTCTTATGTCAACACTTGAAGTAGACAGTGCATTCTGCACTACTAGCTTTTAAGCATAACTCTATGAGAAAAAGTCTATGGAAAGGGATGTATGCTGCATAAAAAAGGTGGTGATCTTCCTATAAGGGGAATTGCTTTGCTTTTGCCTTTGCTGCTTTTCTTCAGTGCTCAGTGTCATCATGGAACCCTTAGGCTCTATATATAAGGATTGTGAGAGGCCAACAAACTAGCTTTTTCTATAAAAATGCTGTGTTGATGCCAATGCTAAATAAATTATTTAGTTGTTTTGATTCCAGTGGTCATCATCAGACTTGTTAATAGTACAGTTTTCTCTCTGATATTGTCCCACTTACAGATATATATGTATGCACTTCATGGTATAGATTGTTATGGATTACTTGCAATAAAAATTTTCACACTATGTATATTTAAGCTGTTAAGAGTTCAGGATAATTCCTTTTTGTGAAGGTTTTCGTAATGGTTTGCCAATTTTTAGGTTTTTTAAATCACCTATATAAAATTGTTCTTGTGACAGAAATTTAAGTTTTTAGTGTTTCAATTCTTTCTCTTTCAGCACTGGTTGGACAACACCAAAAGTATTAAAAAACAAGTTAAAAGTAAGTGGTTCTGTATTTGAAACTAATTTACTATCGAATTCACTTTGTGAAGAATGTGCTTTTTGAAAATACGTTACAGTAGAATGAAGCAACTTTTCAGAAGAATGTTGTAAGAGCCAAAACTTAACATTGCAACCCCCTTTGACTCATGTTACTTTATTTCATCAAGCATGACATGCTGAAAGTTGATTCATTATAGGCCAACGCTTTCTTAGAGTTTCAGTCATTTAAATATTTTGCAGTAGCTTTCAGTTTTTCAGGTTCTCTCTTGTCTTAGTTATTTTACTGAAGAAGGCATTGGGTAAAGTATATTTTAGAAAGCTTGCTTCACTCACTGATTTTAGCATATGCACTTTTTTTGGTGATTGGATCTGGCTTGAAAAGAACAAAAATGGTTCTAATAATAAATTACAAAACTGGGCAGAAACTTTGAAGATCTGGGAGATCAAGTGAAGTGTCACCTAAATAACATCCTGAATTTCCTGGTCTCAGATTTCTTTAATTTGAAAGGAATGAGGTGTGGAATCTAATGTTTGCCTGTCTTCTTAGCAAAGAAAGTCAATAGTGAGTGTAAAGCCACAGTTTTTTTTCCTGGCTTAGCAAAATCTTTGATTTCATTTTTTCTGAGGAGGTGAAGTGAGCTTGCAGTAGCCCATGTGGTGAAGGCTAGCCCAGTTGAATATTGGAGGGGATACAGATTGAGGGAGGGCACAAGGATATGTCTGTTTGTCCAGGAACAGAAGAATGAAAGAGAAGAGGGAAATCTAGTATTAGGAGAAGGTGCTGTCTCATGGAGGTATGGTTTTACGGTTTTTTCAGGGTAACAGTTGGATGCATGATTTTTTCTCTGTCTGTGTGTTTTCAAAGGCCCATTGGGCTATTCTCCGGCTGGATTAATTTCACAAAATGCTACACTTAATTAAGAAAATTGACATCTCCAGAATCAGCTCCAAATTCTGTATGGGGATGCAGAATGCTCACAGAATATGCTCCTGAGAATTCTAAGCAGAGTTTTTAAGGATCTTGCTTGTTAGTACAGCCACGATGCATGGATTTCTCAGTTCATGAAACAGAGCCTTATAATATTGGGATTAACCTAGATTTCTCTGTTGTTGGGAAGACAAATCAAGTTAATGTGATGTGACTGAGATGATTTATTGTATTTAAAAAACTATTTTTGCCTGTTGTAATATTCCTTTTTATTGCAAATAGGTTTTATATTTAAGATATTCTTTGTACAAAGTAGATTTTTTTGTTACTGAAGTACTGTAAAAAGATACACTACTTTTTAAAAAAATTTTAAATTACTAGTCGGAGCCTTTACAAAATACTACCTTTTGCTATCAGTAAACAACATATATTACCTTTTGTAGTTGGCCCACCCTATTGTCTGCATCTTCGTGTAAAGTTTTATTCTTCTGAGCCAAACAACCTACGTGAAGAACTCACAAGGTATGTTGTACAGAATGATACAAATAAGAGATCTTGAAACAATTTGTTGAGCCTGTGCTTCTAGGCCCATGTGTCTGTCCTGGCCCTAAATATATCTAGCACCTGCATAGAAATATATATCACCTAAATATATCTAGCATTTCTTTTCCAGATGCAACGTCATGTCTACTGCTATATTATATGGCAGATTTAATGCAGTTCCCATTTCTGAAAGGCATTGCCCATGTGAACTGGGCAATGAAACCCTTGGGCAATGAAACAGGGCTGGAAACCCTTGTTCATATGTTTTTGCACTGCCCACTTCACTCTATTGGCCAATCAAGGTTAATAGCCGCAATTTTATTAAAGCTGGAAGGGAGGTCAGATCTGGATAAAGTTTGCTATATGCTGATGACCGCGATGACTGACATTGTAGAAAGAGTTGCAGACTTCCTTGATACTATTGTTAGGAGATGAACCGTTGTCCCTCTAACACTTTTCTGCCCTCTTGATGCCTGTATGTGTAGTTACCTAACAAACCACCATGACTATGTCCAATTTTTTACTTATGCCAATAAAGGTTTTATCTAGCTAGCTAACTAGCACTAGAACTGTTCATCTGAGTTGTTTTCTTTATTTTTGTGTTTCCCTCTTGAAACAGATATTTGTTTGTTCTTCAACTGAAACAGGACATTCTGAGTGGCAAGTAAGTACTGCAAATAATTGTACTAAATGTGATTTGTTCCCATGTGTGCTGCAAATTCATATTATAAATACAAAACTTTTGTGTCCAGAGTGCTAAAATTTATAGTTACTGGTTCCTAAATTCTGTAGTGTTGAATGTTTCATAATACTTAACTCAATTAGATAACCGTGTTCATATTTGCATGTTCTTGCTGAGTCTTATGTTTAATATCTCCCAAATCTCTCCTCAGGTTTTTAAGGTATCTTCATCATGTTTTTTTTCCTCTTTGCTGTCTGTGGAATATAATATAATAAAATTATATTCAGTGTTCCACAGGGTCTTTCTGGGGGCAGGGGACTATTTTGAGGATGAAAATGAATTGATGTGTGCCATCAGGGTTCTCTCTGTGTTAACTGTTTCTGTAGGCTGAATTCAATTGTTTAATCCCAACTAGAGTAGAATGATTGAGCAAATGGGATTTAGTTAATTTTTGACTTATCATTCAGCAGCTGATTCAGGTGGTCTCCTGTAGTTGGAACTAGCAATTGGATTTAGACCAAAAACACAGACTCAGAATTTTGGAAGCATAGGAGTTGATTCCTCACCATGCCTCCCGAGAGAAGAGCCGGTGATTATAGCCTTAGGCAAGCTGCATTGTCCTGGTAGTTACTCGGTGTGTGCGTGGCTGATGGAATCATGTGCTCTGCCACCTATGTAGTCTTGGACAATGCTGCAGAGTCTCAGGGCACCATCCAAAGAAGGGACTGGTAAACTACATTTGAGTACTTTATGCCTGGAAAAGCCTGGGAAGAATTGCCGTACATTGGAATTGAATTGATGGCACATAATTATTATTCAGCTGGCTGGATAATTCAGTGGATTAGATCATATGGACCCAAAGGCTGTCAGTTTGATTCCTCCCAGGAAAAGAACCAGCCTGGGTGTCCTTTGAAAAGCTGCACAGCCCAAGAGCACAGCCTGAAGGGGAAGGAGTGGTAAACGGTCATTGGATACTAGCATAGGCATCCTTCAGTCTCGAGAGACTATGGTAACATGCTCTGAATCGAGGAAGGTAATATGGAGGATAGACTGTTACCCAAGCAGCAGATCCCCCCTCTCCACGTTGCTGAAATGGTCCAATGGAAAGGCAAGAGCCAATACAACTGGTTCCAGCAATGTCGCAGGAGTTGGCAGAACGACACAAACTGCCTTCGGGACTCCAGCTCCGGATTTTGCCTCTAGGTTAACTCCTGAAGCCTTTTCCATGAGTGGATATAGCCACAAGGCAGTGGAGGTTTGAAATCGGAGTTTTCCTTCTCCTAGATGGGCTGCCTTCCATGGCTGACGAGCCCCACCTACCCGGCCATTGGATACTTGATGCAAAGAAAACCAGTGGGAGAGAGGATATCATCAATTATGCTACTTAATTGATTATCAGTAGGATGATATTTTAAACATATTAATGAATCATCTTGCAGGTTGATTGCAAAGCATTGTCTTCTACCTCTTCTGAATTCTTAACCCATCATCATTGCTTATATCTTCCACTGCAGTTCATCTGTAACACATCTTTCTCCCTTTGGCAGGTTGGAGTGTCCCTTTGAAACAGCAGTACAGCTGGCAGCCTACACGTTACAGGGTAAGCCTGGAGGGAATTGACTGCTTAAGGGACTATGAAACACTCCGATAACAAACCACATGTAAATGCTTGCTTGTTACAATTGCCAACAATTCAGATAAATCACAGAACTGGAGTTTGTACTGAATGCCATTGCTTTTGTACCTGAAAATACCAATTACATGTACAGCCCAGCCAGAGGATTATGAAGCTGATATGACTAAGCATGTGAGGCTTATCACCAGAATAACCAGGCTAGTCTGCAGTCTAACATGATTGGGAAATATAAGTGGAATCCTAGCAATTGAGCAAGTTTTAATGGTGCAGGAGAGGAGGGCAAGAGTAGGAAGAGTAAACCTTCATCAGTGGGGAAAAAACTGTTTCTGACAGAAGTCTTTGGATTTTGGTTCTATTTAGGAAAACTCAATGGAACTCTAGATTGTAACTTGGTGTTGTGACAAAGCAGGCTTTGTGAATACTAGCCAAAAATCAGAATCTGGCAGAATCTTGCACTGGAAAATGTCAGTGGTTTTTTTTTTACATTTTTCTATTTATCTTTCCTGAAATAATTGCCTTCTTTGGACTATTTATTGCAGTGCTGTTCTCTTGATTTATTCTTACCTAAACTTTTGGGGGAAATGCATCCAAGGTACAGCATACGTTGTCTTTCTTTGAATAAATTACAAAAGCTGTTTTGCTATGTCTTCCATTTGAGAAAAATGCAAATTTATTTTCAGAAGAGTATTTGAATCAGAGTGAATTGTTTGTGGACATTCAATGTCTATTATAAGATCTTAATGCTTGTTTGCATAGACTTATATTTATCTGCATTTTGTGGATCCTCTCTGTAAGTTTGCCTAGGATTGTACCTTTTCTTGAGTTTGGGAATTCTATGGTTTAGATTGTGTAGATACCAAGCTTCTAATTGGATATTCTTAGCTGCCTAAGAATATGTACTTGCAAGGCAGATCATTGTACATAAAGGTTTCCCCCCCCCTTCTGGGTATGTAAAATACTATTAGTGCATTTTGATTGTTTTTTGTGAGTAGGGCACAAATTAGTGAACACAATATTTCATCGTAGTGAACCAGTTAAAAGTAAGCTGAAAGAATGTGAGTGCATAAGAAAATGAAGGCACAGTTGCAAAGGTACAGTGCTCTGCATTGAGTTTCACATTTTTGCTAGTACAGTAGTAGAATGCAGAGGCATGCCTGGAATCAGCAGCTGACATCCTTGGGCAGGGCTCTCGCCTCAACATCTGCCCTGTACTCTGGTTTGGAAAAGCGTCTGGTTTTTGGAACTGGGAAAAATATTTCCTGACTCTAGCCTTGTGCAAATTCACCTTTTTGACTCTGTTCGGTACTTTTGTTTCCTTTTACCTGCTGCTGATTTGGTGCATTTCCCCTCTACCTCCATGGGCCATCACATCAGGAGAGTAGGAAAATGAAGGTAGTGAGCTCCAAATCCAGTTCTATGGTGCCATCACTGGGCAACGTGGGGGACTTTGCCCAGGGCCTATTCAAGACTGAGCCCAGCCATCTATAAGTCTTTGGAGAGTGTTGTAGCAAAAGAACCCAAGCTCTATATCTCACCAGCAAAACCCATATGGCCTTAGATTCTTTAAATGGTTAAGAAGGGTAGCAAACAATGTTGCTCCAGACTTTAGTATCGCTTACTCCAGTTGGGTCAACTTTAATTAAATTAGCTGAAGTTTAAACTACTCTTAAAAGCAATTAAGTGAGATTGTGGGCATAAATTATAGATTTAGGAAATTCTTATTGCATTTTCTGTGACTGCTGACTAACTCAGCGGTTTAGGTATCTGACTGTGGAGCAAGAGGTTGGCTATGCGATTTCCCACTGTGCCTTCTTGTTAAGGCTGGACTCGATGATCCATGGGGCCCCAGCTCTGCAGTTCTAAAAGTGTTGTAGTTATAATTGTTGTTTTTATTTCACTTTTCAGTATGTTTCTTTATGAAGCTCTTGATTTATGCATGCTGACTGAGCTCAGCTGAATGGTGGCAAACATTTTGTTTGAAACTGAGGCTGAAGATCGTATGTTGATGACATGATGATAGGGAGGTGTTCCCCCAATGTTACCTTGTGTAAATTCACCTTTTGGATCATGTTCAGTGGCATTGGTTCCTCTCTCTGTTGCTGATTTTTTTGTCTTCCCTCCTGCTTCTCTCCTCCCCAGTTTATGGTCTTCTTCAGTATGGAATGAATAGGGAGATGAGACTGTATTGGATGGACTACATGACTGTGCCAGTGAGGGCAAACTAAGCAGATTGAGAGAGAGAAACAAAAAGGATAGGCAAATGTTTTTGCTTGCCATAATGTTGTCTGGTGGGGTACAGTGGGAACATATTTTTAAACAATGTCAAAAATGGTTCCCAGCCAGGTACAGTCAGTACTGTAAATCTTTTTGTTTCTCTGTCAAGGACAGCTCTGTTTTTCAGCCACTTGCTGGACTTCCATAGAGAACAAGGGGCTGCATTCAGGGTAGTATAAGGGCTGCCAAAGGAGGTACAGAACTCTGCTTCCTCTAGTACTGTGTTTCCCAACCTTGTTTCTCCAGATATTCTTGGATGAAATCTCCCAGAAGCCTTCACCACTAGCTGTGCTGGCCAAGATTTCTGAGAGTTGTAGACTTGTGGGAACCCAAGGTTGGAAACCACTGCTCTCATATCAGCATCTTCCCATAAGACATTTTTTATAGTTCCTTCACTGAAAAATAAAAATCACTCACTGTTGAAATGACATGTATAGTAGCATGCAGCTTGTACCATTTAATTTCTTTTGTCAGTACCAGCATTTCTTTTCTTTTTATGCTGTCTGAAAGAGTAAACATGTTTGCCAAGTGAAATGAAATAGTGTTTGGATTTTGTTGGTTTCAGTTGGCTAGTAAGTACAGTAGTACCGCCATATCCATTGGGGTTTAGTTCTAAGCCCCCTGTAGATCCTGAAAACAATGGATGAATTGTCCACAAGAGGGTACGAGAGACCATGCTATGTATTCTTCACTACCAAGTATTCATAGCATGGTTTCTGGCTCCCTCTACTAGCCAGTTCCGGTGATGTATGTGGAAAAAAAATTCTGGATATTTTATTTTAACATTTTTAATACTTTCAGACTGTGGATAAGTGGATCAGTGAATATTGATCCTGTGGATAAGGGAGCCCTACTGTATCTGTTTTTCTGGAATTTACTTGAAATATTTCTGTCTTTTGCAGCTGAACTTGGTGACTATGACCCTGCTGAGCATATCCCTGACATAGTGTCGGAATTCAGGTTTGTTCCCAATCAAACTGAAGAGATGGAACTGGCCATTTTTGAGAAGTGGAAGGAATACAGGTGATAACTCCCAAATTATTACTTCTCATGTGCTGTTTTCTCCTAGTTAGAGATGGGCATGAATCAGAAAAACTGTGATTTGTTTTAATTCATGATTTATCAAGGTCAATGAATTATGAAATTATGAATTTGGGTTTTTTTTAAATTTAAAACCTTATAAAACAGCCTCTCCAAGCATATAGAGACACCAAATTTCCAGGAAAGCTTCCCCTGACTCTCCTCTATAAGCTCTGCAAGTTTGGTGAAGTTTGGGTTTCGGACGTCTGAGTTATGCACCCACAAGGAGAGCCCTCCAGGAAAGTTCCTCCCGGGTACTTAGAGACACCAAAAGAACAGAGAAATTAGTACTGACTCTCCTCTACAATCCTTCCAAGTTTGGTGGAGATTGGGCTTCAAACATCCAAGTTATACAGCCACAGAGTGGGTCACCTTAGGAAAGTGCCCTTTAGTAGCTTGCTTGGGGAAACCCAGTCTTCACCAAACGTGGAGTGATTGTAGAGGAGAGTCAGTACAGTAGTAACTTCTCTGTGCTTTTGGTGTTTCTAGGTGCCTGGGGGAGACTTTCCTGGGGAGGTCCTCTTTGTGGGTGAATAACTCAGGCGTCTGAAACCCCATCTTCACCAAGCTTGGAGGGATTGTAAAGGAGAGTTGGAAGAAGCATTCCTGCAATCTTGGTGTCTCTAGGTGCCTGTGGGAGGTGTTTTATAACTTAATGAATTGATGAGTCAAAAATAGCTAAATTTCATTGGTTCTTATTCGTTGGGGCATTGATTTGTACAAGTACAAACTGACGAATTAGTGGTTTTTGAACAAATTTAGTGATTTTTATTTAATTCATGCCCATCTCTACTCCTACTTTCTCTATGCATCGCTTTCTCTTTCATAGTAAAAAAGTGTGGGGGGTGTCTCTGATTTATATCAGTAGATCATTGTCCAAACAATGTCCTTTTTATTCGTGGGGATGCTTAATTTCAGTTTCTTCAGTATGTGGTGTAAGAATTGGCTTGAAAGCCACTATAGCTCCTGAGCCTCCCAAATTAGCTATTTTTCATCTCTGCTTCATCATCTGGTTGATGATGTTGAGAATGTTTTATGAGAGTCTGTAGACTGGCATTCTATTTTGAACAGTCATAAAAATGTGTGGTGCATCTGAGACTGTGCAGTATCTACTGAATGGCAGAGTATGTTTTTTAATGCAGTGTGCAGCTGTAAGACATTTAAGTTAATCAAAGTCATCTAAGGTTCCACACCTTAATTTTGCCATGTAATATTTTGCCCAAACCCTGAATTTTAAAGAAAAATATGTAGATATAACTATGGGTCATTATTAGAACTGTGTAACCAGTACTTCCATGGATAGTTCTACACATGCTTGAAGTCCTCCTTTCATTCCAGTTCAAATGAATTTTTTCCCATTTGAATTATGAATCTAACAGGGAACAACACATTTCTTTTGCGGTGGATTTGCTATCGCATCATACTCCTCTTGTTTTTCTGTTACTTTTCTATAATTTCAGGGGGCAAACACCAGCTCAGGCAGAAACAAATTATTTGAACAAAGCAAAATGGCTTGAAATGTATGGAGTAGACATGCATATAGTCAAGGTAAGCTTGTGATTACATGCTGTCCTTTTGGGAATAATATTTTTATTATTGGATTCAAGGAACAATTACAGAATTCTTTATTAAATCTTCATTCTATGTATATGAAAAAAGGAAACTTTTCTCATATAGTGTTCCTTTATTTACTTGTAGCAATAATTATGTGCCACCAAGTCAGTTACCATATTTATTACTTATTTTTATTTGTTTATTTAATTTATATGCCGCCCACTCTACCCAGGGGTCTCTGGGTGGCTTACAGCACATGATGTGATATATGTGATGGCCAAAAGGTGTTGAACCTTGCTGAAAATGGCTATGACCAAATCTACTGCTTCTATGGCCTGTTTTTGCACTGGACAGAAAGAATTTACACCAGTTGTATAGACAAATGAATTGTATTTAATTTCTCTATCTTAATATTTAGATTAATACAGTATTCAGATCAAAGGCCTGTTTTGAGAGGGAGTGCAGAATGTAAACTGAAATTTCATGTTATATAACTCCAAGAGAAAACTGGATAAAAACTGGATTTTCCTTTCAACCTGTGTAGGATCAGGTCGAAAACCTAACATTAAGTAACTCTGATGTGGCAAAGCTGGAAGCGTGTATTCTTGAACAGAGAGTTGAAATATCCCAAAATATTATTTTAGGCAGGAGGGAGTTTAACACAACAGAATGAACAGTTAGTTGTACCTTTGTTCACTGAATACATGACTTTGCTTTAGATGCATTATCAATAAATGAAAACTTAGCTATATTAACATAACCTGTACTAGCATAAAGTCACAAATTTATGTATAATCTAACTTCATAATCTTTATCATGATTAGGCAAGAGATGGTAATGATTACAGCCTTGGACTAACACCAACAGGAGTTCTTGTGTTCGAAGGAGAGACCAAGATTGGATTGTTTTTCTGGTAAACTGCACAATTTATCATTGTCTTGGATGGTAGATACCCTGGGTTTAGGCAAAGAGCTCCAAGCCTAACAGAAGCAGAAAACTTTGTTCAGTATTGGCATAGAGGTCATAGTCTGTTGTAGCAGCAGGGGATCCTATGTTCCCTAGCTAATTTGAACTCCAGCCTATTTGGTTGCACTCCGAATTAGCTTCAGCCAACACATCCAGTGCTCAATGATGACAAGAACAGGAAGCTAACAATATATGAGGAATCCCCACTCCAGGCCTCTTGCAAATGCACAGAGTAATTAATAGAAATGCTGGTATGAACTTTAGTGTAGACCTTTGAGAAATTAATGGCAGTGTTGAGCAGTTTTGTAAATGAGTAATATTTGCCAGAGGTTATATGCATATGTATTGCACTGTAATATTGTTACACTTCATTGGAATGAACATGAAGTGTGAAGTGGTGATACTGGCCATATATTGATCAGATAGCATTTTGCACCCCAGAAGTATAAGATTTTGGCACTTCTCCTTCTCTATAATGAACTAAAAAACCAGAATCCAGTGTCAACAATGACAACCAACACATTCAGTTAACATTTATCTTTAGAAGAATTTAGTTGAACTTTGACAAGAATGTAAGAGCCCTGCTGGGTGAGACCAAAGTCTTCTGTAGTCCGGCATTGCATTAGAGGCCTGTGGCAATACTACAAGCTGGACATTATAGTAACTCTTTCCTGCTCAGGTGCCCTTGCAACTACAGTTTATAAGCATAGTACCTCTGATACCGGAGGCAGCATATAATTGTCACTATTAGCCACTGATAACCTTATTTCCATAAATTTGCCTAATCCTTTTCTAAAGCCAGTCAAGTTTGTGATCATCACTTTAGCTAGTAGAAGTGAATTCCATAGTTTTGCTGTATGTTGTGAGAATAGTTATTCCGTATTTCTGTCCTGAATTTCCCACCACTCAACTACAGTAAATGAAACGGTTTCTACTAATCAGAGAGGGGAAAAATCATCTAAGTTAAAGTTGTAATTGTTAAACATTAATTTCCAGCGTAAGTTAATGTTCTTAGTTTCATATGGATTTTTCACACCTGTGTTTACTATCTGTTCTATGAAATGTGCAACTGCAATGAATTATAAATATAATAACTTTCCTCTCTTGCTGCCCCCACATTATAGGCCAAAGATCACAAGACTGGACTTCAAAAAGAATAAGCTAACACTAGTGGTGGTTGAAGATGATGAACAGGTAGAGGGAAAAATCATTTGCTCACTTTGCCTTATATTGAAAATAAATACTGGCTGCAAAACTTAACTTCATTCCAGTGTAGTGAGCTAGCTTAAAAATGCTAAATTGTAGCCAAAACAAATTAAAGCTGGGTGGGACTGTATCTAGAAAGGCGTCTTGATTATATAAATTATTTTGACAGTCAATAAGTGAAGTGTCATGTTGCAATGAACATAGATATGTGACACGCATAGGCTTGAGCCAATATGGTAACTCCAAGTAGACCTGTGGAATCATTGGAGGTTACATAAGTGTTGACTCACTGTTCAGGAGCTGATGCAGTGAGCTTGTTCTAGTGGTGAATGAATTTAGACCCTACATAATTATTTACTCAGAAAAATGGTAGAAGCCTAATATAATCAAGGAAATAGCTAGCAAGATCTTTGTGTTTTATAAATTGTGTTTATATTATTGATGGGGAAATTTTGACTTCCACCCTTAGTACAGTCAGGTGGGTCCCCTTGAACTCAAAAAGACTTTTTAGGTAGTGTGTTCAGGATTGCAAACAAGAAACAAAATGGAAATCCCCCCCCCCAAATGGACCACTAGAAAAATGATGAGAGAGAAGGGAGAAAATATTTATTATAATCAAATATAATTGGGGCATATATCAAGGAAGTCTAGAATAAATAAATAAAATAATATAAATTTGTTTTAAAACATCACTTTGATTGAAAGTTCAATAATGTAGAAAAGCTAAAGATATTTGAAAAAAATATGCAAACATCTTTCCTAAAATGAAAGTGGTTAACCTGTCATTAAGATGTGTGGTTATTAAATGTGACATTTTGGACTACATTAATTTATTCTCTTGTTTACTCCATTGTTTTTCTATTCTTGGTGTCCAGGATTGCAGCTTTTTTCTCTTTGCCTCCCATGAATAGTTGTATTGTTTTGCCAAACAGAACAGTTTGTGTGTGTGTGTGTGAATGCTGTGGAAGCACACAGTCTGGAGTCTAACACAAAATGAGAACATTTGGCACTTTTTAAATAAAAGCTGAAGTGCTAAACAGATTCTCTTTTTTAAAGAGTTCGACACCAAATATCCGCAAAGAAACATTTGAAAATATATTGCAATATGCTAGTCACACTCATGGGGGATTAAACAGAATCTCTGATGGTTGTTGTGGGTTTTTTCGGGCTCTTTGGCTGTGTTCTGAAGGTTGTTCTTCCTAACGTTTCGCCAGTCTCTGTGGCCGGGATCTTCGGAGGACAGCAACCTGTGCTCTGGAATCTCTATTCTTATTTCTTATATCCCATTTATAGCTGCTTCTTTCTCTCCATTACTCCTTCCTAGGCCCGATCCCTGCTATCTCCAATTGTCTGACCTCCCTTCCTGTAAAAATGCTTAAAAGAACAACCAAGAGAGATCTTTAAAATATATGTACTTCACTCTTTTAACATAAATATTCTTCTTTAATATTATGCAGTCAGTACCCTTTATACAGTTAGTGCATACACTTTCAATGGTTCTTGAAATACGAACAGTGTGTTATTACTAGCTATGCAAAATTAAGTATAAAAACAAGTGAGTTATTAAAAACCAAGCTGCTACTGCTTAGTATTTAACTGGACTTCAGTAGTGAATGGGGAGTCAAAGCTGCGAATTACCCAAGAGATTGGCTGGAATCTTGTTGACGTTTGCATAACTTGCTGTGGCTAATTGACGAAGTGCCTGGATCCATCCTAGTTACATGCTCGGTCACACACACAAGTTATACAATTAAGACACACCCTGGCACCTCATCAGATGGCAGAAATTAGCCATGTCAGCTTGCAAATATCCTGCATGAACAATAGTAGGACTGTATTATGTCTAAAAGTATTTCCAGATATGATTTCTAGTTCATAGTTGCCACGGCTTATTTACAGTATTTCATAGGCAGTCCAGATGTCATTTCTCTGTTCTTCAGCCTGCTGTGTTTTCTCATTGCTCCTTTCATTTTACCGCATGAGGTCTCAATAGTGAGATACTGTGAGGAAGCACCTCACTTTTTTTTTTTTTTTTTTGGTAACATTGTTGGTTGAACTTGTCTTTTGAACTCCTCTTAGCTCGTAGTAAGAAAAGGTGAATCTTTTTTACCTTTTTAAGTGTCTGAAATTCTTCAGTTTGTGTTCCTTTTATTCCACTATTGTTCATCTTTCTTTAAGGGAAAGGAGCAGGAACACACTTTCGTCTTTAGGCTGGATCACCCGAAGGCCTGCAAACACTTGTGGAAATGTGCAGTCGAGCATCATGCCTTCTTCCGCCTTCGTGGACCCGTCCAGAAAGGTTCCAGTCGATCAAGCTTCATTCGGCTGGGGTCACGGTTCAGATACAGGTCAGCAGTCTCTTTGATTCAGTATCTCTTTTTTCTGCCTTTTTCTGAGATAATGCAGAGCAAAAAAAAAAAAAAAAAACACCCTGGCTTATAGTTTCCATGCCATGGCCCTTATTCCACACTTACGGCAGCAGAAAGAAAAAGGACTAAAGTGGCTATAGGAAAGCAGAAAGGTTCTCGACCTTTTAGTTTTCATGTCCAGCAAAATACAAAAACTTTAAGATTCTTTCCTTGTCAAGCCTGACAAAATCAAAAAGGTTTGAAAGTCCTCATAGCAAAAACCTGTAACCATTTCTATATATGATTATTGCCTGAAAGTCGTACATCACTTTGTGTAGCGTGTTATGTCTTCAACTAATCCCAGACTGCTTACATGTAAAGCTTTAAAGATGAAGACCACTGACCCCAAAGTGAGCCCCTGGAGTCAGCGCTGTAATGGTTGTTATATACCAGGTTCCCATCTAATTGCTGTACTTTGAACTGGTTAAGTTTCTGAATGCTTTTCAAAGGAAATTCTAGATGTGATATATATGTAAGATCAGCAGGGTAAGTCTTTCTCCTCAGTCACACCACCCTCAAATATGTGTTTGGTGGGGACACAAGAAAAGGGTCTTCTCTGCTTCTGCTCTCAATCTCTGGAACTCCCTCCCACAAAAGGCCAAGCTGGCCCCATCTTTGCTGTCCTTTAGACAAGCTGTTCCTTAGTGACTGGCTGTCTAAGAGAGGTTTTAAAATGGGATCATTTGTATTTTTGTTGCTTTTAAATTTCTTCTAGTAATGCTTTTACCTAGCATTTTAAATGCAATGTTTATTCAAATCTTTTAAAATATTTGAATAATTTACTGGGGTTTTTTTTGTTTTTGTTTTTTTTTTGTTTTTTTGTTTTTGTTTGTTTTGTTTGTTTGTTTGTTTTTGCTTTTAATATTGTGTTTTTAATTATGTAAGCCACCATGGATCCATTTTTAGGAGAAAGGCAGGGTAAAATATTTTAAATAAATAGATAAAAAAAATAACCCTGGCCATAACCTATCTTGTTCAAGAGAGGTTGTGGCCTTTGCACCAGGTAAAACTAAATTTCTAGTCTCAAATATCACCTGATCTTCCAGATAAAATGCTGCATCAAACAGGACTTTTACTTGGAAATATGTAAACCGGCTTCTTAAGGGTGAAGTCCAACGCCAGCTAGAACAGATTGATATCTCTTCATAGTTAGGTTCATCCTCCAGCAAAAACTGCTTCCACACCATCTGGTATAGCCTATGTTTCTGTCTGTTTCGGGTCTTTTTCTGGTCTTTTTCTGACTCCTTTGAACCCTTTACTTTCTCTCTGCCCATTCCATCCTTGACACAGAAGTATATGTAGCATTGAAAATAACTGGATCGTGGAGGTGGGGGCGCTGGGACATATAAGTTAATTAAATGTAAGTGTGTACAAATGGTCAGCATTGAAAAACATATATTCATTCTGGGTTTAGAATATTTATAGAATGAATGTGTACACTTCTGAAAAAATGTCAGCTGTTCAGAGTGGTCTACTCACATTCATATTTCTTGTCATACCTTCTTCTTTGACTGCAGCTTTGGTCTGGGGCTTTACCTTCTAAGTTCATCTGATGAGGGTCCTTTTTGCATCATATTTTTGCAGAGTCTGACAGTAAGCACATGAGTGGCATTAAGGAGAGAAAGACCACATTAACACTACGTATTTCAAAGAGGAAATAGAGTTATGTTTTGTCAGTGCATATCATAAATGTTTGTTCTCATTCTTCCATGGTATGTCTCATTTCACTGTAGCGGGAAAACAGAGTACCAAACAACAAAGACCAACAAAGCCAGACGATCCGCATCTTTTGAAAGAAGACCTAGCAAAAGATACTCAAGGAGGACATTACAAATGAGAGGTAACAACTCATCTGTAGATAGTGCTACTGGAGTTCATCTAAAACTGTGTAGTAGACCTTCATACTTCTCCTTGCCTGCTTAGTGACCATGCTATATCCTAAACTGGATTTGAAAGATAAACAAACAACACACACACACACACACACACACACACACACACACACACACACACACACACACACACACACACACACACACACACACACACACACACACACACACACACACACACACACACACACACACACACACACACTGAACTTGCGGGACTGTTGTCATAATTTTGGGGGTTCTTGTTAGTGTTACTGGCCATAGTACTGTTAAAATGGGAGTATTTTCTGGCTTGTCTTCCCAGAACGTATCCATTATATTCAGTGGCAATGCTTGTAACCTGTCAGCAGGTCATATTAGTTTTCCTCAATTTGGTGCTCTCCAGTTGTTGTTGTTGTTGTTTTTGTTTTTGTTTTTTGTTTTTGATGTTGGTGGTGGGTGTTGGTGTGTTTGGTCTACAGCTCCCAATGTCCCCTACTTTCTCCCCGAATTAGAACCAAATCAAAAGCTTCAGATCTTTTTAAAGCATATCTACATTTTACTGAAATGATCCCTAAAACTAAATGCAGGGTGTTTTTATGATATAAAATCCCTCCCCATCTTTTTTTTGTTTTATTACAGCAAACATTGCCAAACCAGAGGAAACTAGGTAAGAAGACCATCTGTTCAGTACCTGGCTTCTTCTTAATCAAATATTGCCTTCATAAATATGTCTTCTTGGATTCACTCATATGGAAACTTTCATCAGAGTGGAGTAAACATATATGAACCTGGTCATCCATATGGGTTTATCAGGAAAATATTGTATGGACTAGGATGTGAAATGTTTAATTCCTGATGCTTGCAGATCTTCTGTGACTGGGCCACCCATATGGATTTTTTATCTTGTTATTTCAGAGGGCCAGAAATCTACATGAGGATTTTGAAACGAAGTGTAAACAGGCAGAATTCTTAGCTTTTTAGACTCCTGAATTCTTAAGTTTTCATCTAATAAACATTAGCATGCCATGATTTACAGATGTTAGTTTAAACCAGTGGTGTCCAACCTTGGCCTTCCAGATGTTTTTGGACTTCAACTCAAAAACTTCAACTCAACTTCAACAAGAGCCTCATGGCACAGTGGTTAAAACGCTGTACTGCAGCTAAAACTGTGCTCACGACCTGGGGTTCAAATCCAAGGTAGCCCGGCTCAAGGTTGACTCAGCCTTCCATCCTTCTGAGGTTGGTAAAATGAGTACCCAGCTTGCTGGGGGGGGCAGTGTGTAGCCTGTATAATTACAAATTGTAAACCGCCCGGAGAGTGCTTGTAGCGCTATGGGGCGGTATACAAGTCCAATAAATAAATAAATAAATAAACTCCCAGAAGCCTTCACCACCACCTCTGCTGGCCAGAATTTCTGGGAGTTGAAGTCCAAGAACATCTGGAGGGCCACGGTTGGACACCATTGGTTTAAACCATATGGGAAATACTTCTAAAACGCTAGCTGTAAGGTCTGGGTGAATGAACAGGGACACAGGATATTACGTTGCTTGGGCAGCTTCCTGTTTCCAGCTCTATAGTGTTTGTCTCAAAGACATGTTCCTTTCATTGCTTTTCTCCTTGACCTCTACAACTGGACTGTCACAGATTACATGCCCATTAATGCTGTTGCTTGCTTGTGTGGAAAAGTATGTTGTCATCAAAGACATACTTTTATTGACTAAATACTGTGTTTTAAGTGACCTTATTTAGACCACTCTGCAGTGAATGCTGCTAGATGCATCTTCATAAGCACAGATCTTTATTCTGCAATAATAAACTTACTGTTATCTTTAATTAAAACTAATTTTGAAGAAACATTCAGAGTGTATCTGCAGTGATTTGTGAGCCAAAAGCATGGTTAAGAATTTGTTGGTGGTGGTTGGTCACCCAACTCTTCATGATCAGTAAAGAGACTGATCAACATGATTGGGGACAGGAGTCTGTCCTGCTTTCATTGATTGTTTAGGGTATTGTGGCATGTTTATGCTAGGATGAATCAATTCTGTATTTAACTTCATGCTAATTAAAATTGATTGTGAAAGAGCCATGCTGCTTAACTGCAAAGCATTAGATAGAAACAGAGCAGCACTGAATAATGTGGTGCTGCTGAAAGAAATTCTCTTCAGTACTTGTTTTTTTACAATGCGGTCTTTGATTCCCAAAGTTTAAAAGGAGCATAGACCAATATGAGAAAGAAAAAGGCTGTGTGGTGGTCCTTGTACACACACCCTTCTGAAGAAAAGGGTTTGTGACCCCTTTATTAGACTACTAAAATTTCCAACCATATGTAAAAAAAAGCTACTTTAGTGGTCTAATAAAGATATTGCCGACTTTTTGCTTCAGATTCTAGACCAATATCGGTTACTTTTAGATGGTGGTGAAAGGATGCACACATAATTAAAAAAGATTTGTGTGTTGTATGTCAAGAATCGGCGGGGCTCAGAAGAGAGGCAAAAGATTGTAACATTTTATATAATTAAAATTCTGCCATTTTGATTGCAATTTTGGCTTCGCTTTATAAGTGCAGGGCATTTCTCCTCTGTGTCTGCTATTTTGTACTGAGTTACTTCATAATGTTTGCTTTGTAGCACTTGTAAAATTATACTCACGTTATCTCTGTTACTTCTTGCAAATGGCCACTGTGTTTGTATGCTAAGTGGTTAATTGAAAGCTGGTTTAAACTCTTCTATGTGCTGGTCTCCTTGAAGTTATAATATCATGTCTTAAAACTTAGCACTTCAGTCTTAGGGAAATTTAACTGTTGGGTTTTTTTTTCTTTCAGCCTTCCAAATAATGTTTTCAGCCAAAATAATGGATCGCAGCAAGTAAGTCTGTCTAATCTACTTACTTCACGGTATTCAAAACACAGTAGCCTTGGCCTCACAGCTTAAATTACACTTTCTGTATCTTTCCAAGACAAAGTAGCAAATGGAGCTATTTGATTATTTTGGCTTTAAGTATTTAAATCAAAACAGAAACTTGCAAACCAAAGTAGACTTCTTGTCTTCAGTTTCCTTGAATGCAGAGCTTTTTTGCTTGAATAGTGAAAGCAAAACTATGGCTGATGTCTTTCCATGCTCCCTGATTACATACTGTTGCAATTGAATCCTGAGATGTTGAGGGCATATAAAGTATATTTTGATCTGAGAGACCTTGTTCACTGCTGGAAGCCAGCCATGTGAGAGAAGCAAATAGCTTTGATTCCTTTTACTTGCCTTACCATTGCTGTAATGTGCATTACCCAAGTGAAATTTACCTTTGTGCTTTGTTTTTGAAGAACTGGAGTACGATGACAGCCCTGCCCTCTGGAACTGCACTTTCTTCTGGTCCAGTATTAGTTGAAATAGAAAAGCTCCCAAGGAGTCCTGGAACCAGCCAACAAGACAAGAAATGGTGTGTGGCTCAAATCTTGATGAATTTTAGAAAAGAGAAGTTGGAGGTTTTTCACAATTGGTCTTAGACACTGTGTTCATGACTAGTTCACTGAACTTAATCTAGATGCTTCCGTCAGTTCATCATTTGCAATGCTGGTGTCAGTATGTAGTGCCCCCCAGTATTGTAGATGTTAATTTTGTGCTCTTGCTGTGAAGATGGTTGAAGAATTTCTCCATTCACATGTATCAACCTGGATTGTGCTCACAGCATAGTACTAATCACTGAGGGTCAAATGAGAAAAGCCATGTTTCTCAATATTTTTGGCTTTTCTTACATCTTAATTGTCTAGTTTTTCCCAGCTGCATGGAGTTTTGCAGAAAACAGGAGTTTAGTTGGGGAAATAGAAGCTTCTAGAGCTCCATTCTGTCCCCAAAGCACTGTTTTTTAAAAAAAAGAAAGAAATCAAAGTGGATTTTATTATCTTGGAAAAACTCTTAACTCTCTTAAAGAACTGCAGCAGTAGGATGCAATAGACTTTAAAGCTCTTAACTAAACTGTTTTGCTTTTTATACTGTTTGCCAATATAGATGTGACCATAATTGTTAATTCTTCTACATTTATCTTATGTAAATCTAGCTAATTATATCTGTTGACTTCAAAATACTCTGGACTTTGGCTTTATCCTGAAGCTTTTCTTTAGCTACAATCAAAAAGGCACTTTCTCATTTCTTTTTTGCCCTCGATTTTATCTAGTATCTGAAATTGGCGGTTTTTCTGTCAGCTCTTGATTGGTCAGTTTCTTCCTCCCCCATTGGTGTTGGTTGTAAGGTGGTGGTATTTATTGATTTTTATTATCTTTTTTTCTCCACATTGGCATGATGGCTTGTTTTGTGTAAGCTGAGTATAACTTCTGCATATATGCTTGTTGATAACATCCTCATATATATTCTTCAGATTTCAGCTCCAAACAACTCTGACTGTGCTTTTATTGTCTCATTTCTTAGATACCCCTTCCGATAAAATAGTCTTATTACAAGCTGATAGTCATAACTGTGCTATCAAATACATAATCTTCCTAAAAGAATAATTCTATCCACTGTAATTGCGAAGAGTGTATGATGGTATCTTTTGTAAAGGCTTTTTCTACATGACACTTCCCTGCATGAATATATGTGACATTTTAAAGTATATACCATCACATGTGGCAAGTACAATTGTTTCTTTCATTGAAACTACAGGGAGAGGCCTTTGCTGGCTCTGGCTCCCTCCACATTAATGTGCTAAAAAATAGACACGTGTGGTGAACACATGGTCAGCACATTTCTGCCTTGCATCTCTATAGAAAGGGCTTGTTTGAGGAGCAGTTTTTACAAGCTCTGTAGGGTGTGTCAGATAATACAGAGTGCCTCCTCCCCGTGTCTTTTTTTTCCAGCTGTGAAAAAACTGTGAGCTACAGTAGTCTGTTCCAAACCTGAACAACAGAAGGAGCAGTTGCAAAAAATCTGTACGTGTTAAACAGAAACGTGCATGTAACATCAGTTTTTTTCTATCTCCTCCTCCTTTCCCTGCCTGCCTTCCTATTAGCTTCTTGAGTCTTTTTAAGATGAAAATGGACCATATGTCCAGACATTGGGTTTAATTGCAGGAGATTTTTATTTTCTGCACTGTGTGTGTGTGTTTGAGTTTTAAATGGCTCTGTTGCCATTCTCAAGAGGTAGGGAAAGCCGTAAAGAATTGTTTGGAGCTGCACAGTCAATCAAGTGTGTTGTGTTCAGTGTGAAGTTTGGAATGAGATTAAGCTGGATGCCTTGATGGAATGTATGTCTGCCTGCAGGAGAGCGCAGTGAATGTCTTGGTGCTGCCTGTGGGGCTTTCCCTAATCTTGGTCAATCAGCCTTTTATCCCTTCTGGTCTTTGCCCATGGCTTGGTTTGAGTTTTGCTCCTATCGCACTTTGCATCAGCCTTCTTTAGAGAACCGATATATTTGCAAACAAAGTGACTAGAACTACAATGCTTCACAGTTTTTAATTGTTAACAAGGGTCTCTATATTTTTGGAATTGGTTCTTTGCATGTATGGAAAGGTGATGTCATTTCCTTGTGTCATTCTACACCAGTGGTACAGAAATGTGGTCTAGACCACATTTCTGTACTTTTGCACTATGGTGCTGTCAGTGCTACTGTAAACAGTGCAGTGCCGTGCCATTCAAAGAGTTCCCTGTGAGCTTTCATTTTTTTATGTTTGTTACAAAGCATCAGTAACCTGTTGACTGCAGAAGAAAGGATATTTAGTGGAACCACATTTTCTGGGTTACGTTTTGTCCAGACAATGCTGCTGAGGGCTGAAATTTGGGATCAAAACCTAAACATACCAGTTTTGTCCTGTAGAATCAATCCATGTCTAAATATAAGCGTGTTTGACTGCTGTCTTAATGAGATAGCAAGCTAGATGTGAGCCAGGTGAAGAGGAATGTATCAGCTACATATATCAAGCAGGTTGCAGAGCAGAAAGCAAAGAGGCTGCTTTCTGCAGATGAAAAAGAACCACATAACAATAGGAAAGCCTTGCTGCTAGTTACTTTATTGCTATCCTCTAGAATTACTACATTTTATAATTTGCACAAGAGTAGCTGTGTTAAAAGTCTGTCAAGACTGAAGCAGCAAGGAATCTTGTGTTGTCTTAAAGATGAAACAAATTCGATTTGACATGAGTTTCAGTGGACTGCAACCCACTTCACTGGGTGCTTGTAGTCTTTGCTTAGTGAACAGATGATTGTACACAAGCTTTTGAGTGCGGGCAGTAATTGTAATTAGTAGAGAAGTGAAATTTGAAACGTTACCAAGAGGAACTTTCTTACATTGATCTTAGTGGTCCTGTTCAATAAACATTAGTTGAATGGATAATACGAATAGCCCTGCACTTATAAACTCTTCATCCTATGAAGTGTGATTAAAAAAGCTTTGTCCTTATTCAAGCCACAGGAGATAAAATTGAGCTTCCTGAGCAATTCTTGTTCAGCTCTTTTGCTTTAGAATCTGTTTCAAGAAAAGCCATTTTAGGGTGAGAAAAACAGCTGTTAGAGACTGAAGTGGTCCCCCATTCATTTTTTAAATATTGCTGTTTCTGGTGTCAGATTTGTGACCATTTATTCTTTGGTGTAATCTGACCTGTTCACTTCTGTAGAATGCAATGTGGCATTGCTGGTAAATGATAGCATAGGTTGCATTGAAAGGTGAGCAGGGAAATGAACCATCATGTTGCCTGAAGCCTGCAGTTCTGTTGTTAGATGAGATATGGGGGGCAAAACGTGGTGTCTGGGTCTGCCACAGAATCTGGTTCCTATGTCCATATCCTCTAGGCATCTGACAATTCAGGCAACTTATCATTCTTCTGATGAAATGGGCTGCAGTCCAGCATGCCACAAGTTTCCCTGCTGTAAATATGATAAATCTAGGATTATGCTTGTCCTGGACCCAAGGCAAGATCTGTGTGCAGACAACTCCAGATACCTGACAGCCTTTTTTATTTTGCATCTCATTGAGATGGGAAATGCTAAAAGATTTCAGTTGAATGTTGTCACCTATTTTTCCACAGAATAATTTACTATCAGATGCGATGAACAATTTTTTAAATACATTGTCTGGTTGTGATGTTCATACTGCAAAGAACTAACATTTAAATCTGAGCGTTACACAATTGTGAACTTGGTTAAAATTGTTTCTAAAGAAGGCTATATCTAAGCTATGGCATATTTCTCTTGTTCCTTTCCACATGCTTTTGGGATCTCTAATTTTAATGTGCATATTCTAGTTAAGATGCTGCCTGCTTGTTTGTGTCCTCCAATGTGATTTTTATGTCTTCTGAGTTTAACTAAGCACGAGAAGACAACTTTCAGTATTTTGGAACAACAACAATATTGAATTAATTGATGTGATGGAACAGTAACTGACATGGACAGGAACGCAAGACCTATCCAGATTTTTCATAATCTGTGCCTACCATCAGTTCCGTGGGCAAAGTGCAGGCATGATTGTTGAGTTACTTACTCATTTATTAATGTTACTCACATGTTGCCTTTCTCCTCATAGGAGATTTACTATTAAAAATGCCCTAAGGAAATATACAAAAAAAAGAACAATAAAGGATATATCAATATTAAAACCGCCATTAAAAACATTTTTAAAACATTTAAAAATCCCTAAATTCGGTAAATACAGCATTTTTAAAATCCCCTTTTATTGCTTGAAAACCGACCTGAAAAGAAAGGCTTTTACCAGATGACAAAGGGGAAGGAGCCAACCTGGCTTCATGGGGTAGCGCATTGCAAATCCTAGGAGCAGATATTGAGAAGGGCAAGCGATCCTGGAAGGATGGTTGAATTGAGAGAAGGGCCTCCTAAGAACATATTAAAAGCTGAGAAGGGCCAAAGGAGTGATATGGTCCTTCAGTTAGCTTAGACTCAACCCACTTTGAATTGAGCCCAGAAATAGACTGGCAATCAGTGAAGCTGTTGTAGTAAAGGAGTTGTATGCTTCTTATATCCAGTGCCAATCATAGGGTGGATTTGATTTAAATCACTAGTCAATAAGACTTGATTTAAATCATGATTTTTAAATGTAAAGACTCATTCTTGCTGGTAGTTATAATCTTTAATATTTGCAACCAGATGAAGATTTCACTCCCATGTATTTCACTCCAAACAATCTTCAAACCTGGCATTTAAGATAATGTATTTACTGTTTGTACAAAGATTTGCAGAACAATGACTAAGGAATTTTCCTGAACTTTGTTTATTTTATACCATATTTACTGAGAAAAAGTTACCTCAGCTTGGATTAATTGAATTAGTTTACCAAAAATGGAAATATTGCATGAATATACAGATTTTGTCCTACATAAATTAAGATCTGTTTCATGCTGAATAACATTTGAACTATAATGTATCTTAAAATAGAAAACTATCTTTAGACAGATTTTTCATCCAAAAGCATTTCATTAAGTTACATTTGATTTAAATTTAAAAAATCTATTTAAATAAAATAAATCTTAATTTTTTTAGTCATTGATTTTAATCCACCTTGGCTAGTCAGCAGCATTTTCAGCTGTAGTTTCCAGAGACTCTTCAAAGAAAAGCTCCACATAGAGTGCTTTGCAGTAATCTAGGCAGACATTCAGTATGCATTAATTTAGGCAATTTTTATGTTGCCAATTAGGAAATTGGATCACTTGAAATTCAAAACAACAGAATCTAATACTTGAACTAGTTAAAGAAAACATACTTTGTAGCCATGTGATGACATTACAAGTATCTGTCCTTGCATGTGCCAAGTTACGCAGTTCACAGAATATAAAAAATATGCAAGGTACCACCAGCTTGGAGCAATTCCAGCTGAGCTGTTTCTCATGCAGGCATAAGATCGCAGCAGACAGAAGGCTAGAATAGAAGCTGAAGAAGAAGTCTTAACTTTGGATTAAACTCCAGCATCATAACAAATTCATATCTCCAAATCCCTGTTCATTCAGGGAGCTGGGTGAGTCCTGTATGGCTGCAGTTCCTCTCTTAAAGTGGGGCAAGCACCTTTCGGCCAAGTTCCAAGAGCTTCCCCTTCTTACTGTGTGTTATGGCAGGAAGAATAGGCTTGTCACAATATACATGTTCTCTCTTTGTCTGTAACGGATGGCGCTTTGGACAGTAAAGTAGCACAAAAGTAAACTTGCTCTGGCAGGTTCTCCTAGAATACAGTTTGGGCACAATAAAAAGTCAGTAGTTACATGGAGCAGGCAGGATCCATTCTATCTTTCCATGTAATTCTTTAGCATTATTCTCCATCGAATAAAGTCATAGTCTCTCTGGTGAACTGTTCCATCTTCCTTCTTTGTCTTAGACGTAAAACTGATAGCTCACAGTTGTCTCCTTCATCTATTTGTTCTCAGCATGTCACATTGTTCTACCAACCCTTTAGTGCTGCTGTATTTATGAGCTATTTGACTCAAAGGAAGAGATCTGCCATTAGTCTAGAATCTATGTCTATTGCTTGATGTTTGTACACAAGTGAATTAACAACATTATACTAAGCTGCAGGAGGGGAACATATGCATGAGAGCAGATAGTCATTTGTTCATTTTCAAATTATTATTGTTGTTATTAGTAGTAGTATTTGGCAATAAGGCATTTCATGACTTTCAGATTAAATATTGTTTGGCTCATGCTGAAACAAGAGAAACCTCGCAGCAGCAATAAAAGGTTTAACTTGGCAAGTCTGTTCCATGTCCTGTGCTTGCTCTTCTGCAAATTTTTGCTTGCCACTCTCCTCCAGTTCTTCAGCTACCTTTTCCTCCTTCCATTCTCTTCCTTCATTTGTGACTAGATACTAACTGTGCCCCATCCCGTTCCCCAAATCAATCCAGGCCCCACGATGCTGGTGACTGCTGCCAACGTGGTGGAAGTGCATGGAGCGCGTGGTCCCCACTCTCGGCCCACTCAGTGGATAGACACTACCGTGACTTTGTCCATGAACGCAATGTGAAGAATTCAGAAGTGTACAGACAGGCCTTTGACTCTGGTGTCCCAACCACCGTGACTGACCTGTAGGAAAGAAGCCATAAATGTCACTGTCTTCCATGACACATTGGAATATTAACACTTTGAAGGACATGGAATGGGCATAATCGCTAAGAAATTAGCTGAAGTGGTAAAGCATCTGACTGTCAACAAACACCTTACGAATATTTTCTTTTTAGCACAGATCTCTTTCCTCTGTGATATTAGGTTGAAGAGGAGGTACCTTTACAAGTTTTTCTTAATGTGTGGGGTAAGGACTTGAAGGCTATGTTGGTTGTAACTAAGATCTATTTTCAGCCCATGGTCACTGTGTTTTGTTCTTGAAGTGATAAGTTAGGCTGGATCCCAGCAGTGGTGTAATCGCTGTTAACATTTAACTGTTACATATATTTTTAAAAAACAAATGGAGGAAATGGCTACTTCCAGCAGAAAATTATTCTTTAGTTTTTCTGCACTTTTAATAGTGTGCCTAATTGAAAGTGAAATAAGAGTTATACTTTTTATATAAAAATAAAATACTTCCAAGGATACCTGAAGGAATGTTAATAAAGTTGTCTGAAGGGTGGATGTTTTTAGAGGTTTTGTATGAATGCAGAAACCAATGCAACTGCTTTCATGAGTCTGGCATGAAATCTGACAGTATTCCTAATTCAATTGAGTTTTCAGTCTCATTCATGGTTTTTGCTTTGAGGGATTTGTCTCTCAGTTTGCATTGTTAAAACAAGTAAGCTCCAGTCCTGTAGTCCCACAGTGTGTCCATATGCATGTGTATGTGTTTCATTAGAGCACCAAATATGAAGGGTTGTAGAACTTTTATTTTATCTCTTTTTCTGAGACTTCCAAGAAGCAGCTGCTCTCAGAGAGGCAGATACAACATTACCGTCTGCCTTCTTAAGACCGCAGAGAATTAATTTTTCTTTGTGAGGATTCCACAATTGGTGAGATTTCAAAGCAAGGCTTAGGAAGGCCTTGCCTGGGCATTCTGGAAGAGGTTGTGGATCCCCCAGGTTGCAGATGCCTTGTCATGCACGTGACATACCTTTGGAATTAGGGAGGAATTAGACTAGCAATAGAGCCTAATATAGTTCACTTCCCTCCCATTAGAGTAAGTCAGTAGAGGAATTTTCGTGCAGGTGGAGGAAGCACTGGGAAAATGAAGAATAAAATAAGTACATTCTTTTTCCTCCGGGGAAGCACAGTAGAACTTTGAATAAGGCATTTTTCCACCCTTGCGTTCCAACCCCTCCCAGTAGGATTGGTCTGGCAAAGGAATTACAGAGTTAACTATAATTGTTCCCGACTGAAAGGTTTGAAGATGCATTGCAGTTGTTGCTGTGAGGAAGAGTTGCTCAAGTTAAATAAAAGCAAATCCAGAAGCCAAAGCTGGCTTGTAACAGTTTGCTCAAACTCTTGGGGGGCCTGGGTCATTTAGAAAATGCGACAGCTGCTGCCAGTAAATATGAAAAGGAAATGCAAACATGCAAGTGAAGCCAAGAATCGGCATCTCTTTTTGCTTTCCCCAACCACCAACATTTAGGAAGTGGTACCAGAAGATTTAAAAAGAGGCTCATGCTGCTTGTGAGCAAGTTGGGATTGTCTGGGAGCCTGCCTCTTTTCAGATATTTTTGTTTTTAAGTAGAAATGAATGCAGCTGGTGGCAGAATGCTTTATAGATGGCATGGGAACCCTTTCAGACTTTGGACAAGGGCAGAGCAGGTAGAGTAGTACTAGAGTGAGTGTTTAGCTTATGGTTAGAGACAGATCAAGGTAACTCAATCAGGGTGTACCCTGGTTTTTTCAGGGGTGGGTTTGAAGTTGAGGAATAAGCCAGTGTGTGTACCTGTTCCCAAGAATCCACAGTTGTCAATTTAGGAATGTGGAACATGTTGCCTTTTAAATGAGCTCCCGACTCTCACCAGCCCCTTCCAGCACAGCCAGTGGTCAGGGGTCATAGTTCCAACATTTAGGGAGCTACCAATCCCCCACCTTTGGTGTAACTATCACAGCACCTCGAAGAACGTGATTCAGTGAAATAGGCCATTCTGCATTCTACATTAAGACTGTAACCAAAGCAGAGTTTGAGGCTTTAGCACCAAGACAGCTCTCCCGTTCCTGAATGCCTGCTCAATTTGATGAACGCGGTCCAGGAGAATCTAAAGGCTCACTTGTTATTTATACAGTGTTTTTTTAATTGTTTTCAATAAAAAAAAATTTGGACTTTTCCCTCTTAGAGACCAACATTTCTTCCTTTTTTGTTTTGCTTTGAACAGACTATAGCAAGCTAACAGTAGAGATAGATGGCTATTTACCTTATATGCAAATACTTACTGTGCTGTCTCATTTATGTTTGACGAGGCATGATGCTACTTTTTCTGCAGACATTTGCACTTGTTCCAGAACCTTGAGCATTGATTAAGAAAGTGCAGTTCCTTTGATCATCTTGTTGACCGAATACCATCCTCCCCAGTCACCAGCATGTATCGCTTTACAGTCAGTCAGCAGTGCAACACACTTCTGTTCATCTCAAAGAACTCCCTTTTCAGGACTTCCAAGTTTCTGTGGTTGACTTCCATTGCAAACATCCTATTTTCACATACATCTTTTCATATAGATCTGAATCCAGTTAGGGGCACTGAAAAAGGATGAGAACATGGCATTTCATAATACTGTATCTGATTGTGTGCTGCCAAGTAAATTCCAGCTTGCAATAACCCTCCCAAGGTTTTCTAGGAATCAAGTACTCAGAAATGGTTCACTAGTCCCTCCTTCTGGTGGCATTCAGGGACCGTGACGCTAGCCCAGGGTGGCACAGATGGCAAGGCATGTAACTTCATCAGCGTCAAATGTGGCCTGTGTTGTCTCTGTTGGACCCTCTCCTGGGAGACACAGTACAGATTCCAATTCCCTCTCCCTGTAGGCCACTGAGTTATACCAGTTTACACGGCCATCTAAAATGACTCAGCCATGAAAAAGATAAGAGGAAATTTTCATTTGGTCCCTATTTCTTCGGTTTCCCTGCTTTTCTACATTATGTATGGTTATTAATGTACTGCTTCAAACTTCAGCATGTTTGCTAAGCTATTGCAACCACCCACTCACCTAAAAACTTGATTTCTACCATATTCCAGTATCCATTCCCCATTCTGATCTAATTTTAAAAGCGACACAGTTTTGTTCTTCATAAAGGACTCCCTTTGCTGGAAGATGGATGAAGGAGCACCATTATGTATGTTCTTCTGGGTCTCTGTTTCAATCAGCTGTAAGATTTGTCTGAACCAGCTTGCCAGGTTGGCATAGAGGTATTTTGTTAAGAATTTCAGGTTTGTGGCTCTTGAAGGAAGGCAGTGAATAAGCAGTAGACATCTACGTAGATCCCTGTTTTGGGTACTCAGCTTTGCAAAGTCAAGTGAGTGACTATCCATAGATCAGGTGCCAGTATAAATGCCATGGCTTAGTCATGTTTTCTTCCCCCTCAACCGTTACATAGGCAACCGTGAGGTCATTCTGATTGTTGGATAAAAGCTTAAAAGTCTTTAGCTGTTTCCAAGACCACCCATGTGTGTCTTGTAGAAATGGGAAGCCAGAGGTCTTTTCTAGCCTAGAAGTCCCTCTTCATCTTTACCAGTCTACCAGATGGAATCCCAGATTGGTACTATCATCTGGGTTGCTGATATGTCCTCCCAGCATCACAGGTGTTTGGACGCCAAGGATGTACTGTGCAAAATTTTCCCCACGTGCATCTGCTTGATCCTGTCTAATATTCACCAATAATTCTGTACAGAGGTGGGATGAATAGAATTAATTCTTGCACAGAGTGCTCAACTCCTTGTTGTTGTTGTTTAAGAAGCTTCTGTGGAAAGTAAAACATTTTTTGCCTATTTATGAATGCCAGAATCTAGAGACAAAAGAGGGAGCTGAACCAAGAAAACGCCAAGAAGAAAATAGTGTCTAAATTCTTTGTCTCTCAGAATAGTTGTAGGTTGGTGGTCTGTTTGCCCAGATTACACATGTGTTTTCCATAGTGAATGTGAAGGGCAGACAGTGGGTGTAATTTCTTAACCACCGAATTACGCATACTTGGGATCCCCAGCTAGTTTTGTCTGCATTTGCTCTGAAACCCTGCATGCGTGTGTTTAAGTACATGGAAAAGTTGCATGTTTGTCATTCACACTTTTGCATTTCATTGCAGGCAGCAACTGTGTATTTTGATAAATAAAATTGCAGCATACAGAATGGAGCCATTGTGCTACTCTGTAAGACATCGGTGCTTTTCTTTCTTTTTTAAAAAAATATTACTAGTATCTAGATACATGACATTCATAAAATAACAAACTTACAGGATGAGAACAAAGGATCGGAGGAGGTCAGCTCATGCATCAATGGCTTTGTTCAAAATTGTTGATTTTGTTTTGATTTTTATCATATGAAATTAATTCTGCATTGACTTATCTACAGTTGTGATTAGACTGTTCAGTTAGAAATGAAATTCTAGAATTAAAAGCATAGATTCCTTCAGATATGTAACTACTTATTCTGAAGCAAAAACAAACACTTGCTGATTTGTTGTACCCATCCAATCTTATGTCTATGCCATTTCTGTAAATATATGTCTTAAACCTTGTTTCCTTTCCTTATGTAGCCTGCCTGTGATTGCTGACTTACTGGATAACAAGGAGTTGTTGGAAACATGTGTTGACAGTGTTGCTGGTTTCCCTCCCGGAGACCTAGTTGAAGTTCTGGAAGAGGCAGAACGCTCTTTCTCTCCTCATGGTACCAGAGAACTCTCTGAGAAACCAGATCCTGTTGGTAAGAAAGTGCTGTGCAGAAAGATCATTACTGGAATATTTGTTATTGGAAAATGTGCAGGTTCTATGTTACATCCTACAGAAGTCCATTCTTGGCAGTGATATCTGATGTTCTGGTGAGTGTCAATTGAGTGGAAGCCTTAGTTCCAGAAACCCAAGACTTACTTACCGACACTGGCATGAAGCCACTTTGTCATAGTGGATGTGTCTCCCCATCCCTCTTTTTATCTTCTTCTTCTTCTTCTTCTTCTTCTTCTTCTTCTTCTTCTTCTTCTTCTTCTTCTTCTTCTTCTTCTTCTTCTTCTTCTGTTCCACTGGTAAAGAATGTTTTCATGTGCAACAAGCAGAGTACTTGATGGATCCTAACACACAATAGACTGGGCTCAGGTTCCCTCTACTCAGCAAATATGCAGTGAAAAAAATACAAGTTGAGAAGCAATGAAGAGTTTAAGGTTTCTCCAACAAACATGGCATCGACTGAAGTGAAAGAAAGATTCTTTCTTACTGAAAAAAATTAATTTCCCAAGCTAGTGTTAGCAGATGTAATAGATCAGCTCCATGATGTTTGTTCCTTCCATGTAATGTTTGCATCTAAAGATACATATAGCAGGAGACTACCTGAGTCAGGAGCCTATTGGTATCTCCTGTGTGTGGAGCATCAGTTTCAGCATTGGATGCATCTAGTTGGAGAGGTGTCGGTTGTGTGCTAGTCACATGCCTGGTTGTGGAACTGGCAAGCCACAAGCACTTCTCTCAGTAGCTGTTTCTGCTACCACAGCTGACACTAAACTGACATCCACTGTGGGGCAAATACAGTACGAGAAGGATTCTGGCCTCAGTTATAGTGACATGAGCTTGGAGATACTGTGAGTTAGAGATGACGTGGAGAAACCTGAAAACATGTTGGTTTAAGAAAAGGGGAAGTGGTTTGGTGCCTCCAGTTCTTTCAATGTCAGCTCTGATAGCCCCAGCCAATATTGCCAGTGGTCAAGGATTATGGGATTTGTCATCCAAACCATCTAGAAGGAATCATATCTTAAAATACTTATTTTTAGTCACAAAGAATCTGGAATAAAATACTTGTCAACAGGTGCACGTGCATGCACACGCACATACACTTGTTTTTAATCTACAATATATACTAAGCAGAGAGAAACAGAGACCGTATTAAATTGCTTAGGAATATACAGCTACTTCATTTACACATTTTTAGGTTTCGTTAATGATATGCTACCGGGTCTAAGGTGCTTTTCACAGAGATGCATGGCAAATATTTTGCCATATATAGGACAGCTAAAGCATACCATTTATTGTTTCAATCTTTGTTTAAGAGTATATATTTCTTTTGTGTTCCATACAAATCCAAATTTGGTGCCAAGAGATCACCATACTCTGCAGCTCATAAAACAACAGAATGACTGCCCTTTGTCTATATTTATTCTGGCACATTTAGGAATCTTGTATGTTTTGGGGATTATGCACTGAAATTACCAAAGGATAAGAGTTAAGCATTTAAGTGCCTCTTTAGATTGGAGGGAGAAAGACACAGAGCACAGGAACTCACAAACCCATTCTTTCTTGTTCTCCCAATATGTGTAACCAGCTGTGTCTGAAGGACTTGAGTTGAAGGCATGCCTTCTTTGTAAGGTTTCAGTGACTTAACAAAAGTATTGTCCAACCAGAGTTCTCTTTTTACGCCTGGATTACATGGCTACTTTGCTTTAAAAAACAAACACAAAACTATTGGAGATGCAATTTGGGCATGGGTGAGGAATCTTGCTGTTGTTTTTATTTTAAGAATAGCGGTGAGATTGTCCTTGCTGTATTTCTATTCCTGATTGGGATAGTGAACAGGACACAAGGGTGTCCATCCACTGCTATAGAATTTTAGTAAAGCCAGATGTTTCCAGCTGGGGCGGGTACACTAGTATTGCCACACAGAAAGTACAATGAAGAATGGCAGCAACAGTTAAGTGTGATCTCATTTTTGCAAGCTGGTTTGCAATAATCAAATGCCAAAGATTTTCAGAGCGGTATACCAATTTCAAGTTGACTTCTACCTTTTTTTTTCTCTAGCTGTTGAAGATGCATCATTGAAACTGAAACAGTTAGAAGCAGAGCTCAGCCCAGTTCTGATTTCCCCATCCAGCATAAATATCAATGTCAACAAACAGGTACTGTGCGTTCATTCCTCCAGGATAGATTGGGAATGGCATTTAGCTTTCATTATGTTAGTCACTTCCAAGTTAATCTGCCTACATATGCAGTGTTTTAGAGACTACTGTACACGCACTTCAGGATTCTTGGATTTGTTTGATAGAAATTTACGAGGCAAGATCTTTGGTATAACTAGATTTACATACAGTCTGAGAAGTAGATGATGGCAGACCTAAAAAATTAGGTACGTTCCAGCTATTTGAGCTAGATTCTTGCTGAAATCTCCGGCTAAGACTCAGTCTTATGGCAGCCAGCAGTTGCCATTGCTGAGACCCATCAGAAAGACATAACCGGTACTGTCAGACAAAGGACTTTGTATAGCTCCCCCTCTTTTTCTTTGTTTTTAATTGCTCTGAACCATTTTGGCAGTTAAAGTTTTTTGATTGAAAAGCAGAGTGCCAGAAAGTGAAAACTGGGCCTTATCTCCCCAATCCATTTGGTAAGAAGAGTGAGGGCTGTTGCTTTCCACGTATGTAAGATCAATATATTGGACTTTGTTTTTAATGTTTCCTGGGATATGATCAGGCACAGCCTCATGAGGAAATGGCTTTCGCATGTGCACACCTCACGGCTGCTGTATTATAAAGATTACACAGAATGTAAGAGGATTAGCCTTGAGTTCTGTCCTGCTGGCTGCTCTTCCTCCTCACAAACAGAAGCAAACATGCAGCCTCATTCAGCATCTCTTGTCTGTCTGTTTCTCAGCTTTAATAGCTGATGAAAACAAGGTTCCTGGTAATTAAGGAAATAGACATCTCTTAAATGATGATTTAATTAAGATACCCTAAGTAAATGCCAACCACTGTGACCTTAGTTTGACAAACAACAGGCATACAAAGATAACTGAATTTGTGTGTTTTGGTATTATTGCTGAACTATAGGTTTGATGTCACAAGGCTCATAGTGACTGAAAGGTATGAGTATCTTTGCATAAAATGTGAATATTGTACTGCAGAGGAGCAGCTTTTTGGGAACAAACAAAAACATTCAAATTATTGCAAGTTGAGCAATTTTTGTAACTTTTGTAACAAATCATTGTCATGCTTTGATTTAGCAAATTCTTTTGCAAGAGGCTTGTCATTCATTTCTGAAAATGTTTTGCCCTTTAGTGTGCACTAGGCAGATACAGGTTCAAGTCTCCAGGGAGCTGGAAAATTCAGTACAGTGGGCCCTCGATTTACGAACGGTCCTAGTTGCGAACATTTAGGGTTATGAACCCGATCTCATCACAAGTAATGCACCCTACTTGCTAATGCGGATCGGTTTACGAACCCAAAAGGCAGGGAGAAAGGGCGGGAAATTCGAATTTCCTGCCCTTCCTCCCTGCCTTTGGAACTTTCAAAGGACTTCCTCCAATGTTGGGGGAAAGCCCTTTGAGAGCTCCGAAGCCGCCCATCGCGGCAGCAGGGACCCCCAGGGAGGTCTTCCAGGGCTTGCACGCCACCATGGGAGACCTCCCTTGGGGGTCCCTGCCGCTGCGATTGGTGCCTTCAGAGGTTTCAAAGGGCTTTCCCTGACATTGGAAAGCTCCAAAGGCAGGGAGAAAGGGCAGGAAATTCGAATTTCCCGCCCTTTCTCCCTCCCTTTTTGACTTCGGAGCCACCGAAGCTAACCCAGTGCCGGGAGGCTAGAGCTGGCCGGGTGCTTGGCCGCTCGCCCCCGGCCGCGCGAATGCAGCGGAGCACCGGCAGGCTTTGGACTGGTAAGTCCTTTTTAAAAAAAAATCTGTGTGGGTTTTGGAGGGTGGGTTTGGACTGGGGGGTTATGTTTCTGTGGGTTTTGTTTATGTGTGTGTGTGTGTGTGTGTTTTGCAGTCCCAACATGGGACTTTTTTTTTTAAATGCTGGAACGGATTAATTCCGTTCCCATGCATTTCAATGGGAAATGGTACTTCGACTTACGAATTTTTCGAGGTATGACCGTCCTTCCAGAAAGGATTAAGTTCGGAACTCGAGGGCCCACTGTAGATGACTTTGTGCCTGCCACACACTCTCTAAGCCTGACCTATTTCATAAGGATGGGGAAGTGGGCAGCAGTGAGCAAACAGTAGGAAGGAGGAGAATTGTGTATGATTCCTTCATCCATTGAGAGGAAAGGTGGGATAGTAATGTATGTCTCCTTTATCTGCACTCATTGGAAGCCTCTTTTCCAATAACCTTTTTCTTAACTAAAAGCAAAGGGGGGTGGGGGTGGGGGTGGGCAAAGCATCTCTGCACTCTCTGGTTTTCTTATAGCTTTTTCCTTATCTGTGTCCCTGAACTCTGGCATATTTATGTGCTGTCTGCCCATCTCTATCAACAACCTTTGCAGAGGATGCAGACGGGGAAGCAAATGCCTAATGAGCATACTTCTGCCTTGATAGCAGATGAGTCGCTGAATATGTCTTGTACCAAATAGCTATTGCAAAATGCAAGCTTACAAGTATTGTGGATCTGGCCGTAGGAGGGGACCAGTGTGTTGGTCTTATGTAAACAATCCTTTATAAGTCTTACTGCTTGCTGAGGCAGTTGACTGAGAAAGATTAGGATCATCAGGGGTGGTCGTCTGGTTAGTGGTTTCAGGCTTCATAAATCCCGGTGGTTAGCATTCCATTTTGCTATTCTTTCTTTCCCCAGCTATCTAGTTTCTTAACTTTTCACTCTTTAATATATTATTACTAATAGTAGTAATAGAACATAATAGCATAGCAGCAGGAGGAGCAATAAAAACTTGAAAATAACCTTTCCACAAGCTTGACAGTTTCAACGTTAGAACAAAGCTTTATCGCTCATTTAATTAAGAATTTCTATCCCACTCTGGTACGTTAATTTTCATTCCCAAATGGCATTATGAAATGCCACGAAAAGGCTTTCATGAACTGAGGGTGATAGCTGTTTAAAACTTCTAAAATCATATCCCCAGGCCTTTGCTTTGCCAACGTTTATTATGGGGGAGAATTTCATTAAATTCTTTGGTTATAAAATAATGTTCCTCTACCTGTGGATGGCACATTTGAAATTATAGGCTGAATGGCCTTATTTTCACAGGATCGTTTCTGTTGCTCCAGGCAGCTTGGTGCCTGAGTTTGCTGGACTGGAAGCATGTAAAGCTGGCACTGCCAAGCCCTTGACAAGCCTACTGGCACTGAAGGGAGCAATTAATTTTTAAATACACAAGCATTCCAGTTTCTTGAGTTTCTGGAATGTTGGGAACAATAAAAGCTAACCTCATTACTTGTTTTGTAAAAATGTATTTTGTCTTGTAAAAATAAGGCCATTTGTACCTTAAAGAATGGCCTATGCAGAGCAATAGGTGGAAAAAGAAGTTTGAAAGCATGACTGAACTCCATAAACACACTCGAGTGCCACGGAAAGATTTTTAAGCAGGAGCTCCTGGAACCAAGACATCTCTTCTGGGTCTTGCTTTCACTCTGGAACCCTTTGTGGTTGAATTCACTCGTAAGGGCATTCCGCAGGAAAGATTTTATTCTATTGAGATCCAACTCCTGGGTGGTTAAATACAATAACAAGCAGATCACATCATCTGGACGTGTTTCAGCAACCATTGTGTCTGCAAGCATTGTAATTAATGGTTGGGAGAGTGGACCAGAGAAGAGAAAAAGTGCTTAACCACCTTCCCCCCCCCTTTGAACTTCAACATGGGGGGGGGAAAGCAGGGGGAAAGAAAGGATACGAAGTGGAGAGAGAGAGAGAAACCAGTAGCTAATGTGAAGGAGATTTTTTAAGAGACAGTGGAAATGATTTTCTTTTGGCTTCAAATAACTTAAAAAGCTTGAGAGTAGTCTCCCAGCAGGCAGTGGTAGTGAGGCCTTGCCTCCCAAAGAGATGGAGGGATGATCCATGTGCTGCTTGCCGCTGCCTCAAGGACAGAGTGGGCAACCAGAACCCTCTGCTCATTTTGGGATTCCACCATCCCTCACCACAGGCTGTGCTGCCTGGGACTGTGAAACAGGCCAAAAATGCTTGGAGGGCTAGTTGTGGTGGCTTGGAATTTAACCTAGGCCAGATTTCGGCCTAATTGCGTGAGCCACTCGGGGTCATTTCCTGGGAAGCCTGTGTGGGATCCGAGAGGTCTCCTTTGTCTTTCAGAGATAACGTTCTTGTATTGAGTGCCATCAGTCCCCTGCCCTCTGAGGGTTTTCCTCCTCCTCCTCCTCACCTTCTGCCACTGGTCAAGCCAGCCTGGCACTTAACTCTTGTTACAGTAGATAGCAGGGGATTATCGGAGAGGGAGAAAAAGCCATTGCCCAGTAGATCTACTGTTTCCTGAGATCAGGAGATCAGTAGTGGATGTACTGTCAGAAACCTGCTTGCATCTGAGTTAGCCCTGCCATAAGGTGGTAGACATCCAGAGTGAAGGGCCCCAGAAGGAACCTAGAGTCAGGCGCTCTGAGGCCAGACTAGACAAGCAAGCCCTTTAATAAACATGCACTCACCAGTTTATTCCTAAAGCGGGAGTGAGAAGTTTACTTTTTAAAAAGCTGATAAGAAGAGGCATGAGGGTTTCAGTGGAGCTAGATGTAATCTGGTTTGGAGTGAAAGCCTCCAGTTAGTAGATGGAGGAAGAAGCGTGGCTTGCTACTGCATTTTAAGTGATTAAAGTTAAACCCCATTTCCCCTCCTTTATTAGCATGCATTCACTGGTTCAGCTTCAATGCGAGTTCAGTTTGGCCCTAATTCTCTACAATGCTGTGCATTCTAAACGTTACATGGGTGTCAGTCCTCCTATGCGTGTTTTGTGGTTTAAAAGGTGGTTCCCAATCAGAGCTGTTGTGATAGTGACCATACTCGCATATTCCTGTGATTATAGAGTCCTTTTTCGCATGGCATAAGAAATGTGACATTTTGATTTGAACCGTCATCAAGTACATTTTCTTGTTTTGAGAGCCCTTTTGGTGTGTTTTCTCTGGTGCTTTCACAGTGCCTATGAAAACAACCCAGATCTTTCCTGGAGAAATGCTGTTAATGAATGTAACTCTGTTCCTTTTAAGGTAGAAGTGGTGAAACTGACTGAGAAATGCCTCAACAATGCCATTGAGAGCCCAGCTCCCTCTTCGGCCAGGCCACCTCCCGACATCAAGAGCAACATTCTGAAGGCCCAGGCAGAGGCAGGACACAAAGTAAGTGCTGCAGTTTGTCTTTGTGGTCAGTCAGTCAATCAGTCAATCAATCCATCCATCCATCCATCAATCAATCAATAAATGGCAAAAGAAATGCAGGATGTTCTTTTTTTTCCTTGCTTTGCTGTTATCCTTTATCTTGAAAGCAGCATAAAATCCATTGATTGAAAGGGACTTATAGATGTGAAGCATGTTATTGCCTTATACTCCTGTATTTTATCCTCCTGCATCTCATCATTTTTCCTCTTGTTTGCAATGTATTTTAAAAATAAGATATCATTCTAGTCCCTGGCCCTAATTCTCTACAATGCTGTGTGTACAAACTTTGGCTGGGAAGATTGGTGTGCTTATTAAAAACAGTAAAACTTATGAATACAAAGTTTATTTAATAAGGTTTATTATGCCAAAGTTGACAGCACATATTTGCTGTGTTTACAAAACTAAAACGATCGTTTTGCTATAATAACATTGTTCAAGCTATCAGTACCCTCAACGTACAGTATTTTAAACATTGGCCATAATCCTATCCTATAACTACACTTGTTGGCTCCAGGGTGTGCAAGCAGTTGTGAAATTCACACTAAAGTGGAAGTTGTATCCAGCAGCCAGTTCTGCAGGTGGATTTGTGCAGCTGGTTGTGCGATCAGAAACATGGACGACCTCAGCCTAACTCCTTGTGAAACCTACACAGGGGTAATTTTACACTAGGTCAGCTGCCATAGTACTTTGGCCCATCTTTATGCTGATGCATGTAAATAGTTATCCACTACTGATTGGGTGAAATTAAAATTGTATTCATGTAGTGATGAAACCATTTATTCCCATGGTGGACAAATTCTCTTTGCCCCTCGCTGTGCCTCTCTGCCATGGGCCTCCAGTGTGCTTTCTGCAGGGTTGTATGACCCTTTTGGAGCAGATTTGATATGAAAAAAGGAGCGAGAGTATGTATCCTTGGAGAACCTCCTTTCCCTTCATAACATTGTACAGCTCTAGAAAATTTAAGATTCCTAAAATATTATTGTATCGGTTTTCTCACAGGTCGCAAGGGAGGATAGCATGTCTAGCAACAAGAATACTAACATTCAAGATGCTGTTACCAGGTACAGACGCTACAGTTACAAATGTATTAAGGTCTTTTATTCTGAGTCATTTGCAATATGAGCAGTTTTTTTCCTTCACTCAACTGAAATTAATTGGTGGTTTCAAAACACTTAAAATTCATTCATTCAGTTTATATTCCACTCCCATTAGTTTCACAGCATTACTCTGGGCAGCTTACAACTCATAAAATAGAAAACACAAATGAAAATAGAAATATTAAAACTGAGAATAACCCTAAAAAAAGAGAAAAGTAATATTTCTGTATTGTTACACTTAGATGCTTGTGAGTTGGTTTGGTTTTTTTTCCCCTTTATTGAACTTTGTCTAGCTCTTAAAAACAAGAGATTGGTTTTTGCATTGCATTGGGAACTTAAAAGTTGTGGGCCTCACCACCACCTAGTCTGTAGAAGAGACATGAGTAGATGACCCCTCATGCAAAAGAGTACAAAATCCCATGGCTGAGTGTCACTTTTGGGACACCCTTCCAAGAAGGGCAGCAGAGGAATCAGTTTCAGTGCAGAGACGTGTGGTGTACATGTCATGGAAGGAACTGGAAATATTGGCCAAATAATGATAGGTGAAGGTTTTTATTGACAAAATTGGTGCTGAGCACATAAGATACTAATAGGATGGGAATTCAGTAATTAGACATAGCTCTGGTACAGAATTCAGTAGCTTGAGAATCTTGGCTTCTGTTTTTAGAACCATCTGTTTCTCGCCCTTGTAGCTGTGAATAGAGTGTTGGTCAGAAGCTTTATACATGCAAAGTGTGTACCCTACTACTGAGCACCAAGGACTCAGGATAGTACTCTTGATTGGTCCTCTTCCTGCCTTTACAACAGTGCTGCATGGTAGGCTAGCCTTTACATGTTTCTGACCAGCCCAGACCCACCTAGTAAATATTGGGCTGGGAAGACATTTGAACGTAGTTCTCCCAGATCATGAACCAACACACTTAAGTGTTATTATTATGTAGCTGTCTTGTATCATGTGAACTCTTTTCTGCTCCCCGTTTTGCAGAAGAATAAAAATTATGTGAAAATAAGGATATATCTGTACACTGACCAGTTAACATAATTTACCCGATTTCCAAAATCCACTTTTAAAATCTGAATTATGTCATGCAGATTTTTGATTTGTTAAAATCAGAGGTCATGGGGATGCAGCTGAAATTTCCAAAAGGTTGCTGGTACAAAGTGGGTACTAGGGCTACTGTGCTTGATAATGTTAATTGTGCAGAGTGTTCTGTCAGTAAGGAGCCATGGGATAGCAGCTCATAGTCAACTCTTTGGATCTGCTTTGTTCAGGAGTATTCTTCTGTCAGGAAGAGTTCAGAACAGTCCTCTACGAACTCAGAGCCCAGTGTTCCAGGAGCGCAGAGAGGGGCTGAAAGCAATCCCAGTCTCAAATGCCTTCATTCTGTAAGTCCTTTGGGAAGGGGATATTTCTTAGAGCACAGAAAGTGTGTGGAAAATGGCATAGGGATTAGGTAGTCTAGGGACAAGTCAAGCAGATGAACACTTGAGTGGGTGACTTGAGTTAATCCTAGCAATTTCCAGCCGGGTTAGTCATTCTGCTTTTCTGCTGGAGACCAGGAGAACAATTTGCACAGCTTATCTGCAGCCCTCAAGCAAACAATAGGAAGAGATAGGAAGATCTTGGCTCCGTTTTGACTTCTTGGGCTGTCATTTGTGTCCATCTTGCCCTGTCAAAGTGTTCCATCCTATTTAATATCATAAAATGAATAAATGGTTTTTTTTGTTTCCCAAAGATCTAGCCATGCAACCCCGTCCTGGCCTTCTGTGTTGAACTTTGAAATTGCAGCAAAGAGTGGGTGCCTAGCACCAGTGCAGCTTGCCTTTAGACAGAATTTTTTTTTTGTTTCTTCAGTTGTTTTTAAGGGATTCTGTTGCTTTTCGTGCTTTACGATTTGAGCGTAATGCTGGATTATTAATGGATTGGTTTTGTTGTTATTATTCTTACTTCAAGAATAACAACAACAAATATTTTACTTTGCAAGACAGATGAATATTGTCACAGAAATAAAGCTCTCAAAAGGACCAGCATTACTTCAACTGCCGGCCTCCCTAGTTAATAAAAAGCAATCTCCAAACATAAAGGATTATGCTGGTGTGCTACAGTGTGTCCATTGGAATTCCTTCATTCTAGCTGCACCACTGCTAACTTCCATAGAAACCAGTATGTTAATGAAGATTCTTTGTATCATTACTAATTGAGTTCTCTTGTAAATTCACTGAATGCTCCTATTGGCTTTTTATGTGAATTATAACCCAACAATTTGCTCCTTTCTATGTTTGTTTTGATTTTTGTTTCTAAACCACTGAGCCCTTTATCTAATAATTTGGTCCTTGATGAGTTTGCGGAATACTTAGGACCCCTGCCCTTCATTGGAATATAGTAATTTTCCTATGCCCATGAGCTCTTAAATAGCTGCCAGGCCTAGAATCATCTGCTCTTAAGAAAGGATGGAATGATAAAATCTGAGATAGTTTCTCAGTTAAGTCGTTTGTGGAAAATCAGGGTGGTCATTGATCTTCTGCTTCTATGTTACAATGATCCAGAGATTTCTTGGTGTGAATACTGCTTCCTCCCTCCTGTGACAAACCCAGACCTACTGGGATATGTCACACAGTTACACTAAGCTGCCACCAACCATTCCCTATAAAAAGTCACACAGACCAGGGATGGATTTTTAAACAATAAAAAGAATAAGGTTTATTTAAATACACACACAGGAAAATAAAACAATCAGGTGAATAATATAAAGTAACGTGGCTTACTCTCACTCATACAAGCATACAGTTTGGTTCACCCAGAACCCTTAACTTGAAGCACAGACCCTGAACCTATCAGTTCTGGCTAACCAACAGACACCTGAACCTATCAGGTTGGTACTCTGACACACAGTAGTACCCTGTCTGACACACAGACTTCCACAACAGCTTCTTCTTCCCAGCTGCTGCTTCGTCACAACCCAGTGTCTCCCAGAATCTCAGCATCTCATCTAAACTCTTCACACACACTCCACATATTTATACAGTACAGCCCCTCCTCCTGATGTCCCGCCTTCCACTCCCCATAGGATGGAACTTTCCCTCCAAACCCATGACAGACAGGTAACATCAGTGCTGTATGTAACACCTCCCCTCTTCATAAGTTGTTTTGTAGGGGTAAAGCTAAGGTGCTTTTCACCAAAAAAACAACCTGAATAAAATACACAACAACAGTTATACATACCAAATTATACTTATACTTACATTCTAAGTTAAACCATAGCAAATAGGCATTTAAACATTTACCATATACATTACATAAATTTACCTTTATTCATACAAACCAAATTCAAAACCAGGTACATTTTACTTTTTGTCATCATTATATACACATAGTCCATGTTCTTTCGCCGTCTTCATTCTTCAGGTCTTCTTGATAAGGCGTCAGCAACACAGTTCACTGACCCTCTGACCACCTTCACTTCAAAGTCATAGTCCTGTAGGTTTAAAGCCCACCTCATAAGCTTGCTATTGTGGGTTTTCATTGTCTTTAACCACTGCAGTGGTGAATGGTCAGTACACAGAATAAAATGTCTTCCCCAGATGTAAGGCTTGGCCTTCTGGATCGCGTAGACTATGGCCAAACACTCCTTCTCCACGGTTGCCAAATGTCTCTCACCTTTTTGAAGTTTCCTACTCAGGTAGGACACTGGATGCTGGTCACCATTCTCATCCTCCTGGCACAGAACTGCTCCTACCCCGCTGTTAGACGCATCGGTGTAGATGATGAACTCCCGGTCGAAGTCTGGAGCACGCAGGACAGGATAGTTGATTAGCGCCTCCTTCAACCTCTGGAACGCCGCCTCACAGTCGCTGGTCCACGGGATGCGGTCATCAGCCTTCTTCCTCGTCAGATCGGTCAGCGGAGCCGCAATCTCGCTAAACCTCGGGATGAACTTTCTGTAGTAGCCCACCAACCCAAGAAATGATTTGACTTTTTTCTTGGTGTTGGGTCTAGGCCAATCACGAACAGCTTCTATTTTGGCCTCCAGGGGTTTTATCATTCCTCCCCCTACCATGTGACCCAAGTATTTTATTTCTGGGCTACCCAGCTGACACTTGCTGGCCTTTACTGTTAGCCCTGCTGCACTTAACCTCTGCAGCACTAACTCCAGGTGTATCAGGTGATCTTCCCAGGTATTACTGAAGATCCCTATGTCGTCAATGTAGGCCACTGTAAAGTCATTGAGCCCTGCCAAGGTCTGGTCCATCAGCCTTTGGAATGTGGCTGGTGCATTTCTGAGACCAAAGCTCAGGACTCGAAACTCATAGAGACCAAAAGGGCTGCAAAAGGCAGTCTTTTCTTGATCCCTGGGATCAATTCTTAATTGCCAATATCCCTTTACCAGGTCCAATGATGAGATGAACCGACAACCCCCTATGGTTTCAATCAGGTTGTCTAGCCTGGGCATTGGGTAGGCATCAGGAGTGGTTACACGGTTTAATTTCCTGTAATCGACACAAAACCTAATGCTCCCATCAGGCTTGTCCACAAGGACTATCGGAGAGGACCAAGGACTAGAAGAGGGGACGATTATGTTCTCCCTCAGCATCTCGTCCAGCTCCTTCCGCACCTTGTCCCTATAGGGTCCCGTTACTCGGTATGGGGATACTGCCTGCGGGGGTGCATCCCCTGTGTGGATCCGATGCATCACTCCCTTCACTATCCCCGGCTTGTTGGAAAACACCTGTTGATATTTACTAAGCAGCATTTTTAGTTCTTGCTGCTGGTCTTGGGTGAGTGCCGGACTGATCTTTACCTCCTCTGGGTTGTATTTTACTTCCCCTCTACCCTCCCAGAAGGGTAATTCAGCTTCCTCACTCTCAGCTGCTTTTATAGCAAATAGAACCCTCTGTTCCCCTCTGTAGTAGGGTTTTAGGGCATTCACATGAACCACCCTCCTTGCTTGGTTCTCCTCCTGCTCTATTAGGTAGTTCAGGTCTGACATCTTGGAAATGACCCTATATGGTCCTGCCCATTTGAGCTGCAGTTTATTCTCTCTGCAGGGCCTAAGCCAAAGCACTTCCTCCCCTGGGTCAAAGCGCCTCTCTCTAGCTTTGTGGTCATACCATGTTTTCTGTCTGACCTTCTGAGCTTGCAGGTTTTCTGCTGCCAGCTCTAGATTTCTCCTTAGGTCATTCATCAAGGTGTCTATGTAAGTCACAACGTCTTGTGGGTCATTCTGGGTGATCTGCTCCCAATTTTGTTTGATCAAATCAAGGGGCCCTTTCACCCCTAAGTGTGCAGCAGACATGTCAGAGTGACCCCTTTGTAAGATCATGGGGCGATACTTTTCAGGTACCACCAGCTGACTTCTGATCCCATCTCCCCCTTTTGAGATATTCCTCAGGGTTTCTCTATATAAAATCCCCTTTTTCTCCAGAAATCTCACTGGGGTTTCAGGTGTTAGCTGGGCGTCAGTCACCTGTTCAAAACACTTTTGGAGAGTGGCGTCTGCCTTTTGCTCCTGTCCAAATCTGCTGTCTGTGGTTAAGGTTTCCACCACAGCTTCTGAACTCCCCTCTGCTTCCGTCTCTGGCTCATCATTACCCCCCTGAACTGTCCCCGTGGTGGCTTGTGAGCGTGTAATCACTAGCACCCGTTTCACATGTTCAGCCAGGTCATTTCCCACGAGCACGGCTGCTGGCAGAGTCGATGAAATCGCTAGCCTCCAAACTCCCCTCCAGCCTTGAAAGTTGACAGGTACCTCTGCTACTGGCAGAGAGATTACCTGCCCCTCAATCCCTGCCACCTTTATGCTCTCATTTGGGATTATAAACTCCCTGGGAATAATATCTGGATGGCACAGGGTTACCTGGGAACAAGTGTCCCGCAGCCCCCTATACTGACGGTCAAGTATTCCCACGTCCACCCCGGCTGTCTCAAACAACTGAGAATCTGTTTTTACCAGCAAGCAGCGCTTTACCTCTATAAGAGGACCATTTTCCTCAGCCTGATCAGCAGAGGTAGCTGTTCCAGACTGAGTAGCCATGGCAACCGGCTCCCTCAGTGACACTGAGTCTTGCTCTTTCTGGACACAGAACACAGCTTTTGGCTTGGTCCCACTAGAATTCTGAGGCACCATTCCTTTTAGCTGCTTTAATTTCTCACACTCTGAGATTAGATGACCCTTTCCCTGACAGAAATAACATTTTCTGGTGTATTTTGATTCTCTTTCATCTTGTTTTGGTTTTCCCTCCAAAATCTGAGGTCTTGGTTTCATGTCTGAGGGCTTCCCTTCACCATGGGCCCCTCCCCCTTGCTGGCTTTTCCCTGGTCCCTGAGAGTACTTGCTGTAGGTTTCTTTGGGTTTACCTACAGATTTCCCCTCACCCAAGGGCTTTCTTATTTGGGAAATAAAATCTGCGATTTCTGCGGCTGCTGCCACAGATTTCGGTTTCCTTTCCCTCACCTGGAATTTCAATTCCCCATGCAGGACTGAATAGAACTGTTCCAGCGCTATCAAGTCTTTAAGCTGCTCATAGGTCTCTATCCCCTCCTGCGATAGCCATTTCTCAAGCAGCCTCACCAATTGGGCCCCCACTTGGGTAAAAGTCTGTTCTGGTTTTTTTGTGAGGGACCTGAATCTTTGTCTCAGCTGCTCTGCATTTATCCCATGTCTGGCAAACACCAGTTTTTTAAACTCTGCAAAATCTTTCATCAGTTCCTCAGGCATCTCGGCATAAACCTCAGCCAGGCTACCACTGATTAAAGACCGCATGATGGTCATCTTCTCAGTTTCCCTCACTGAGAAGTCCACAAACGCTCTTTCCACTAAGGAAAAGAACACCTCAGGACAATCTCCCTTGTGGTACACAGGGAATTTCTTCAGGTCAGCTTTAGACAGTTGGCCTCCCTCAGAATCCCTATTGTTATTATTGTTCTGGTTCATCATTTCCAGTTTTCTTAATTCAAACGCCATTCTCTCTTTTTCCAGAGCAATTTTCTCTCTCTCTCTCTCTAATTCAAATTGCCGCTGTTTCTCTCTTTCCCTTTCCTCCATTTCCCTCACCCTCAGTTCATGCTGTTGGGCTATGAGTATTTTTCTAAGTTCTGGGTTCTGCTCTCCTGTGCTGTCACCTTGCACTGAGCCAAATTCATCCTCAGAACCTTGGTCAATCTGGGGGTCTTTCACATCACTCATTTCTGCCATCTGGCTTCGAGTCAAGGGCATAATCCCCCCTCAGAACAGGCTGCTTTAAAAGTCAAGCCTCAAAATAAAACGACCACTTTTTTCCTTCTTGCCTCAGAACCAGCTCTCCCTAGAGATTGCTGCTGTTCTTCAGCACTAAACTTGCAACAGTATCGAGTCAGAGCCTACCCCCCTCTGCTGGGCCTCTCAGCTGGCAAGCTAGCTCACTGTTACTACGCAGTTTTGCCTCAGCTTTTTCCCGCCAAAACTAGGCTGCCTCAGAGCACCTTAATCTAAGTCTCCCCAGTTGGCACGTTCTTCTACTAGCGCACCTCCCCGTGAGGTACACCTAGAAGATTACCTACGCGCCTCAGACTGTCCCTGACTAGACCCCCCTTGCTCTGGGCACACCTGCCAAGGCTTTGCTGGACCGCTGGACAACTGGACCAGTCGTATCCCACACGCTGGACACCAATCAGTGTGACAAACCCAGACCTACTGGGATATGTCACACAGTTACACTAAGCTGCCACCAACCATTCCCTATAAAAAGTCACACAGACCAGGGATGGATTTTTAAACAATAAAAAGAATAAGGTTTATTTAAATACACACACAGGAAAATAAAACAATCAGGTGAATAATATAAAGTAACGTGGCTTACTCTCACTCATACAAGCATACAGTTTGGTTCACCCAGAACCCTTAACTTGAAGCACAGACCCTGAACCTATCAGTTCTGGCTAACCAACAGACACCTGAACCTATCAGGTTGGTACTCTGACACACAGTAGTACCCTGTCTGACACACAGACTTCCACAACAGCTTCTTCTTCCCAGCTGCTGCTTCGTCACAACCCAGTGTCTCCCAGAATCTCAGCATCTCATCTAAACTCTTCACACACACTCCACATATTTATACAGTACAGCCCCTCCTCCTGATGTCCCGCCTTCCACTCCCCATAGGATGGAACTTTCCCTCCAAACCCATGACAGACAGGTAACATCAGTGCTGTATGTAACACCTCCTCCTCCCCCACCCCACCTGCCCCCACTGCATATTAGTGTGTGCCAGAGAGAGAACAAAGAATGCTTTGGCCACACTCAGTTATCTGGCCATTGAAAGCACAGAAGGCACTTGGGGCCACAGATTCCTGCAAAGTAATGCAAGATGAATAACCTGTAAATACTGTGTTGTTTGTGCAGGATAATGACTTCCTGGCCCTTTGAGTTTGGGGAGGTTGCTTGAAGCAGGACGTTTTGAGATTTGCATAGCAGGGACTTCAAAGGCTACCTTGGTTCTCAGGCAGCAATCTTCTCTTTACCCCATAGCACTCATTTGTCACATCTTCAAGCTAAGGGGTTGTGGGAGATAACCTGTGTTTGTTTTTCACACATGCTGTGTGTTGATGTGCTTTCATCTTCCAGGAATGAATTAAATGCAGACAGCCATCCCTCCACCCCTGAAGATTCTTTGGGGCTTCACAATCTGGCCCCCATAGAGGAAGCTGTAGCTGCAAAGGTCAGTCAGTGCTTCATGGGGAAGTCTGTTCTATGAATGAAGCACCCGTAGGAGCATTCATCCTGTTTCCTCCTCTCTCCCCCCCTCCATCCCCAGGTGCAGTAGGATTAAGGGGAGGGGGACCTTCTCTTTGTACAAATTGATCTCTTTTTCTAAGCATAATTGCTACAGTGGAAGGCATTCTCTGTGCAGAGGGTAATGGGGAGAGAAGGGTAAGGAAGCAGAGGAGAGGAAAATAGTAAAGGGAAGGGGATGAGGGAGAAGAAAAAGAGTGTGGTGTGGAGAAGTGGGCAGTGGGGAAGAAAAAAGGGTGTGGCGGAGGGGGAAGGATGTTCCAGTGTCAGCTCTGGCCCTACCAAGCCCACCAGCCCCCATGCAACCTGGAAGAGATACCTGTTAAGAAGAGGCAAGCTGTACTGCACTGTCACCTGCTAAAGCATTCTATTCAGCTGGTGTATTGCATAGACAAGCCTCAGTAGCATGTTTTTTTATGTCAGAGCTGGGATAAACTGATTAATGTTAAGAATGGTTGATTAAAACACAAACATCGTAACACTACTACAAGCGAAAAGGATCTTGGAATCATGAGAGATCACAAGCTGAATATGAGCCAACACTGTGATGTGGCTACAAACAAGGCAAATGCTATTTTGAGCTGCATTAACAGTAGTCTCCAAATCCCACGAGGTACTAATTCCCTTCTATTCAGCACTGGTTAGGCCTCACCTTGAGTATTGTGTCCAGTTCTGGACACCACACTTCAAGAAGAATGCCAACAAATTAGAACAAGTTCAGAGGAGGGCAACAAAGCTGATAGGGGGCTGGAAAGCAAGCCTTATGAGGAAAGGCTGAAGGAACTGGGCTTGTTTAGCCCTGAGAAGATAAGACTGAAGGGTGATATGATAGCACTTTTCAAATACAGTGGTGCCTCGCAAGACGAGCGCTCCATTTTACAACAAAATCACATTACGACGAAGGTTTTGCGATCGCAAAATGATATTTCCTATGGGGGAATTTCGCTTTGCGATGATCAGTTCCCTGCTTCGGGAACCGATTCTCACAAAACAACCATTTTCCTACAGCTGATCAGCGGTTTCAAACTGGCCGCCGGGTAAAAAAATGTCTCCCGCTCTTTTCTGGGACGGATTCCTCGCTGCACGGGCAGCGAAAATGGCTGCCCTATGGAAGATCTTCGCTGGACAGTGAGTTTCAAGCCCATAGGAACACATTAATCGGGTTTTAATGCGTTTCTATGGGCTTTTTAAATTTCGCTTTACAATGTTTTCGTTCTATAGCGATTTCGCAGGAACGAATTATCGTAATGCGAGGCACCACTGTACTTGAAAAGCTTCTATGCAGAGGACGGGCAGGATCTGTTCTCGATCATCCCAGAGTGTAGGACATGCAACAATGGGCCCAAGTTGCAGGAAGCCAGATTTTGGTTGACTGTCAGGAAAAAACTTTCTAATTATTCGAGCAGTATAGCAATGAACCAATTACCTCGAGAGGTAGTGAGTGCTGCAACATTGGAGCCATTCAACAGAAATTTAGACAACACCTGGCAGATATCCTTTGATTTGAATTCCTGCATTGAGCAGGGGATTGGACTTGATGGCCTTATAGGCCCCTTCCAACTTCATTATTCTCTGATTCTGTTATTGTATTGCAGAGGGAGCATGAAAGCCCAGGGGTTGTGCATGTAACATTAAATTATTTATTTATTTATTTATTTATTTATTGGACTTATATACCGCCCCATAGCGCTACAAGCACTCTCCGGGCGGTTTACAATTTTTAATTATACAGGCTACACATTGCCCCCCCAGCAAGCTGGGTACTCATTGTACCGACCTCGGAAGGATGGAAGGCTGAGTCAACCTTGAGCCGGCTACCTGGGATTTGAACCCCAGGTCGTGAGCACAGCTTTAGCTGCAGTACAGCGTTTTAACCATTGCGCCACGAGGCTCTTATTATTTTATACAAAGTGGTCCTGTTTTTAAAACTATGCTTTAGGTATTATTGTGCCAATACTCTAAAATGCTCTAAAATGCCACATATCCTGCAAGTGTATATAGACAACCTGTTTTCTGTTGTTACAGTATGTAGGAAACCTGTTTTACTTACACGTGGTTTGAGACCATTAGCCTCTAAATTCTGAACTTCTGAGTAGCAAACATGAAATTTCTACTATATTTTGTTGCTTAAATTCATCATTGTATAGTGAAAGATAAATTAGGTACCCACCAGACCCTAAAATGTATAAGGGGAAAGACTCCATCAGAGGGAGCATTCATAAAATTCTATCCAGGGTGTTAGCTTATTCAAAAGCAAATGAAATGGTAGAAGAACCCCAGCAGCATTTTCTCAGGCTGATTGTAACTTAATTAGCTATTATATTTTACAGAATCTACCAGAGGACATGGACATTCTGTTAACACCACAGGCAGAGAATTTAATTGACTTTACTGAAGCCATGCCTCGGGTAAGAGTGAACATTGAATGGAACTCAATGCTTTTATTGTACTGTTGGTAATTTTAGAAGGCATACATTGTTGATTTACACATCCATCATTTTGCACACAGGGCATCCTTACTTCCAGACTGATACCTATCTTGGGGTGTCAGACTGGTTTCTTGTGTAGTTATTTTCTTACAAATGAGCCTTTGGCTAGTAAGTTTACATTAGAATGCAATGTTTCTTAAGGGTGTCTTGATCTTGCTGTCTTTCAGGAGTGTTTTTTTTTTAACTGTACTGTGTTTTAAAACAGAAGGAAAGTGGTGTGGCTTGTAACATTAGAATGATCTCTCTATCTACGGTTTACAACAGGGGTGGGCTGAAATGCATACCACCTCCTCCAGAATTTTTTTAAGGGGGAAGGACTTAGCTGGCCAGTCACCCTCTGGTGGTACCAGTGACCATTTTGGGCTTACATTCTACTTTATGTAGTCCAGCAGAAGGTGTCTTTCAAATGGTCCTAAACAGCCAGCCTCATTCTCTGGGTTTGAGAGTTGGGTTGCACCCTCTCAGATTACAAGGGTGGTGAACGTGGTTCTTGTGCCTCTGGAAGCTATCCGCCCCTAATCTTTTAAAAAAAATCAGTGGCACTTTTTTCCATAAATATTTTGTCCTTGATTTTTTGTAGTTTTAAGATTTTTGTGGTTTTGTGGGAGGTGGAGGTTTCTTTACGAAATGAGCCAAAAATTCCTAATTAAAGTCAGATGTAACCGTTGTGACAAGACTCACTGGCAAAGACAATCATGCTAGAAGAAGTGGAAGGTAGTAGGGAAAGATGATGTGTGAATCTGGGATGGACAGAGTCAGAAAAGGAAGCCACAAAGGTTAATGCCAGAGACTTTTGAAGGTCATTCATTCATAAGGCCACTATAAATCAGAACCGGCTTCAGGACACATCTCAACAATGTAACTGCTTTGTACATGATGCTGGACAAGCAACCACTCTCCCTGATTCTTCAGTGCATGGGAAATATGTGTCCCTTCAAATACTGGACTTTGGTTTCCATCATCCCTCACCATTAACCATGCTGGGTAGGGTTGATTGGAAGTGCAGTCCAGTTACATCCTTAAGGCCATACATTCCTCATTTCTGCCTTGGAAGGTGATCAGAGAAGCTCCGTGACTACTCACAGGTTCCCTGGGATCCTTTTGATGGCAGAATGTCAACACTAGTCCATCACTTGGGGCCGCCAAAAGGATCAGGATTTGTCTCTTTCACCTCCAGGGTTTGCAGGGAGCAGGGCTGCCTCCAGGGATAGCCTGTATTCTATCTCTGAGAATCAAGGAGTAACAATGCTTGTGTTGCTGTTATTAAGCTACAGTGGTGCCTCGCTTAACGGCGATAATCCGTTCCAGGAAAATTGCCGTTAAGCGAAAACATCGTAAAGCGAAAAAAACCCATTGAAATGCATTGAAACCCCTTCAATGCGTTCCATTGGGGTCAAAACTCACCGTCCAGCAAAAATCCTCCATAGGGCAGCTGTTTTCGCTGCCTGTCTTGCGAGGAATCCGTCCCAGAAAACAGCGGGGAGCCATATTGTTACCCGGCGGCCATTTTGAAATCGCTGATCAGCTGTTTTAAAATTGTCATTTTGTGAAGAATCGGTTCCCGAAGCAGGGAACCGATCATCGCAAAGCAAAAAAAAAAAACCCATTTAGACTATCGTTTTGCGGTCGCAATTGCGATCACAAAAAGATAGTTGTAATGCGGTTTTGTCGTAATGCGGGGCAATCATAAAGTGAGGCATGACTGTATATGGCTGTTGGAGCATTAAATAAAGTGACAAAAGCCATGTGAGAGCAATGAGCACATTCCATGTTTTTCTATATTTCTGAGATCCTGTTTGTTTTGCTTTCAGGTGTCTTCTCCGCCAACAATTGTTCCAAGGTGGTTAGTGCCAGTAAGTTGTTGAATAATACTTATGAACAATGACTTGTTTTATTTTCCTGGCAGTCTCTTGTTGTATAGTGGCAAATGACATCCTTGGCAGTGGCAGATTGCTGCGAATTAAAGAGTTCCCACTTTGATTCCCGGTTGTGCTCAGCCCGCACATCAGGAGACAAGGTCACCTGCAACACAAAATCAAAGCAGGGATGTTTTTTTTTTTTTCATTAGCAGCAGTCTGCCACTACCAGTGATGTCACTTCTGCTGAATCAGTAACGCTTTGCAAAATGATCTTGGCTACATATCAACCTTAAATTCAGGAGGTTACTTCAACATAAATGATATCTAATATACTACTGGTAACGTAGGTTCAAATGTGAACGGGGTTTGCCAAGATTCTATTCCCGACATGCGCATAAGTGCAAAAGTGGTATAGATTACAGTGAGGAGAGGGTTAACATTAAGTTTCCAAAATTCCACCTTTCCTGCTGCCTATTTAAGTAGGACAATTATTATTATTATTATTATTATTATTATTATTATTATTATTATTATTATTATTATTATTATTATTATTATTATTATTATTATTATTATTATTTATTTGATTTATACCCCGCCTATCTGGACCGATGGACCACTCTAGGCGGCTAGAGAAAACAAGTAGTTTTCTTTTCCTCCTGAAGGGAAGGAAGCTGGCCAGGGTAGTGGAGGCCCTGCCCTCCATTGGCCGGGCGACAGTCTCCCTCTCAGACAGCCTGAGCCAATCTCCTTCCTCATGGCTGAGAGTGACACCTTGGTCATCCTCGGGTATCCTGCTTCCAAGCTTTCCTTTCCTTAGGAACACTCAACTTTGGGTTGAGACGTCCACAATGTGAGCAGGTTGACCTGTTGGAACAGAATTAAATACACGGGTGTTTTACGTGGCAAGCAGAGGATGGGGCAGTGACAGCAGAAAGCTGGCAAAGGAAACTGAGGTGCTTCTGAATGGCAGGAGAATAACTTTCAGTGATACAGAGGACTCCTGCTACCCACCTTGTCCCATATCACTTTCCCTTGATCACTAATAGTCCCTTGAAAATGTCCTCCATACCAGTTCACCAGCTGTAACCTGGTGATTAGGCTTTCTTGAGAAAAACAGAGGCAAACTCTGGGGGGGAGAGGCACACCGGTTTAAAGAATTTGAGCGTTCTCTCACTCTCCAGTTTTCCTCAGCAGTTTTTGTTATCTTAGCAAATGGTTGGGAATGTTTGTTTGCCTATAGTTTTTTTCTGGAGACCTGTAGGATTTGTATTCCCTTCCCTACTGTCTTCATTTTCCTTACAGAGTGGGCTAGTTTCCAATGGGCCTTTGGGCAATGAAGCTGCCTTAGCTCATAAGGCAACCAGAGGAAGCACTGAAGCTTTGTTCGTCTCAGCTGGCTCTCCTCCGCCGCTGTACTCCACTGAAATCCTGCCCAGGTATGGATTTTCCTATTGCCACTGCACTCTCTTAGGCAGAGAAGACAGAGTTAAACAACAGTGTGTGAAGCATGTGTTTTACTAATGCATTTCTCCTATATTATTGAGTTCCAACAAAATTTCCCACATCCTCCCAGACCTTTTAGGAAAAAGGCTTAACCAGTGGCATTCTGTTTGCCTTGGATATTCTGTTTTGGCCGTGTGTTGTTGTTACTACTGCACAGAAAACAAATGTGTGCTAATTAGGACATTCTACTTAATCAATACAGGTTATTGCAGCACTTGTTATGGACACCTCTTAAACAGATGCCTGTTATATTTACCACCTATGTCTGTTATAAAAGAATAGCACTACATTGTCACTGATGGATTATATGGAGGACCTTGGCTGTAATTCCTTCTTTATCTGTTCCTTCTTTATCTTCTAGCCCTCTTCCCAGCAGGCACTCACCTTTCTTCTCCCTTCTAGAATGCCTACATTCTGTGTTGCTTTCATTTTCAGTCCTGTCCCCGAAGATGCTACCACAAGGCCGAAATGTTTACTCACCACTGAACTCTGAGCAGCGGCAAGTCCGTCTTCCTACCACGTCCAAGGAGGCCCTGGAAAGGACGTCCATGAAACTCACTAACAATCTGACCGTGGCTAAAATGCCTGACTTTCTTTCATTCTTTTTTTAACCGTCAAACTTTGTAACTGGAATTATAAGACGAAGAGCTGCTGGGAAGCCCTGAGCACTTCCTGTGAAATACACTGGAACAAATGCTGACATGTAACAAGGTTTCCATCCAGAGTAGTGCTTGGTGTTGCCAGAATTTCGTATTGCTGTATAGATGTAAATTGAAAATGGTCATTGTGATGAACTGGTTACTTTTGTCTAACTGAGGAAATCTGAATCTAGTAAAGGAAATGATTAGAGCTTCTATGGCCACCTCCAGGCTGTTGGGTTAAAGAAAATACTAGTAGTGGCAAAAAACAAAACAAAACAAAACAAAAACAAACACCAGAGCAAGTATTTCTTTTTCTGTGTGGCTGCCTGATCACGTCTTCTTAAGTCTTCTTTTCTACTGATGGTTGTCAAATGGCCTTAATCCATTTTCTTGTCTGCACTTTTTTCACAACATGGGGAAGGAACTGAGAATGCAGCACCTTTAGATCAGCTTTTCCTCCCCACCAAGTTCCATCGGATTTCTCTGTTCAGAGCAAGGAAGAAATATTCTGCCAAACCTTTTAAGGCTACCAGCACATGTGGGTGCGACATTCTCTCGTCCTCTCCCATTCCGTGTAAGGATGTCTATTAAGATCGCTGTCAGGTAGGCCATAAGCATACCTTCTGTGAGGGAACAACTTAAAAATGAAGGGCAAGCTCCTTTGGGGTTTTTCCCAATCTCCCTTTTGAAAAATTAATTTCCTTGCATTTGCAAGGAAGAACCTGAAGTTTTTTACTTGTTCTCTGTGTAAGTTTCTGTCGTACAAGTGCACCACAACTAGTATTGGCTGACTTCTTTGTGTTTCACTTTAAAACTTTTCTGCTTTCTTTAAATTAATTAATGACAAGGCATCTTAAGAAAGGATATCCCTCTCTGCCTTTAAGAGCAGATTGTTTGGGACCAGTAATGAAACTTTTTTTTTCTTTTTTAGCACAAACTCAGGAAGAATGTTGTTTGTTGACTAAGCAAAGTGAATTCCAAGTTTAACTCATGCTTGGAATTTTTTTTGTTTGTAATCTGATGTCGGCTTTGAACATGGCAGGAGATCAGTTAAAACAGTGACTGCAGAGGTAAGACTCAGTCCTATTGTTTGGCTCCAAAACGAAACCTGATACATTTGAAAGATGTGCAAGATAGTATATTGAATGCATTTATTTTGATCTGTCCTGAATGGTTCTACTTATTGCATAGCTATGAAGGAAAGTATGGATTTATTGTTATGAATTCAATCAATCCCCTTGAAATATTACTAGTATTCTATCTATTTCAGGATTGGGACGTGGTGGCGCTGTGGGCTAAACCGCAGAAGCCTGTGCAGGGTCAGAAGACCAGCAGTCGTAAGATCGAATCCACGCGACGGAGTGAGCTCCCGTCGCCTGTCCCAGCTCCCGCCAACCTAGCGGTTCGAAAGCATGCAAATGCAAGTAGATAAATAGGTACCATCTCGGTGGGAAGGTAAACAGCGTTCCGTGTCTAAATCACACTGGCCATGTGACCACGGAAAGATTGTCTTCAGACAAACGCTGGCTCTATGGCTTGAAGAGCGGGACGAGCGCCGCCCCCTAAAGTCGGACACAACTGGACAAAAATTGTCAAGGGGAACCTTTACCTTATCTATTTCAGGAAACTAGCGATGCTGATGGAGGGTCCATAGGTGCTTAAATAAGAAAGCAAACAAGCAAATTAAATAGAAATAAATACGAACGGAAGAAACCTGTATAACATGAGTTCTAAATGAACTCTGAAAGGGAAATCTATGAGATATCTAGGGACAAACTTTATACTGCAAGATAAGTTAAATTTTCTGATTGTGATCAGATTCCAGATCAAGGGCTCTTAGTACAAAAAGCATTATACTGTACACCAATTCTGTATTTTCCCACTTTGAAGATTTTTTTGTGGAAAAGAAAATGAAAGATGCAGTGGCAGAACATGGAAAGTTACAAGTGGAAGGGGATGACATTTGGGCCCCTTCTAAAAATTCTGTGTTGAGCCCATGCCATTTGCCAGGACTTACGTTTCGTCTGAGACCAGCTTAGCTGGAAACAAACTTTCCTTCATTTTGCATTGCTGCTTCTGAAATGGGAAAAGAACCAAATCCACTGTGAACACTTGACTGTTCTTATATTTTTCTCCCGTCTAACATAGCTGTTGCAGTGTAAAGGAGGAGTAGATGCTCATCAGTAGCATTTTGAGGAGTCAGTTTTCTTCTTACGGTATGATGTGGTAGTGAGAACAGGACTTGGTAGGGCAGAGTTTGGTCTTCATTGTCAGTAGCAGAATTCTTCACTACCAAGGTGTATCAGTCTAGCAGAGCACATTCATTTTGCAACATGAAACGTTTTAGGTAGTTTATTCAAAGCTGCTGATGGTAAGGAGGAGTTTTCAAATACTAAATTGTAGAGGCAAAACCCAAATTATCTCACGACTGCTGTCAGCATTTCAGAAGAAATATTTTGGATGCTATGGGCATGATGTGTTATGTGAATTATTGTACTTTTTTGTTTTGTTTTAACAGCAGAGTGCAGGAATCTTTCTAAAAGTCTGGGGAGGGGACACAGAAAGAAAAGAACCACTTGCTAACTGACTGCTATTCAGAATATTAGCTTCATTCCGTTAGAATGTTACATGTTGGTTATAGAAAATGGTAACCTTTTTAAAAAAATGTATGGATATTTCATAGAATTCTTCAGCAACTGTTTTTTAAAAAATGGTCAGTCAGTCAGTTTTAAGATGTTGAAGGATGCTGGACAAAACAAAGATCTCACAATACCCTGTACAATAGGACGCCCGTATCCATAGGGAATTGGCTCCAGCATCTTCTGTCTGAAACCATGGATATGAGGGAACCCTATGTGTGTTTTATATAGGACTGCAGCAAGCCACAGATAAGTGAAACAGTGATATGGGAGTCCTGCTCTTTTCATGTTTTGTTTAATAGTGAATGGCAGGGTCGGACTACAGCCCTTGTCACCACTCCGTTCCACAACGGCCAGTTCAAACATGCCATTGCAGCCATCTCCAACCTTCGCCAACTTGGCATCCTCCTCCTGCAGCAGCTCATCAGCCAGAGGAGGTGGGAGCTGGGGGATCAGATGGAGAAAATTGTTGTGGCAGGGGGAGAGTGGTTTAATCTTTGCAGGTACAAGTTGAGACTGCTGGCCTGGGAAGGAACAGCAGTCACACTGAGAAGTATTTAAGAAGTCACCCCTGCTTTGCCCACTGCCCAGGTGGGGAACCTTTAACTCTCCAGATGTTAAGGAGCCACAGCACCTTTATTTTGGGCTGGCTAGGACTGATGGGAATTATAGTCCAGTGATATCCAGAGGTCTACAGATCCCCACCCTACCCCCAAGATGATACATTTATTTCATGAAGTGCTGTATGAGGAAGCGCCATGATGAAGCCTATACATGAATAAACCCAGTGGAAAATCAGCCAGATTAGACTTCTAGGTATATAGTATGTAAATCATTGTTATTGGCTGGGGGATGATAGAAGTTGTAATCTTACACATTTTGAGGGCATCCATTGGTAGAAAGCTGGAACTATATGAGCCACGCCTTAGGTTTGAGTGGTGGCAAAGATCAACACACATGGATTTGTTTTATGTCTGGCAATAACATTCATCCTCTTGAAGCCAATTTTAATTTCTAGGGAAAGTACAGTATTCTGTATGCATCGGAACTAAACAAATTCTGCCAGTGATTTGGTTACCAGTTTCTTTTTCCTCACCTCTTTTCCTTAACTGGACAAAATTACTTTAAGATATGTGAGAGTTGCTATTTTAAGTTAGAGTACAATATTTTGTTACAGAAGCACACACACTAACTGCTGTATTTGTAACTTTTGTAATGAGGTAGAGCTTGACAGTAGCTCTAAGTATAACTTATTTTTTTAAGTATTATGTATATATAAGGTCCATGGTGTTTCACGATGACAGGTGTATAAACAAACTCCTAGAATAAGTGCACTGAAACATCTGTATATGGGAACAATAACTGTGATTTGTAGTCAACTTGGAGTCGCAAATGGATTATGTTGTAGTTTGTTTCTAAATATAACATAACTGTGCAAAAAAGGCTGCCTCTAAGTGTCTTAAGTGTTCCCATTTTTAGACCAAACAAGGACATAAAAAGTCATATGTTGATTAAATCTGTTTCACAGTTTCTGCCTGTCTGCGGTAGCTCTTTTGTTTCCAGTAACGTTCTAAAAACATTGTGGCAGGATTGCCCATCAGCACCACTCGTTAACTTTTAAACTTTTTTCCCCTTCAAAATCTACCCTAAGAGGTGCAAGGAGAATTTATCACTCCCCCAAAGCTGTTCAGGCTGAGGGACATGTTTTTCCCCCGAACCTGAAAGTCACTTCTAGTTGCAAACAGAGGCCTAGAACAGTGCAGAAACAGCCCAACAAGCAACTGAATGCTCCTTCTGGTCACTAAAAGGCTGGACTGAACATCTGAAAGTTGCCCATTCCAGAACAACTTGTTTCCAAGCACAACACTCCTGTGTCCCACCACCACCACTTTAAGAAGGGGTTAAGTGCTGTGCAATGCAGATGCACTGGATACCCAAACTTGTGTGACATGCGGTAAACACCCATCATCCACTTCCATGTTTATACTTTCTGAATGCTTGAGGATGAGCTCTTTTGGCCTGCAGTAATATGCATCATTCCTGCAAGCAACTGTGTAAGGCATGGTGCATATTTAGTCCAGGCTGAAAGAAGCCAGCTTCATGCATTCAAAAAGTGTGCATGTGGAACTGGATGGGTGGGCATTTATTGCATGTCATATTGATGGGCAAGGTTTGAAGAGGAGCTGCAGTTGTGCTGTCGAACACAGAGAGAGCCTTCCTTTAAAGTTTAGACCTTTCCCGTCAATGGGGAGGTTCAGGAAGTGGGGCCGTCGATGTACTCCCATCTGTCTTCTGTGCCTGGCAATTCTGAATGCTTCAAGAGGGTTTTTAAAGTGTCCAATCTATACAGAAAGACATTCAATAAGTTTACATATACCTTTTTGTTGGTAATAGGCCACCCTTGTTGAAAAGTAATACTTTCATTAAACTTTCCCTGTTAGGATCTAGTATAACAGTGTTAATTGTGCATATGCACAAGCATTTAAAAAAAGTTTTATGTACTTTAGTTTTAGTGTGTTCTGAAAACAGTAAGGTAATACGATTTGGCTAAAGACCACATGCAGAACTGTAACATAGCCAAAGCAACCACCCTTTTGGGCTGTGGAACCAGCATTGGAAAGAAGAGACATGGTAGAAGCTGTATGCCATGTGCTTTTCTCATCTTTCCCAAATGTCAAGAAAGGATAACTTCAAGAGATTACTTTCCACCTCTTCAGCACAATGTATTTCATGCAAAGCCTCTCAAAGCTCATAGGTAAGTGTGACTTACTGTGGTCTACACAGTATAGTTTAGAACTACAAATTTTATGGGTGGTGGCTAGTTTTGTACACTTGTGATGGTTTCCAGAAGATACAAAATGAATGTTCAAGTCAGTATTCAATTGCTTTGGAAACTCAAAGGAGTTCACTGCTAACTGGATCCTTTCTTGTAAACACTGTCCCCCAACCAGGCTTCCCTTCATGTAATGCACCTCAACCAGACATGCTCAAAACGTGCCTGTTTGATAACATAAAACCTGTCTATGCTTTTCTTCTGCAGAAGCAGCCAGGTTGTAGGAAAATCAGAGTTTTGTTATGTGTAACACACATCTGTCTTGTGGCACTAGAAACGGCCAGGTGTCCGCACTGCATGTGCAGTATAGTAGTGACCCAGCTGGCTAGGGATTGGTAGGCATTAATACAGGGCAGGGAGTTTGCAATTGGAGCTCTTTGCTCTCCCTACTGGTGGCAGACTGAAAATGCTACATGCAGAATTCATATGTCCTTCCCTCAAAGGTCCAGAGCTGCTCTTCTGCAGAACTTCGGGAGCAACCCATGTTTCCTACCTGATCTTTTTCAAGCTGTGACTGAAAGAGATACACTGGTGTAATCTGGAATAAGTGGAAATCTTTTCTTTACCAGTTATTATCAACATGTAGCCAAAACATAATTTTATTTATTTTACTTTAAGCCAATGTGTTGTCATTTCTCTGGGATGCATACCTACCTTAGGCTATGGTAGGTTCTAAAGTTCCCAGGGAAATGGGGGCAGTAGAAAACACAGAAACTAATGGTAGCACAGATAAGAGTGGTATATTACATAACTTGCACAGACTGGAGAAAGACAGTGCTGGGGAGGAAATGCACAATCTGTTGGAATAGTCCTGTCGTATATTTCTAGGGGTCTAAAACTAAAGGGAGGTGGCACTTCAAATTTAATCATCAGTTACTGCCATGCGGGCTGATATCCAGTCTGAGTCTTGTGGTGCCACAGATTGAAGTGTTGTGGCTTGGCAGCTACAAAGTGAGAGCTATGATATGTGAAGCCCTCTTCAAGTCCCCACTTCAGCCAAAAACTCAAGTCCACAGGTAAGTGACTATCTTTTATCTCCACTCTCTCTGCAACATGGAGAAACTTGAGCAGGAGGTTGGACTTGATGGCCTTGTAGGCCCCTTCCAACTTCACTTTTCTATGATTTCTATGAAACTACAGGCTCACATGATGACTGGGTTTCTGCAGAACAGGAATGGGCCACACCCACCCGTCCCTGGATGTTGGAGGGCCACACTTGCTCCAGGACATCCGGTGTGAAAAATAAATTGTTTAAAAACGAAAAAGTGGCAGATCCTCATACCCTCTAGTGGTCAGCCATTTTACTCACCCACACCCTGCTCCTCAACTGTTGGAATAATTTCTGGTTTCCACCCAAGGGCTCTGACAGAATTTGCAGAGGATTCTTTTAATGATACCTATGCCTTGCTGATGTGAATGTAATTTCCACCTATGTGCATTTAAACAAATGCCAGCTTCAGGATTTTCAGGGGGAGTAGAGGTAAGGGGATTCCCAGTGTGGTGTAGTGGATAGAGTGACAGACTAGGACTCTGGAGAACAGGGTTCGAATCTTCCCTCAGCCATGGGAACTCACTGGTGTCTTGTGTGTGGGACTGGTAAAAGCCGCTCCTTAAATATCTCACTTACCTTGAAAACCCTATTAGGGGCTCTATAAGTCACTTGAGTTGATAGCACAGAATGAGTACCCCCCCCCCATGCCCTCCACTGTGCACAGCAAACATTGCCTCCTAGATTGAATTTTAGATGGGGGGAGCTTTAAATTGAAAAAGGCTGGCAGTGGAGCCTGTGGGGGAAGCCACACACAAGCTGCATTTTGCCTGCCCCTCTTGTGAAGATTTCACAAGTGAACTTGCAAAGGTTTTTGAATAGTCTAAAAGCAATTGATAAATGGCTAATGTTATCATCAAGGGCCATCTTCTGTGTGTTCAGTGGACAGGTATGCAGTCCCCACTGAGCCACTTAATCTTGGGGCAAAGACGCCCAACCAGTAAACTGAGAACAGCGGCATGTTTTGTTTACAGACTGCAGGAAATGTTAGGACTGTCATTTCCCCAACGCTTTCTATTCGTGAAGGAAGTCTCATTAGGGTTTTTGACACAATGGGGTAAGTGACAATGCATTCGCTCGTTCGTTCTCTTTCAGGAGGGAGCTTGCTTACTCACATGCACTAAGGAAGCGTCTCACTTCTTGATAAATGTGTGCAGACATGCAAGTGACACTGTTTTAAGCACTATTGAGCCCCATCTGCCAAAATGTGATTGCAGAGGAACTGGACAAAGGTTTGCCCCCAAGCAGCAGCACCACAGGAGGCTCCCCGGAGTCCACACTGGAAGGATGCAAGCAGCCGAACCTCTCCTCTTTCTCTGTCAGGCCATTGTCAGCAAAGTCCTCTTCCCTTGAACAGTTAAGGTAAAAAGTCTTCTCCTGCCTGGACAGTACGCTTTCTGCCTGGCTTGTGCTCAGCTTTCCACTGCAAGTAGCGAAGCAAAGTCCTGGCTCTTCCTGAGAGTGGCGGAAGGTTTTCATTTCTATTTCACTGCCTCCCTCGTTGCTGAAAATTTGATAGGTGGGCTCCGGGTGAAGCTGCTCCCAGAAGCAGGCATGCTGCTTAGAGATAGCTAGTAGCTTTGAACAGCCTCTTTGTTCTCGATGCAAATTGCTGAATGATGTCCTTGGAGAATCGGCAGTCCCCTGGAAACCATATCCAGTCCCCAGTGCACAGTGATAAAATTTGGACGAAGGCTCAACGGAGCTAGCCAGTTTTTTCCACATTTGAGATGGAAAATGGTATTTCCACAAAGTGCTGTTTGGCCTGCTATTAGAAACTCCTCCACCAAACAACAGCATAGAATCTTCAAAGATTAAAGCCGAGTGTCCCACCATTTTCGGAGGCCCCTGGCTAGACAGAAACACAACACAAAGCGGTGAGTAGGTCCACACAATTCTATTTATACTGATGAAAACTGAATTCACTTTTAAAGACCATTAACTACAGTTTGGGGGGGAACGTGGCGGCACTGCGTGTTAAACCGCTGAAGCCTCTGTGCTGCAAGGTCAGAAGACCTGCAGTCATAAGATCGAATCCATGCGATGCCCTCCTCACCCTTGCCAACTATCCAAAAGGTACAGGGACAACCGCCCCTCCCTCTGATCCATGCAAACCAGACAGTTACCTGAAGGGAGGGTAGAGTGCAGAGGCTGCCACCTTGGGAGGGCTGCTCACCTGCATGCTGAGCTCTTTGCTGTCATGCTCTCAGGCCTCAATGAAAAGCAAGCCAGCTGGAGACATCCCTGTCCCACTTCCCACCTTGATCACCTGGCACTGACTGGTTAAACCAGGAAGCAGGAGGAGCTGCTTCAGAACCTCCCATGAGAAAGCTCAAAAGAGGGGCCTTAAGCAGCCAGAGACTAGAGATGGGGACAAACTGCCAAAATGGTGGTTCGTCCTGGTCCGTGGTCCATCAAGGTTGACAAAACACGAATTTCCTGCCTGTGAATGGATGACCCATGAAAAGTCTGTCTAAAAAAGGAGGAGGGGAAAGCTAAGTCCCCCCACTCCCATGGTCTGCCCCTCTGCCCCCTTCCCACCACCCCCATTGCCTCCCTACCTTGGACACCACCATCTGAGCCTGCAGTGGACTGCTGCCACTCACACTGCCACTGTGCCACCACCCACTGCAGCCTGCACCACAGCAGCCTTTACCTCTGCTGCCCCTGCTGCCATCCACCACGGCCTCCCATAAGGGTAACCAGCTGCCCTTTGCAGAGATGGCATGAGTGGCAGTGGCAGCGGCCAACATAGGCAGGGGGAGGGGGTCAGGAACAGACTGTGCGGTGGGCAGCTGTGGGGAAGGTGTCTGCCTAGGGGCCCACCAATCAGCTGTTCAATAAGCCCATAGGCAGAGTGGAAAGACCATGGGGGATGAATAAAAACAGAGAAATACTCATCCCTGCATATTCATCAGGGTCTATGGAACTGATAAATATGAAGGGGCGAATATTAAACAAATTCGTGATTTTTAACAAATAATGCAATTTGTTTTTTAATTCGTCCCCATGTCTACCAGACACTGTGCTACATATTCTTCATAGCATGGTCTTTCTGGCTCCCTCCAGTTCTTGTAAAACATGTGAATTCTTTCTGCTTTGTTTCTTTTACTACTTTTAATATTTAATATTTGCAGACCAAGGATGTGAATCAGTGGATCCTACTGTACTTCAAAAGTCCGCAACTTACATTTCTTCTGTAAATACAATCCGGTAGTGACACAACAATGTACAGTATTTCCAATTCCGGAGCACATCTGAATCCTAATTTTTAACTTTAAAAAAATTACTCCAAAACTTCCTCTTTTGTATGGGGCAATTTGGCCAAGATGCCTCTCATATGCATTAGAAATGTTTTCTGCTTCTGTACAAGAAAGACTATTTGGCTCCCAGTTAACATGAACAAAATGATGCACAAATCGCACAGATTTTACCTATATGTCTGTTTCCACGTGGGACAAATACAGTGGAACTTACAGTCTTTAGAGGGAAGTAGTTTAGCATACAACCTCCATAAAATTCATAGTAATAGTTCATAGTAACAGCACAGTTTTATGTTCTTCAGTCTGTCGAGCTCTTGCTTCCTAAAGCTGCTAGTGAACAGCTCTCAAATACTGTATTTACCTCCTTCTGATACTAGACCAGGTGGTAGCCGTGAAATCCCACTTCCAGAAGTCCTTTTGTTCACTCAGTCTCATCAGCCCTCCAAACAAGTACATGCCTTTGCCATAAACCACGGCAGAGTGACCGTGCCGGGGACCTGGACTGCCACCGTATGAGGTAGCTGACACAGGGGTCCACTGTTTTGTATCTGGAGGAAAAAAAGTATCGTCACTATGGATTCCTCTTAGACTGAAAATCAGGGATGTGAAAGAAGCTCAGGCACAATTTGATTGCATTTCTACAAATCCTGCATAGGTATTGGTCCCATCCTTCGTATCAGAAATGTATTTTGTTCCCTCTGGAAATTCATATGCATTTTCTATATAGTATGTCTATTCATCAGCACTTCCCCCCCACCCCTGTATACACACAATTTCCCCGTTGACTAAAAGGCACAAGACTTACAGGAGTTCTCACTTTGTTCGAAGGGTAGCACACAAGCTTCGTGAATACACAAATAACCGAGTCTCAGAGGTAGAAGATACATAATTTCAGCTAGAATTTCAAAACCACAAACTTTCTTTTGCACCCCTCTACTGCATTTTGATTCTGAATGTTCAGGGGGTCTCAGACCATACCTTCCAATGGTTATAGTCAAATAACAATTGGGAGCAGTTAACCTACCAAAACATAGAGCCCAGAATTCTTGCGAAGCACCTCTAATGTCAATGTAGCCACCATACATGTACATACTGCCCCTGTAGACAACAGCGCTGTGGCCCTTCCGATTCACGGGAGCTGTTCCCTGGAGAAAAGAGAGCAACAATACTATCTTAACAGGGGTTGCCATTGCACCTCTGCAAACCAGCTCCTAATGGTTCTGCTTAAGAATGTGTTCACACTTCTTTGGTCAAGCAGCAGCAGCCTACACCATTTCTTACATTTCACATGGAACAATAACAGGAAGAGCTAGTGTTGCCTTCTGGCGTATTTGCACCTAGGCAAATAGGTTTACTCACCCCAGAAGTAGAACAGCACAGTTTCTAAAATGGCCTGGTGCTTAAGCCTATTTTGTGGAGTGGAGCTAGAAGCAGTTTCCAAATACTCTCTAACACAGAAAGGGGAGGAAACACTTCAACACCAAGGCTTCTTCCCTTCAACCCCCAAGCTTAAGGCTGCTGGACCACTATAGCTGCTTGAAAGGAAGAGGAAGCACAGGCAACAAGGGCAGAGATTCCACACACGCAAGAACTTACTCCCACACCACACCCCGTTCCCTGCACAGAGTTTTGGTATCGGAACGGGGCTCTTTTGGTTGGGAATGTTTGTTCTCCCAAATCACGGTGCAGCCTGGATTTCCCTAGCTGAGTGTGCTTCCAGGATTTTCAAAGATACACTATCAGTGCCCATAATGATGGAGGAAGCCCAGTAACAACGGTATGGGATTACATAGCAAAGGGAAATGTCCATGCTAAATATTCTACCGGAAGAACAATTCCGTTTTCCACTCCTACGTTCCATTCATATTAGCCATACTATAATCAAGTTTTTTAAAATGCTTCTTTCAATATTTAAAAGCCATATAGTTTCTCCCCACTCTCAGGGTGCTCTTGAAGGGGCAAATAAAGAGAACCCCTCTTTTGGCATTTGAAACCCTGAGGACAAAGTTTTGATTAACTCTGCAGCCATACCTCCCTGACTGAGCCCAACCTGGAACTATTTCAGGAACATATTCCCAAGCAAGCTGTTATGTCAACAAAGCAACATGTTTCATGTATGATTCATACATTTGTTTTGCAGTTTCTTACCTCACCCTCCACTGCTGTGAGCTGGCACTCTAGCCACTTGGTTGAATCTGTAATGTAAATAAAATATCAATTATAATGTTAGCCAAAAGAGGGTGCTGCTACTCTATCTACAAAGCCATACAAGACCCTCCCTGCTGACACTTGAAAATGGGACTCAGAAAGTTGTCGGAATTCCTTTCTTTGACAGAAACCAAGGAAACTTTTGTGTGTTGTATACAAACACCAGAACTCAATGGCACCAAAATAGAATAAGGATTCTTTAGTAATTATTTGCATGTGTGATAGGCCAGGTTTAATGCCAGGCACAATCAGGCAATATGTCCAGCAGAAGAAAAGTATATGAGACCCACTGTGGTGCAATAGATAAGAGTGTTGGACGAGGACTCCGGAGACCTGGGTTCAAATCCCTGCTCACTGGAGAGGGTGGCAATGGTAAACCACTCCTTGCACCTCTCAAATACCTTGAAAACCTGGCTACAGTCACTATACATCAGAAGCAACTTGATGGTTTGTGGCAAAAACATGCCCTCTCTTGAGATTCTGGAGCCACTTGGCACTCAGCCTAGGGATGAGGAAACAACACCCTGCTTTCTAGTTGAAAGCAGAGCTAAGAAATGCTTTGCAATTTAGAACAGAGAACAGCAAGCCCATTTCTACCATGGGTTGGCTGTCCTTGCCTTTTTCTATAATGTCTGAAGAGAAATGCAGTGTTGTTAAATTGGTGCCTGGAAGACTAAACCAGTTATTGTTCCAAGGGAGGGTCTGATATATAAACATTTTTTTCAATCATAGAGAAAACAGGTTCAACACATGGCAGAATGCAATAACCTGCCTCAGCCACAACATTCACCGTCCTGTGGCATATTAGTTCTCACACACACAAAAAGTTTTTAGTAAACATTTATTTTTGCTTATAAATAAAGGCAAATTCTACATTCACAACATTTAGCTTTGCCATGAATAAACTCATATAAGCTCTCTGAATATCTTAGGAAATATATATATAATTTCCCCTTTCAGAGTACATTGTTCTGGAAATGTGAGCATTAACTGCAATAAGTGGGACATTAGAAGGTTCCAGCAACTTCAGGGTGACAAAAACAAGGTGGCCACTAATCCTCTTGAGCTTCCTGCCAGAAAGTCCCACCAATGTAATAACACGGGACTGTTCCACTTGCACAAGTGTTTTACCACTGCTTCGGAGGTGGTCTCTGTGAAGAAAACCCACCCTCTGCTCAGACAAAAGCTAAACATCTATCCATGGCCCCAATCCCATGTTGCCATCCTAGGAGGATTTCCTGCTCAGTGGAAATGCCATAGACACAAGCCATTGTACGTATGCCCCAAGAGTCCCTTCTCTTTGCTCTGCCACTGCCTTTTCTCCTGAAATATTAACACATAGCAACATTATATGTATTTTTAATATACACATTATTGGGCATTTTATTGTTTTTCTGTTCTTTTACTGGATATTTTATTTTCCCCATCCTTCGTATTCAAGTACAATGGCTATAAGCAACTGAAGCATTTCATTCTTCATAATATGGTTACAAGAATGAAAAAGCTGAAGTGAGAAATAGTATTCAGTATTACTAATACTTCATTTCAACTTACTCAACAGTTCTTGCTCTTATATTTCTCTGGTTTCTAGAGTTCTTAATCAACCATTTCTGTTTACAACCTACTGAGGAAGGTTTAGACTCAGCAATTCTACACTTATAAGTGTATTTTCCCCCTTCCCTGCAAGACCTAAAGCCAATATAACTTAATATACCATTTCGGTTTTTCCTAAACATTTATTCCACCTTATATGTCTCTAAACAGATTGGGGGATGAAGGAAGAACTATTGTACTCTAAACAATATCATTTCAATCTTGTGCTTATAAAGTCAATTATAAATCCCCACAACTTCAAGCTACAAAAAAAATTATGAATAATGGCAATAACAACATACAGTCATGGCCAAAAATATTGGCACCTTTGCAATTCTGTCAGAAAATGCAACCCTTTTCTCAGAAAATTGTTGCAGTTGCAAATGTTTTGGTATTCACATGTCCATTTCTTTGATTTGCATTGGAACAACACACACAAAAAACCAGAGAAGAAAAGTCAAATTTGATACAATTCCACACAGAAACCCAAAAATGCAGTGGCCAAAATTATTGGCACCCTTAACTTAATATTTGGTAGCATCCCTTTGGAAAAAAATCAATTGCTTCCTGTAACCATGAATGAGTTTCTTACACCTCTCTACTGGAATTCTGGGCCACTCTTCTTTTGCAAACTGCTCCAGGGCCTTCAGATTTGAAGGATGCCTTCTCCCAATTGCTGTTTTGAGATCTCTCCACAGGCGTTCTATGGGATTCAGATCTGGACTCATTGCTGGCCATTTCAGAACTCTCCAGCGCTTTGTTTGTGAACATTTCTAAGTGCTTTTTGAAGTGTGTTTCGGGTCATTGTCCTACTGGAAGACCCACGACCTCTGGTGGAGACACAGCTTTCTGACATTGGCCACTATGTTGAGCCCCAAAATTCTTTGGTAACCATCAGATTTCATAATACCATTCACACGGTCAAGGCATCCAGTGCCAGAAGCAGCAAAGCAACCCCAAAACATCTTTGAACCTCCACCATGTTTGACTGTAGAGACTATGTTCTTTTCTTTGAATGCCTCATTTCTTTTTCTGTAAACAGTGCCATGATGTCCTTGACCCAAAAGCTCTCCTTTTGTCTCATCTGTCCACTCAGGATGGACAGATCCTCTCAGGATTGTGGCTTTGTCACATAAGTTTGGGCATACTCGTCTTGCTTTTTTATGCCTTTGTGTCAGCAGTGCTGTCCTCCTGGATCTCCTACCATTTCATTCAGATGGCGACAGATAGTGCAAGCTGACACTGTTATACCCTGTGTCTGCAGATCAGCTTGAGTTTGTTTGGAAGTTAATCTGGGTTCTGTATCCACCATTCGAACAACCTTTCATTGTAATTTTTCAGTAATTTTGCTCTTCCGTCCACGTCCAGGGAGGTTAGCTACAGTGCCATGGGCTGTAAACCTCTTGATGATATTGCATAGTGGACACATGAACATAAAGATCTCTGGAGATGGACCTATAGCCTTGAAATTGTTGATTTTTCCACAATTTTTTCTTTCAAATCCACAGACAGCTCTTTACACTTCATTCTTTTCTCCATGCTCAATGTCACATACAACACAAAGGTTGAGTCAACTTTTCTCCATCTAAACTGGTTGCAAGTGTGATTACTATATTGCCCACACCTCTTACTTGCGACGGGTGTGTCTAAATACAAATTAAAGGAGTGTCACATGCTTGAAAAGCAATTATTTCTTACAATTTAGACAGGGTGCCAATAATTTTGGCCACTGCATTTTTGGGTTTCTGTGTGGAATTGTATCAAATTTGACTTTTCTTCTCTGGTTTTTTGTGTGTGTTGTTCCAATGCAAATCAAAGAAATGGACATGTGAATACCAAAACATTTGCAACTGCAACAATTTTCTGAGAAAAGGGTTGCATTTTCTGACAGAATTGCAAGGGTGCCAATATTTTTGGCCATGACTGTAGCTTTGGACAACCAGGTGTGGAATTCTATGTGATGCACAGCTGCTGCTTTTTTAAAACCACTATTTAGATTTATGCACAAGTCAGGTACAGAGTTCAAGTTTCTGCACTGCACTACATTAATTGTTCAAAAATTAGTGAATGCCATTACTGGCAATCAAATATCAAAGTCAATAATCTCAGACACACCAACAAATGCTGACAGTGATCATGACACCATTATTAAAATTCACTGGGTTAAGTGGACATCTCTTTTCAAGTAACATAGCATATCTCTCTGTTTACAGAATTGTACCCTATTTTGTTTAAGCCTCTTTGTAATGCCACTTGCAGATGCTAACGTGTCCCATACCAGTGTCATACATCCAGAGAGGATTCTTCTGTGTAAAAGGAGAATCTACCATTCCTCCAAAGATATAGAGAACATTCTGAAAATAGAGTAATGATTTTACAGTCAGCTGCCGTATGCATTTTACAAAGTCCAATGCAATAAAAAAAATAAATTTTCAGTTACAAACCAAATAATGTAAATTGTGCCATTGCAACAGAACATGTAGAAAGATTTCACATCCAGCTTTATGAACCTTCTGACCACAAAGACCATCCATGTACAGGCATCCTCAAGTCCCTAGAACTGTGACCCCGGAGGCACTGGAAAAAAACTGTTTTCTCCCTTCATGAAGAGTATTCATATGCAGGAATCCAGGTTGAGTATCCAATGTAGTTTAGTGGACAGCGTGAGGGATACGGCTCAGAAGATCTACGTTCAAATCCCCACGCAGTCACAGAAACTCATGAGGATGGGTGGGTGGGTGGGTATGGAACTGGCCAAACCACTCCTTTAGTATCTCACTTACCTATTTGGGCTGCTGTGAATCAGTTTGACTTGACAGCACATATTATACACACACCCCAAGCCTAGTGTGTGAGTGTATCAGAGAGTGCTGACCTTTTATACTGATTCTGTTCCATCCTTAAGGAAAGCTAATGACTCCGGAGAAATAAATCATGCAGGCATGTAATGTGCATGTTGTCTTTTACTGGGTCAGCATTAATGACTGGAAACAGTGGATATAAACACTGGCCAGATGCAATAAATCATCTGTACCCAAAAGACTTGCCTACTAGTGCAAATTCAGGTACCTGCTACATTGTCCAGTGAACCTTTATCATAATATCCACTGACAGTGTGGCTTTCAGCAAGAAGCTAAAGCCTACAGAAATAACCCTGAGATCTAGGCTATTCAGTTAACAGATTATAATATCAAGGTGTACCTTTCAATGACATTCTGGACAGTCTTTCTTGGTGATCAATGCTTGAGGCTGATTTAAATGTAGCAAACCCTGTGTGCAGCTTCCTTAAACCAAACACATGCCACGTTTGAACCATTCAGACTGTTCCAAATACATCCATGACAGATGCAGCATATGCTAAACTGACACACAGAGGAGAGGACGAGAGGCTTTTAAGTGCTTTACCAATTAAACAGAGTCGATTTTTGACAGCTATTATATGGGGGACTATAATATTTAGATTTAGCAATACGTTTTTTAAAAGTGAATTGAGCTATCTTACTGGAAGGAATATCCTCCCATAGCTGGTGATTTGTTCTCAGTTTTTCTCAACAGAGCAACATCGTCGCTGAGTACAAGACACACACAGCAAAAGCATGATGCCCTGTTGTTTGTTATTCAGAGTCATTTAAAAATTAAGCAATGTTACGTATCTATTCATAAACTCAGTAAAACAAGTCATGTATAGACTCTATGCGTAGATAGTTCCCAAACACCACTGTGTTCATTTCCTTCTGCTTTGCATTTATAGGTGCACACCGAAAAACAATGTGAATAAATATTGATTGATTGATTTCACTCTGCCTTTCTCCTTAAAAACAGGTGGCTGAACTTGGCTAGGAATGAAGGACTCCACCCCATCCTGGAGTTCTTCATTCCAATTGCTGCATCACCACTCAAACTTCTCAGCGTGGCCAATGGCTATTCTCCTTGTGTTGATTACGCCAACATGTGGAGTGCAGTGGCACAAACTGGGGAAGGCTTTGCTAGAGATTCCCATCCTCAGGCAGGATCCACTCTTCTTGGGTTCTTTTTAAAGAGAAAGGTGGGATAGGAATATTTTAAATAAATAAATAAATAAATAAATAAATAAATAAATAAATAAATAAATAAATAAATAAATAAATAAATAAATTAATTAATTAATTAATTAATTAATTAATTAATTAATTAATTAATTAATTAATTAATTAATTAATTAATAAAATTGTTGCAACAAACTGTAAAGAAACTATGTAAGGAAGACCATCGGGCTCCATGAAAACATGACTGTGAAAATCCTTAATATTTTACAAAAATAGGCCAGTCCAAACTTGCCTGATATTCCACCATTGTGTGCTCTTCCAGTTCTTCTGGGCCATCTTCTGAATTGTCTAGTCTCTCCCATTCATTGCTTTCTAGAAAATATACCCATTATTGTAGTCTAAAACAGGTCCACGAAATCATCTAGCCTTATTTCCTTCCAAACATATTAATCTATCATTTATATCAGACTTCGTTAATGTCCCATGCATAATAAAGAAAATTAAACAGAACAGCATGCACTCTGAGGCTTTGAAGTGGAGGTGCCTGTATGTTAGTGTGCTACAGCTTCAGATTTGTGAATGAACTTTCACCAAGTCATTCCGCATCCCAACTGTTTGTGACTGTCTCTTTCATATGGAAAAAAAGGACAAATACAATCTGCAATCTCTCAATTTGCATTTGACTGAATCTTGCAGAATTCCCGACTGTGCAAGTCAGGGGCAATCAGAAGCTACCATGGAATCAGACACCAGAAGCATGGGGCTGCCACCAAAACCAACACAGCTACTTCACGTTTCAGCCTTTACTTCTGTAGCACACAGTATAATGTACCTGCTGAGATTACTATGCTAAGTCTTTTCCTGACCTTCCAAAGGCAACTGGTGATGTTGAGCAGGAGATGAGAAAGGGATGGCATAATGATATCAGGCCACAGCATATACTGGACTATAACAGGCATGAGAAGTATGTGTCCTCCACATGCCCTGCAGTTTTTTCACTTTTAGCCATCGCAGAAATCCAACAAAGCCATGATTTACAATCCAACAAAGCTTAAACAGGCACCATTGACCATCCCAGACTATATGATGCACATGGAGGGATTGACCGCTAGCATTTGTGACCAACATGAAATTGACACAACTCCGGGAAGCAGTGGAAGATAGGAGGGCCTGGCATGCTCTGGTCCATGGGGTCACGAAGAGTCGGACACGACTAAACGACTAAACGAAACAAAACAATTTGTGACACCAACTCTCTGTTTAACAAGGCATCAACCTCTGTGTTTATCCCACAGCCAAGCATCCTGTTCCTCTCATTCTGCCCAGCAATCTTAAATATCTATTTGTTGTCTTCAAAATTTCATGTATTTTTTGCATCCTTGAAAAGTAGGAAATGTTCTTCTTGAAACTAAAATAAATCTGGATGCTTGAGGTTCAGGAACTTAGAGAATTGTATGCCAAAAACTGGGACTGACGCACTGCTGCTGTCATTGTGCCCCCTGCTATTGGACACAAGGCAGGTGAAAGCCAGAGAACCCCTCTTTGACGGTCACACTTGATTTATGGAACTCCTTCCTGACACTGGGGCAAGAACGTTTTCAGTTCTGTAAGACTTTGAAGGTTCAAATGGTTTTAACTACTGCTGTGTTTTTTATTGCATTTTCTTTTGCTGTTTGCTATTTTGTACTCTTATTGTGGTTGATTTCTATGCAAGCCATCTTGGAAGCGTAGCTGAAGGGCAATACATATTTTTTTCTTTTTAAATTTTTTTTTAATTAAAACACATAAAGTGGATTTGGCTCACCAATCCACACAATTATAACATAACAAAAACCTTACTAGATTGTAAATATTATTCAGTGTGATTACTTCTTTGGATTGAAAAAGTTGTTTCCGGCAAACAAAAAACTATGCTTGTAATGTAGGCATCCTTCAGTCCCTAGAGACTATGGTAGCATGCTCTGTATGGAGGACTTGGAACAGCATCTAGTGTGGCTGAGAAGGCCAATTCGAGAGTGACAATCCCTTCCACACTGAAGACAAATACAATCTGTCCCCTGTCCAGCTCCCTGATTATGCTGCTTTAGGGACTGCCTGTTCACCTTGCCCTGCTGGACAAGGTAAAGGTAAAGGTTCCCCTTGACAATTTTTGTCCAGTCGTGTTCGACTCTAGGGGGCGGTGCTCATCCCCGTTTCCTAGCCATAGAGCCAGCGTTTGTCCGAAGACAATCTTCTGCAGTCACATGGCCAATGCGACTTAGACACGGAACACTGTTACCTTCCCACCGAGGTGGTCCCTATTTATCTACTCGCATTTGCATGCTTTTGAACCGCTAGGTTGGCGGGAGCTGGGACAAGTGACGGGCGCTCACTCCGTCACGTCGATTCGATCTTACAGCTGAAGATTTACAGACCTTACAGCACAGAGGCTTCTGCTGTTTAACCCGCAGCGCCACCACGTGGCCTGCTGGACAAGGGTCTCTTCAAATTGGGAGAGGCCATGCTGTACCGCCTGCCTCCAGGCTGAAAGCTCAGATGTCGTTTCCCATCTGTTGAGGTCCATTCTTAAGGCCTTCAGATCCCGCTTGCAGATATCCTTGTATTGCAGTTGTGGTCTCTCTCTGGGGCACTTTCCCTGCACTAATTCTCCATACAGGAGATCTTTTGTAATCCAACCATCAGCCATTCTCACAACATGTCTGAGCCAACATAGACGTCACTGTTTCTGTATGCGTGACATACCTTAAAAATCACTAGTTTACCCTAATGCAACGTAACCATCACAAATAAACAGTTGGGCAAGAGCAGCATATGGAATTTGGATTAGTGACATGAGGTGGACAGATGAAGAAGAAAATGTACCTATCTTGTATCGCCAGAAATCACTCAAGCTGGTACTTTGTCGGCCGCCGTAAACATAAAGGAACCCCCTGCAGATGCAGCATGCATGCTTGAATCGATCGCAGGGGGAGACTTTGCTCTGAGGTACTGGCTTCCACGATGAATACTCTGTTTTCCTTTTCATCCCTGGATTAGCTGGGAAGGTATGGCCACGTCAATGTTTCCCAAGAGTATCTCAAATGCAGCCTGTATAAAGGAAAAGCAAGTCGAAGGAAATGAGATGAACACCCTACAGTGCTAGAATATCCTTAGATGATGATACTGCTCGGTTCAAATTGCCTATCTGTTCCCTGCAATGGATATTTTAACTTTTCAACATGAGACACAGTGAATCACAGATCTATGGTGTGGTTGGAGTATCTCCCATGGAGTAAGAAATATGTCATTCTATTACATTTTCAAAATGAGATAGAGCACCAATCAGCATTTCAATGAGGTGTTCCATGGGATCTCTCTGAATATCAAACCAAAATGTGACTCCTTGAGAAGATAAGAGAACAACAGGCATGTTTAACTGTTTTGTACTAAAACTTATCCCATGTTTGTTCCAGATTTTAAGAATGTGGCTGTTAAAAAGGGGTGTGCAAAAGCTGAAAACAAAAACAAAATTCTCCAGCAACCCTAAAATATGTACCAAAAAAACACCCTCTAACAACTCTACAACAATTCTACAACTACATTCTTTCTAAAGGAGGGATTTCTTCATGCAAATGAGAACTGGAGGTTAAGTATATTTGTTAATCTACTATCTGGAGTGTCTGGGAGATGAGTGCTGGCAATGAAAGGGCAAATCCTGTTTCAATACTACCCAGTATAAAGAGGTGCATAACACAGCAAGCAAACTTAACTTTGCATAGACAATGGTGGGGTCTCAGCTGGTAGTGACTAAACAGGTGAAAAGTGATGATAACACAACCATAAGAACAGCCCATCTGGATCTGACCAAATTTTTTTATCTAGTCCAATATTCTATTTGCATAGCCACCAACCAAATAACTGGGAAAGGCTGCACACAGGACACGGAAGTGCAAAGACCAAAACTTTGTAGCTGACCCTCAAAAGGGATCGCACCAGCAAAGTTGTAGGAGGGGGCAAATTTTTCTAAGCAGCTGAAGCCATTTTCCTATGAGGAACATAACATTTGTGACTTTTTGATTCTGGGGAAGTGAACAAAGGGAGACATCATAGATATGCATAAAATTGTACTTGGTGCCTGACTACACGGGCATTTGTCCCACATTTTGGTCTACTCCAGGGATGAGCAGGTTCACTCATTTTGCCAGCAGCCGGATGACTCAAGTGCGGGCATGAAGGATCCTGGCCCCAGAGCGTGTGATTGCAGGGATCAAACCAAAGCAGCTGTGGCTTATGATTCTGGGGAAGCCTCTTAATGAACTTAGTGCTCTTGCCTCTTAATGATACTGAGTAATGGAAAACTTTGAAGAGGAAGTTTGGCTTTTCTTTTTAATTGTTGCCAACACTTACTCAGTTAGCAACCATTAGAAAGAAATGCAAAAGCATCTGTTCCCTTTCCCGCCACAGGTGAGTGGCAAAGAAGATTTAAAGGGAAAGCTTCCCATTTCTCAAGATCATCATTCAGCAGCTTCTCCTTTTCTTTTTAGAAGCAAAGATTATTTTGATAGTGCTAAACAGGGTCACTTGTGATGGTGGTTTTCTGACCCAAAACCACACACCTCTATCCAGCCTTAAACAACCTGAAATGCCCACTCCAGTTTGGCTATCTACTCAGATAAAGTAGTTACAGGAGAGGTTTTTTTAAATCTCTAAATATAAGAACATAGAATCATCCAGCGAAGATACAGTAAATGGAAAGATATGTTCATTCATTTTATTTATATACCACCTTTCTCCCAATAAAGGGGCTCAAGGCAGCTTTTTAAAAATCTGAAAGACAAATATAATTAAAATACACCACCTGGGAACAGCCACTCCAAAAGACACATCCTTGTGTCCTCACCAGAGGGTGGTGGGACAGCTTCCTTACAAAAACGTAAAACCAGAGTGGTTCATATAGAGACACACCCTATTCTATATATTGAGGACAATCAAAAGGAAGTACAACTTCACACAGCACACTGGTAAACTATGGAATTCACTACTACAAAATGTGGTGATGGACACATCCAAGATGGATGCCTTTAAAAAGGAATTAAATTCATGTAGCATTACATGCAGACTTAATGTTTCTGTTTGTTTCAAGCAGAAGGGTACTATTGTGTTGATATACCCCATTGCTGGAGGTTTTCAAGAAAAGATTGGACAGCTATCTGTCCGGGATGGTATGAGGTCTCCAGCCTTGGGCAGGGGGTTGGACTAGAAGACCTCCAAGGTCCCTTCCAACCCTACCACGATTCAATGATTCCTTGTGTGACATACTGTGCTCCTCCTTCCCAGAGATATCTGGCTTCAACTCTTGTGAACAGAAAGACAGATAACCATCCTTCTGAGTTAGCACGGCTCTTGTTTGTTTTTTATTTGGCATATATATCTCACCTTTCCGCCAGAACTGGGACTAAAGAAAGCTCACAAGAAGATTTAAAAGAAATACCAATACAAATATACAAATATACAAAAGTGTATCATTGTTAAAATATAATTGAACCAACTATACTGCTAGAACAGCAACAACTGAAAAACAAGTTAAAACACGTCCATTTAAAAAGAACTAAAAAAGAATGTCTGCTAGGAGCCCCTTTTTTATATAACAGCGGCTGGTCCGGCTGCTGAAAAGCAACTGGAATAAAAAGGTCTTTGCCTTCCAGTGAAAGGACAAGAGGGAAGGGACCAGTTTAGCCTCCTCTGGAAAGAAGTTTCAGAGCCCAGAAACAGCCCCCTTAGGTCACTGCCCTAACAGGACACTCGTTTAGCGCAGGCAGTTGTGCTGTGAAAAGGGATTGACCATACATGACACAGGATCTTTCTTCTTCCCATGTTAAATCCTGATAACAGTGTCCTGCTCTACCATTGAAATCGCAAAGCACGCACTGTGAAATCAAGGATCGCTACAGACTTATAGTATGAGATAAGAGCCAAGGGATAATGTTTTGCTAAAACATGCTGCCAAAAATGAGAAAGAGAGAAGAAAAATCCAAAGATCAGGGCAGGAAAAGGGCTGTGGAGCTGCAAGAACAGGAAAAGGAAGTGAAAAAAAAAATAACCACACAATCTCTTCCTTTCTAAACCGCAATGCCAAATCCTACACAAACAACCTGATTCATGTTCAACAACACAAATAAAAACCTACTCAAGGTAGGAAAGCAGAATAAGAAAAAAGCAATAGAGGATGGTGAGGAAAAGAAAAAAAAGAAAAGGTGGGAAGAGAGGCTCAGAGAGGAGACGGGAACGCAGGTGAAGACGACGACTATAGTGTCATTTTATATAATATGCAGTGAGGAAACTGATGAAGGGAACCTACAGAGGAATGCTGGAAGAAAAAGAGGCAACTTAGTATGCAAAGAAAACAAGCGTTTTTGGCAGAGAATGGAACTGATAAATGAGGGGTTGTATAATCAAGAAACAAGTAGGCAAAACCCTTAAAAGCTACTCTCGCAACCTCTCCTTCAAGAGGAATATCTGACATTCTGTTAGCTCTAAGGATAATACAATGCACAAAATCATCCTGCAAAACCAGTTTTTCATCTCTGGTACATATCCTGGCAAAGAAACCGTGGCCAGCAATGATCTAACCACTTCAAGCTTGGGTAATTTCTGGCTCTTTACTGTCACAATTAGTCACTCTACCCTGGATCCCTTTCTGTCCCCAGGCACTGCTACACGTATATAGCCCCATCTGTGTGGCTAAGGTCTGCCATCCAGAATGGAATTCAGACTCCTGCGGAAAAGCTACTTTTGTTTGCTGGCCAAAGCAAGTTCCAGAAGGCATGCCAGTTTCAGACAAGTCAGGTGGCACCTCTGACTTCTAAACATCCAAGCCACGTCCCTTGGTTAAATTAGCATGCAGAAAGAACAAGCGGGCACATTCTCCTGGTGGGGAAACTTGTCAAATGGAGAGGTTTGAGCCACACTGTGAAGTCCAGGGTGCTTTCTAGCCACACCATGCTTAGTTCCCTATTTCCATGTCACTGAACTTGTGCCATGAAGAATGCTTGGAGCAGACCATCACCTGCCTTCCCAGAAGCTGCCTAAAGAACGGTGTGCCTACCAGTTTATTAAGACAAAAGCAGATGCATATTGGAAACAAAAATCTGAAATCCTATGGTGCTGTATGTTTTCACTGACACATCTGTGCGAGTTCTGATTCACTCTGAAAAATCAACCAAACTGAAAGATGTCCTTATTTAGTTCTGCATGTATTTCACTAGCCTTAAGGGAAACAATGCATGGTATATTCCTCTCAATGTTCCCACCACACCATCCTGAACACAATCGATTCTGTCTGATTTCAGAAGCTAAGAAGGATCAGGTCTGGTTTAGTCCTTGTACAGGAGACAACCAGAGAATATCTCCATATGAGGCTAGGAAATAACCTTACCTGAAACCTCAGAGCACTTCTGCCAATCAGAGTTGACAATACTGAACTAGATGGGCTGACACACATGGTTCTTATATACCACATGTTCTACTCGACCTCTCGTCACATAAATCAGGGGGTCATTTTCTTCAAGACAATGCCACCTAGAGTGGTCGCAATGACCAGATCGGCGGGATATAAATAGAATAAATAAATAAAATTAAATAAAACAACAAGAATGACTACGGTATCTCAGTGTGAGGCACATAAGGGCACGCTGCACTGTAAGGGGTCCTGGAGGAGCATTCCTGGATGCAAGACAACCAACCTTCCTTTACCCGGATGCTGAAAAGAGACAACCAGAATGAAGTCATGGTTCATTTTAAACTTAGTAAACCACAGGGGCATTTTAATTAATTACTGTATCTTCCTTCTTGACTCACATATTATTTATGATTACTTATAAATTATTTATTTATAATACTTAGCACAAGAACAACATTTTAGTCTTTCTCAACTGTGGGAACCGCTGCTAAACTTTAAACTTACCCAGGGGTGCATTTGTTCTGAAAAGTACCCAGTTCATCCCCACTAATTCCCTCCTTCCTTGCCCCTTAAAGTACTTAATTTAGCAAGAATACACACATACCCCCAACCCACAAAGCTCAAGAACAGAAATTCCATCAGAGGAATTGAATTCTTTTTCTGTTTTAAAAAAGGTTTGTTGAAAATATCTTAAAAATAAGTGAGATCTCATTTTTAAGGGGGAAAATTGGAAATGAATTTCAGGAATATCTGTATTCTTTTGTGACCAAACTGTTAAAAGGGGTGTGGGTGAGCAGAACTTTTGTTTCATTTGGAAGAGCCCCATAAATAGTGATGGTGACACTATTTGTAAAAGCATATCTTTATACACTAGAATACAATTGGGACTGGCGACCAAATGTTGCAATGTGGACTGTTCCTGTTCACTCCTCCAAGCCAAACCCCCCCCCCCACAACTCTCCACTAAATCCACCATGCGGTTAACTCTTTGTCCCCCTCAACAATCTGTCAGTGCACTCCATGGCCATGAAGAATGGCTTCATTTAAGGACGTTGTTGTATTTCTGTCAGGCTCAACGTACCCTCAGGTTGCCCGTGCCTTTTGTTCTGCATGGACTCTGCTGTTTTGGCTACATAATTAACAGCATTCACGGCTGAACATCAGAAACTTAGGCAACAATACTGTATTGTACAACAAGAAACCAGGAACAGAAGCCGACAGCAGATTGATATCCTTAAACAGCTTGGAAGTTGCTAATGTTTACTTTAGTGGCTCAGAGGGAAAAGAATGCATATCTTGTATATCGTACAAACTTTCCTAGTTACTAAGATCGTTCTGGGACATATCCTGTACGGTTTCACACTGCTAGCAGGTTTAATCCACAAGCATGCAGAGCACAGTCTTCTCCATTGTGTCTGTTCAGACGTGAATTCAGCCTCTAGAGAGGCTTCCCAATTTCATCCCTAGATAAGAGTGTGTGAGAAGACTCCTCTCTATTACTGTGCACGTTGGAAACATCCATCTCAATGGCTCCACTTGACCCTTACTAAAGCTTTACGGAAACAAGTGTGCCATGAGCAGAGGGCCCATGAAGAACAACATAATGGGGGTTCTAGGGATATACAGTAGTCAGAAGGATTCAAAGCCCTGAGGTTTGCTAGAAAGGTCTCATGGTTATCTCTATTCCACACCAGACAGGGAGCAGTGTAACTAACTTTTCCTCACTTTGGAATTGTGCACGCACGCACGCCTGTGTGTGTGTGTTTGTGTTTGTGTGTGAGAGAGAGAAAGAGAGAGAGAGAAAAACTGGATGAGACAAAAAGGATAAATCCACACATCTGCCTTGGTCATTGTGAGCCAGCAAGTCACTGGAAGAGGCAGGCAGTCTGCATTTAGGACGGTACTATAAGCTGTGTCTGTTTTGCCAAGCCCTTGCATAAAATTATGCACAGTGGATGAGGAGGAGCTGTAGTTGATATATTCTGCTACAGCACTCATATTGTTGCTCTTTACATTGTCATAGAATTCTCTTGATTGTTTTAATTTTTTTAATACTTCCTGCATTCTATTGCAGATGTTAAAACGGACACAAACTATTATTTTTAAAAGTTAGCAGCTGTGTTAATATATCCCAAATTGTCTCTAAAGTCAGGTACAGGATGCCTCTTTTAAGAGAAATGGAACAACGTTTTTGGAACTTTAATTAAATGCTATTCTCTTTCTGCCTTATTAAAACCACACACAAAAGGAACTTAAAATAGAATTTATAGGACTAATCTTCTGCATTTGGACAGTGTCACTGAAGCTACCAATATGAATTTAACCCAACTCCAGGAGGCAGTGGAAGACAGGAGGGCCTGGTGTGCTCTCGTCCATGGGGTCACGAAGAGTCGGACAGGACTTAACAACTAACCACCAACAACAATCTTCTGCGGGGTCCCAATACCGGGGCTCTTAAATGAAAAAACATGCTTTTTCATATAGTTAGCTGCCTCACACTAGCCCAAATTCTAAATGAAGCTTCTGAGAGTTACTCCCTGGAGCCTTAACTGATACATAATACAGTGGGGGCTTGACTTGAGAACTTAATCCGTATTGGAAGGTGGTTCTCAAGTCAAAAAGTCTGTAAGTCAAGTCTCCATTGACCTACAGTGCATTGAAAACCGATTAATGCCGTAACAGGCCGTTTTTGTTCCATTTTGGTTTTTTTCTGGTCTGTAAGTCAAATCTCAGTCTGCAAGTCAAACCTAAATTTTGCGGCCAGAGAAGTCTGTAACTCAAAAAGTCTGTAAGTCAAGCCCTCTGTAAGTCAAGGATCCACTGTACTGTATATGCATATAGCTAAATTCCATTGCAAACAACATACATCCTTCATGCAGCCCTCATTGCTTTGCCTCTCATCATCACTCCATCATCAAAATTGAAGGTGGCACCTCCAAAACAGCACTATGTTCCCAACTCTACCTTTAAAATGCCCTGAAAAAAACTGCCATTTCATACTGGATTAGGCATCCTTTGGTCTTGAGAGACTATGGTAATGTGCTTTGAATAGAGGACTTGGAACAGCATCTAGTGTGGCTTAAGAAGGCCAATTCGAGAGTGACAATCCCTTCCACACTGAAGACAAATACAATCTGTCCCTGTCCAGCTCCCTGATTTTTCTGGTTTCCGGACTGCCTCTTTGCCTTGGCCTGCTGAACAAACACTTCTTCAAATTGGGAGAGGCCATGATGCACCGCCTGCTTCCAGGCTGAATGCTCAGATGTCAAAGTTCCCCATCTGTTCAGGTCCATTCCTAAGGCCTTCAGATCCCACTTGCAGATACCCTTGTATCGCAGCTCTGCCTCTGAGGCAATTTCCCTGCACTAATTCTCCATACAGGAGATCTTTTAGAATCCAACCATCAGCCATTCTCATGACATGCCCAAGCCAATGTAGACATTGCTGTTTCAGTAATGTATATATGCTAAAAATTCTAGCTCATTCTAGGACTACTCTATTTGGAACTTTGTCCTGCCAGGTGATACCAAAAATCCATCAGAGACAACGCATATGGAACATGTTCAGCTTCCTCTCCTGCCATGCATGAAGAGTCCAGGGCTCACTGCAGTACAGGTGTGTGCTCAGGACACAGGCTCTATAAACCTGGATTGTGGTAGATGCCATCAGCTTCTTATTAAGCCATACTCTCTTATGAGTCTAGAGAATATGGTAGCTGCTTTGCCAATGCATTTATCCAGCTCGACATCTAGGGAGGGTCAGAGATCATTGAGCCAAGGTACACAAAGTCATGAACTACCTCCAATCCTTGTGTGGAGATGGTAATAGAGAGAGGTGAGTCCCTGCCCTGGCTCATGACTTGTGTTTTCTACAGGCTGATTCTTAATCCAAAGTCTTGGCAGGCCTTGCTAAAACGATTCATGAGTTGTTGGAGGTCTTCAGCAGAGTGGGCAAAAACAGCTGCATCATCGGCGAAGAGGAAGTCCTGCATGCATTTCAGCTGGGCTTTGGTCTTCGTTCTCAATCTAGAGACATACTACCCAGTGTAAAAAATGCAGCTACTTCAGCCCCCTTGACCCTCCCCACCCCAGGAAAACCTTACTGCTGCCATTACCTTGTGCATCTCTTCTGCTTATTCTTCCTGGTTCCTCTATGGTGTAAGAGAATGCTGTCGCCATAAACAGATTTTGCCACAAAATTGACAACTGGGTTTTACAGTGTCCATTGATGCCGCCAACCACAGTCCTTTGCTGCACTACACAAAATTATGCCCCACAGGCCTTATACTAGGCTATTTTGAGTGTCTATTTTCATCTGTTTCTTGTTGACAGAGAAATTATTTGTTGTCAAATCAAAAAGCTAGGAAACGCAGCCTTCCCCTTCCAATTGCCTACCAACATGCAACTCAAGCCTCCTTTCATAGACCATTTCCATCAGGTTTATGGTTTTGGGGGGAAAGGGTTGAGTGGTGAAGGTTGAATAGCATGCTGATGGGCACACAGGTAGCTAACTAGAACAACATGAGCCCAGAAGACACAGGAATAATGGGAGCAGCTTATCTGGCCCTGTACATGTTGGACTGTTTAGCCTTGCTTCCTAATTTCTTTCATCCTTTGTACATACTTGATTCTTATTTCAAAATTTTCAGCTCTTTCTTTCGCAGCCTTTCACCAGACGTTTTGGTCTTGTGCATAGTCCATATCTTCCTTCAAAGTTGAATCATGCCTCCATGGTAAAGCACATGCTTTTTAACACAGAGACGTTCTTTGTTCAATCCCTGGTAATGCTAACATACGGAAAATCATCATCAACATCTTAGAACTGCAGAGTTGGAAGGGTCCGAATGAACTGCTGGGTAGCTCAGTGGTTTAGATATCTGGCTATGGAGCCAGAGGATGGATTCCCCACTGTGTCTCCTTGACAAGGACTAAACTGGATGATCCATAGGGTGCCTTCCAGGTCTGCAGCTCTAAGATGGTGGTGGTGGTCATGATGATGGTGATAATTTTAGCCTTTTTAGCTTATGTCTTTGCAATGGACTCTGGTTTTGGAACCTCAACGTTCGAAGAAAAAAAAAACAAAAAAAAAAATAGAACAGAACAAATCTGGTTCCACAAATCAAGAGTTCTGCCCATTCCATCTTAGGGTTAGACAGCAGGCATGCCCTAGTCTTTTGTTAATGTTGCTGCTGCTGTTTCAGACTCCAAATCATAGAATTCTTCATTCTGTGAGTCCCGCATGCCAGGCACCTAAACTCTGCTCACCTGGAGAAAGACTGGGCTGGAAGGCTTTACGGCCTAAGATACGCCAAGCTCTTCCATAGCTGCTTATTAGAAAAGGAAGTGTTTGCTGAATTTGGAGCCGAAAATACAGCTTAAGAGTATGTGCATATTCTACACATTTCATGACTGCTGAACAGAAGCTACAGAAAATGTTTTATCCTGTATATATCTTGGCTTTCCTATCTTAGCATTTTCAACCTATCCTCCTATTAGTGGTTTTAGAACACTTTCTGAGACACAATGATTAACCTTTTGCACAAGATATATTTTAAAACAACAACAAGAAGAAAAGATTAGCACTTTTTCCCCAATGATGTACCTATATCCCAAGATCTTCACTAGCACAGATAATTCCACTTCCTTGTCTCTGAGGTTGACACCCAGGGAAAAGGAGACCCCAGTACAGAACGAAATCCAAGACTGACTGGGGAGATATGAACAAAAGCTCACAGGAACAAAAGCTATGTCTAACCCGAAGAGGCATCAACTTCAGGTACAGATTACCTGCATGAAAGTATCCTAGATCTCTTCACCTTGGCCCACTCTTGTGTCTTTAAACCAGGAGCAAGCCCTCTAGCATCTCTCAGATGCTTTGCACCCTAAATTCCAGCTAGCATGACCAACAGCTAAGAAAATATGGGAATTGTAGTCCAACACACCTGGAAGAAACTAGTTTGCTTGCCACTACTACAGATAATAGACTATCCAATGAAATAAAGGTAAAGCTAAAGGCTCCCCTTGACATTTTAGTCAGTCGTGTTCGACTCTAGGGGGCGGTGCTCATCCCTGTTTCCAAGCTGTAGGGCCAGCGTTTGTCCGGAGACAGTTTCCGTTGTCATGTGGCCAGCACGGCTATACACGGAACGCTGTTTACCTTCCCGCCAAGGTGGTACCTATTTATCTACTCGCATTTACATGCTTTCAAACTGCTAGGTTGGCGAGGAGCTGGGACAAAGTGATGGGAGCTCACTCCGTCACGTGAATTCGATCTTACGACTGCTGGTCTTCTGACCCTGCAACACACAAAGGATTCTGCGGTTTAGCCCACAGTGCCACCACGTCCCTTATCCAATGAAATAATCATAATCAAATAGAACCAATGATCTGTCTGGAACTTTTCTCTTTCCACCCCGCCTGTGTATGATGTTTATAAGAACTGCAACATAAACAACAATAACAAGAATGCTCTTAGAAATGCAGAGCTGGAAGGGACTGTATGGATCATTGAGTTTACCCTCTGTTAAGGAGGCACCGAGGGGATCTTAACTCCCAATCTCTGATTCTGCAGCCTGAGACCTAAGTCACGGAGCTATCCAGCACTCTTGATGTGCTGCTCCTCAGAGAGTACAAATAAATGTATTTTGCCAACAAATACTTATTTGCTGACAAAAGACAGTTTGTCTGTCACAGGTATGTGGGACTCAAGCATACCACACACTGTGGTGGGCCTGAGCTCAATGATCCTCATTGTGGAAAATCCCCAGTTGATTCAGAAAAACATAGGCTTTTTGGCATCTTATGCATAAGAGAATACTTATAGCCAGAGTGACATAACAGACAGGCTGTCAGGTCTGAAAAGGCTTCAAGTACCGTTTAGCCCAATGATCACCAAATCAACTTAGGCAAGCATTACTTCTCGCAGAGTTACCTAGAAAGCACAAAGTCCTGAAAAATCCCATAAGAAAAACAATGCTACATAGCCAACAAGGCCAGCTGATGAAAAAGCAAGCAGCTCTATACTGTACAAGCTACCAAAAAAAAAAAAAATCAGACACAGTGTGCAGGCATTGACTCTAACTGGGCTTTTATTTTTGTACTGTTGGTTAAGATGGTCTCAGATTTCTGCTTCTGATTAATAAGATGTCACTGCCTGTTTCCCAAGAGACTGTAAACGTGACAGAAGAGCTCATCCGAAAAGGAATACTGTAATGTCGTACCTGGGCTCCCCTAATTCCCTGAAGAACAAGAGGTGCTAAAAGGGGATTCTGGATCAATTAATAATGTCGGCGAGGCATAAGTTTTGAAGCCAATGAAAGCTGTGCAGCCCAGACTTCAGCCCTATTTTTAATGCTAGGCCTCAGCTGTGGAATATGAGATGCAACAACAGAGACCAAAGTCTATTCCCTCACCAATAAATAACTGTAACCAGCTGCCGTGCAGCCAGGCTGAGAGAGAAGGATCAGCTAATATTCCCAGGCTGTGATGACTTCAACAAAGTCCTGTTTGAAGATCTCATCGTTTTAGAAACCAAAGCTTTGCAGCCCCAAAGTGCTAGTATTTCTAAGCAGCCCTGCCCATTTTTGCACACACCAAGAAGCCTCGAAGAGCAAATAATGGGTGGGGGAAGAGACAGAGGGGGACAGCTGGAGGGAGGGGCAAGTCCCAGCTCATCATCCTCCAGAGTGACTAGGAGGGAGCAGAAAGAGGAAGCGGTCTTTCTTCACTCCCCACACACTGGGAACAAAACTATGAAAGAATAAAAGAAGGGAGGGATTCCATTTGACAAGGAGGGAGAACAATCTTTCATCTCTTTATACAGTATTAGCTACTCAGAAAGGTGGAAGGCAGTGTGAAAAAAGGAATTATTAAAGTGAGATGAACTGACTCAATAAAGGAAGTCGCCAGCTTTATTTGGAGTACAGTACCTATTAAGTGTCATGTGGGGGGGGGGTCTTACGTTTTAATCTATAAAGCGCCCAAAGTAGCGCTCGCACTAAAAGAGCGGTATATCGATCAATCACTCAAATAAACGAATGCCATCACAATCCAGCCTCCTAAGATCCCGGTCTAGCACTCTACCCATTACACCACACTGCCTCTACCGAGCTCGAAGGCGACTTAAGGGCTGCCACTTTATCTTATCTCCCTGACAGACGAGCGGAAGAAGACACCGAAAGCCGCCCCGGTCCCAAGGACAGGAAAGAAACCAGAGGCAGCCCCGCTCCTTCTTCCCAAAACACAAAACAAAACATACACACAATAACGGCCCGGTGGGTTGGGGCCGGAGAAGGGGTCTCCCCAGCCCTGAGGAAAGAAAATGGGGTGGGTGTGGGGGGGCAAGGCCGGCACCCCTTCCAGCAAGCCGCGCCCTGCAAGTTAATCTATGTGTAAGTTAACGGAAACAGACGCCGAGAAAGACGACAAACGGCAACCCCCGCCGTGCCGAAAGGCATGCCAGCAAGCGAAGCCCCGTCCTTTCCTTCGCCTCGTTCCTCGGGACCTGGCTCTTCCCCCCCCCCGACTCTCTCTCTCTCTCTCTCTCTCTCTCTCGCTCTCGCTCTCGCTCTCGCTCTCGCTCTACCCCCCGACGTATTCCCGGCGGGAAGTGCCGCCCCCGCCCGCGCCCCTCGCGCCTCCTTACCCGAAACTCGGCCGAAGGGCTCCAGGAAGCGCGCGGCCGGCTCGCAAGGCGGGCTCCTCAGGAGTCCAGCTCCGGGCGGGAAGGAAACGGGGGTGGCGGGGGGGGGCAGCCTCTCTGGGAGGCGAAGGGCATCGTCGCTCCTTTCCTCCAGCCTCTCGTGAAGTCCGTAAAGGTGCAGTTCTTGGAACGAAGCCCTCCCTCCCTTCCCGCCCACGGGACACTTTACGAGTAGGCATTGGTAAGGGTTAGGGTGTTTTTTTTTTTTAAGGAAAAAAAGTTTGTTTATTTGGCTTGCTGTGCTGTTGCAGTACGGAAACAAGCTAATAGAGGCAAAGGTGGCCGTCCAAATATAAATTATAATCATCCGTTTCAAAAAAATTAAAAATTAAAAAATGACAGGAAAACAGCCACCGACAAAACTCCGCACAAAGCAGCAGCAACAGCACAGTGAAATGCCTTTCCATGAAGAGATCAGAAAGTGTTTTGGGAGGTTTTGCTTCACATTGTATCCAATGGAACAGACGCAGTGATAGCTAACAAATTTAAAACTTTAAATGTACAAACTTTACGGAGCATTTGTCGCTATGCACCATCAAGTCAGAGCCATTTATAGCAAACCTAAAATGGCTTTGATGTTTAAGGACAAGGAGCGGTTTTACCAGTTTCACTCCCCCAGTGAACTTCCATGGTTGAGCAGGCATTTGAACCCAGGCCTCCTGAGTCCTAGTTCATCACTCTATCCACTACACCAAACCGAATCACATACAGTGTTTCGGTCCAGCTTTTCAGCTAGAAAAATTCCAAAATAAAAGCTTACACAAGTCACAGAAAGCAAATCCATCACCAGCTCCAGGTTGACAATCTGAAAAGATGGAGAGAGGGCAAAAAACAATGTTATAGAATATTTAAGACTATCAGATTGCTTTCACTGTTAGCTTTCATGAATTACACAATCCAGGATTGTATTCAGATACAGTATATCAAGAAGGGAATTATAATCCACACAGACAGAAATGTGTTGATTTTATAAAGTAGCCACAATACTTCTGTTTTTGTTCCTGGTGAGGCAGATAAAACATGGTTACCTTCCTAACATCTGAAAAGAGAAACAGAGAAGGGAAAATAGACAAAGAGGGAGAAAGCAAAGCTAGGGACATCAGCACTAGCTTTCAAATGTGATTTGGTTTTGTTTCCTAATAATGACCAGATGTAAAACTGTAATATTCCCACAGGTGACTGGCCTTCGATACAAGATGAGCCAAATCTAGTCTGTAATCAGAGCTCTCAAGATAGTTCCTAACCCTGCTAATGCTGTAGGGGAGGCAAAGCTTGCAAGGTTAAATCTCCAGATTTGTCATGATCTGGCAACACAAATCACCCCAGGCTTCCATCTGAACTTGGCTGCAATCCTTAAAGTACAGAAACAGATTTTCTTAAGAAAAGTACATTGTTGTGAACTATCCTGAATTTTGAGGTGTCAGAGATGGACCAACACAGCTGCCGGATTTTGAAGATTGTCATGCTGAGTGCCTGTACTCAAAAAGTTACTATTACACTGTTGATCCTGGCAAAATCTATTTCCTAGAGGCAAAAATAGGATGTAATGTACCCGGTAATGAAGCTGGACCAATACCATTTGCTCCCTGAGGCAAAGGACAGTATCGTACCCCTTTCATTCCGTGACGTACAGGAGCTATCTGGGCTGACATTTGGGCTATTTATTATGTAGCACTGGCAATGCAATAGGAGTCTGCTACAGAAAGCAGAAGGGCAGTTTAGGGTATACAGCATAGACAATGCTATTTTCACAAGAATGGAAAAGCTATGAAGTTGCAGAGGAACAGTGCATGTACCACCAAGCACATGTATCACCATGCCTGCTTGCCAACGTTTACCACCTGAGGCAGTTGCCCCACTATGCCTAATGGTAGGGTCAGCCCCATTACTCAACCAGCAGTCAGTCTTTTAGTTTTTTCAGCATGCTGAGGGGTAGGGCAAAGAACTATGGTCTTGGCCCCTGCCTCAAGAATCAAACAGGAAATTACAAAATCTCTCCCTCTGATTCCTAACAAATAAAGGGGAACAGATGGGAGGTCAGAAAATGAGCAACTAGCTTGGAAATAACGGGACACTAGCAGATCTGGAAACTATTTGGATTTGTTTACTTTTGGCAAACACTTGTGGTTAACGGCTGTTTGTAATAAAAGTTTTCATGGATGAGACTTAAGGTGGCCTTTCCATGAATTAAGTCTATAATGCAAATTCAACTTTATTTGCAATCTGAAGTCTCTATATGCTGGTTCATATTCAGCCACAATTATATGGCATTTTATAATATTTCCGTTCTAGATTCTGTCTTTACTGATAGCATTCACTGAACGAAAGCGTTCCAAAAGCCATTGTTTTAGTATGTCATGCAGAAAGGTTTGCTTCCCTGTAGATGTTGCAATTTCTCTTTAAAAAAGTGAAAGGGAGGGTACAGTCACATGAGCAAAGGCAAATATAATGAGGTGATTTGATGACGATGTGTGTGATAGTTTTATACACCAGGTATATGACTAAATTCCATTATAGACACAAGGATTTGTGCAGGCTTGTGAGCTTATCAGATAATTATCTTATTTGTTGTTGCTTACAGTTATTGCTTTGTGGAGTGGATGTGTCACACTGCTTAAAAAGTCATTGCTGTCATATTTTAGTTATAAATTATAAGCTACTTCCTTTTAAGTTTTACTTTGTATGGGAATGTGACAAACATTTCTTAAGTAAACAGATATACCTTTGAAACAGGTTTAGAAGAGGTAGCCATGCTACCTTCGAAGTAGTGATGAATGATTCCACAACAAAATGGTGGTGATATTCTAAGCTCCACCCAAGGTCATTTCAATACATTTCACTGCCTCACGTACTCACCCAAGTCAAGGTACAGAATACCCACATTTAATATATTTTGTCAGAATATAGAAATTTTATAGGCCTGAACCTGGATAAATGTTATTAACGAGCTGCCATTGTGCACAGATGTGTGTATGCTGAGTCACTCTGACTACTGAGAAGATGATGCAATGTCTGAAAATGAGAAGACACCCAGGTGCCGATGAAGTCATGTGTCTTCTGATTGGACTAGAGAAGCCATGTATATGTATATAAGTGAACAGTGTCTTTGTATCATTCTCTTCTCTCTCTACCATTTGCTGCTATACTCTATGCCGGTTTGTGTGATGATTTCCTGCCATGCTGATGTGATGCCTGCCTGTACATACTTGTAAATATTGTAAATACAACCGTCTTGCAAAAGAAGAAGAACTTGTGTCTTCAATAACTCTGCGCATTTTCCTGTCGCCAAATCCTTGACATATTTCAGCATGTATAATAAAAATAAAAACCCAAGTATTTTGGCACCTGAAAGATTAATAGACTATTTTGGTACATGAGCCAATAAATGCCACTGACATTCCCAGAAGCAGCAACAACAATATTTCCTGTTTGAGGCAGTTACTTCATTCTGCCTAGTGGTAGGGCTGGCCCTGGTTCTACCCCATTCCAGCTTGATCAAACATTCATATATTTCCAACAAGATTTTATCTTTGCTTTATCTACATCAGCCCTCTCTGACATTCCTATCCATACCTACACTTTGTATGACCTACAAATACACTTGATAACAACAAAGTACAGTGGTGCCTCACTTAACGAGCACACCGCATAACGACGAAATCACATAGCGATCCGTTTTTTCGGATCGCTAATGCGATCGCTTAACGTTTTTCCTATAGGGCACAATTCGCTTTGCGAAGACCGGTAAGCGTTTCACTTACCGATCTTCGCAAAACGAAGCCCGACGATCAGCTGTTCGGCGGCCAAAATGGCCGCCGGAAGCCCGGAAATGGCCCAAAATGGCCGCGCGCAGCGTTTTCGCGCCCTCGTTAAGCGAGGCGAGGGCGCGAAAATGGCTGCCGGCCATTACGAAGCTTCGTTGAACGGTGAGTATTTGGCCCATTTGGAACGCATTAAACCATGTTTAATGCGTTCCAATGGAAATCCCTGCCCCGTTCAACGATGCTTCAGCATAGTGAAGGTTAATCCGGAACGGATTAACCTCGCTATGCGAGGCACCACTGTATACATTTATATATTTAAAATATTTTTACCTGGCCTTTCTTCTTAAAAAGGACCCAAAGTAGCTTCCATCATTAAAGGATAATATTTAAAAGTTAAAAACAGTAAGTATACAAATATTTTAAAAGAATCAAACAAACACCACACTAAAAATGGTAAAACAACATCAACACTATTTTTAAAATAAATTTATTAAACAAACATTTGACCAAAACAACATAAACCTAACACCACAATAAAATACAATTACATAATACACCAGTGCCACTATCACCCTCAGGGCTAGCATTAGTAATATTTTATATTTCATTCAGTCCATTTCCTCTCCAAAACTTCATTGTTTCTTCCCTCGGTATATACCCCTTCCCTCTCCGAAATGCATATTCCAAGAATACACTCCATATTTTCTTAAAATCATTATTTTTTGATAGGCCTCTTATTTTCATATCACGTCAGTTTATCATTAATTGCCATATCCCATAGTTCTCTATGCCATTTTTCTAAATTGAGTTGGTTATAATTTTTCCAGTTCTTGCAAAATTAACCTTTCTGCCGTAATCATTATTACTATTGAGTCCTTATTTTCTTTCAGCAATTGATCCTTCTTAACCAAATTCAATGAAGCCATTGATGGGAACATTTGAATATTTAATCCAGTTATTTCCCTTATTTCTTTAAAAAATTGCTTTCATTCCTGCTTTCTTACTTCACATGACCACTACATATGTATATATGTCCCCTTCTCTGTTTTACACCTCCAGCATAGTGAACAACATCAACACTAATAACAGATTCAAAGAAACTCCATTTAAAGCCCCTCTCAAACTGCCAGTCACTAAGGGAAAGCCTGCCTAAACAGAAGGTCTTTGTCTACTTGTGAAAGGACAGCAATGATGGGGCCTGCCTAGCTTCCTGTGGGAGGGAGTTCCAGAATTTGGGAGCAGCCACAGAGGAGGCCCTCTCTCCTGTGTCCCCACCAAGCACACCTGTGCAGATGGTGGAACCACGACTAAGGTCTCCCTTGATGATCTTAACACCTGGACAGGCTCATAAAGGGAGATGTGGTCCTTGAGTTAGCTTTGACTGGAGCTATTTAAGGCTTTATAGGACAAAGCCAGGACTTTGAACTGTGCCTGGAAATGGATTGGCAGCCAGCTGTAGCCATAGTTATGTGATCCCTGTAACCAGCCCCAGTTAACAATCTGGCTACAGCATTTTGGACCTGCTGGAGTTTCCAGACACTTTCCAGACAGAGCCCCACAGAGACAGCAGTACAGTAATCCAGCTGTAACTAAGGCCAAATCAGGCCTCCAGGAACAGGTGCAGCTGGCACACTAGTAACTATCCAAATACATTCCTGGCCATGACGGAAACCTGAAAACTGAGAGATGGATCCAGGAGCATCTCAAAACTGCACAGCGGTGTTTTTAGGGGGAGTATAACCCCATCCAGCACAGGCCGAATCCCTAATCCTTGATCTGACTTTTGATTGACCAGGAGCACCTCTGCCTTGTCTGGATTAAGTTTATTTATTTGCCCTCATTCAGTCCATTATCGACACCAAAACGCTGATCTAAAGCTGAAACAGCTTCCACAGATTTAGAGGGAAAGGAAAGATAGAGCTAGGTGTCATCCGCATATTGGTGACAAGAAAACCCCAAACTATGGACAACCTCGCCCAGCGGTTTCGTTTTGATGTTAAATAGCATAGATGTTATGTAGCAAACAGAACCCTGAGGGAACCCGTAGGGCCAAGGCAGATGGCTCCAGTTGGTGGAGTTCTAGTTTCTATGTAGATCCCATAAGTTTGAAATTTCAATCCCCTGCCTTACCACAATATGGTAGAGAAAATGTGTACAGATTCTAACAGCAGCAACATGTGCTGTTGATTGCTTCTTGATAATCTCCTGATTCTATTCGTACTTTACTGCTAACCGTGGCTCTGTCCTTAATTGTTTAAACTGGGAATCATCTTAAATTACTGCATTGTAGCCCTCTATTCATTTTTGAGGGCCTCCCCGCATTCCCTTGTTGAATGTGCTACTGCTCGAGCAAAGAAAGAACCCTGTACTTCCCTCTAAAATAAAGTGTGTTATGAGTGTGTCCCCCATTTTTCAGCTGAACTGTGTTCTTGGAACCATATTTCTGTCTGACAACAAGGCTTATGTTCCTCGAGCATTTGAAATTTTTCTGTAGCAATGCTGCTGTGCCACAAAACTGCAGCACATTTTGGCAGGCCAGCAGCAGAGTTGCATAATGGATTTGATTAGGTGGCCACGCTACCTCCAGAGGTTGCCCACAACTGGTCTAGACACAGGTTTGTTGTCTCAAGAGATAATCAGCCTTTGCCATGCAATAGATATTGCTTGGATTCCTGCAATAAACCTGCCTTTTCACCTCTGAACAGTAAGGATTGTTACATATTGCGTTCCACAGCATGCTTAGATTTTGCCCGCTCCAAAAAACATTTTCTATTAGCTCTAAACAGTTATTCTGTATAGTGTGAACTTCTAAGTTGTTCAGTTTATAGTACTTTGCATTAGATTTGCAACATTGATATGCTAACTATAAATCTAAGTAAATGAAATAAAAAGAAATATAAAACAGTTTTTCCTCTTCTCACATGTGTTTATTTGTGTATATCCTTGTAGTTTGGGATTATATTGTTTGGGGAATAAATTATTATTATTATTATTATTATTATTATTATTATTATTATTATTATTATTATTATTATTATTATTATTATTATTATTATTATTGCATTTGTCATTTTTGTTATGCACAAAGGGGCTGCCCTCTGTGCTGGTGCAGTTTGGCTCCCATGCATGTGTGCTATCAGAAAAGCAGTAAGCTTTGGATTGCTCATTTCATTCATTCATTCATTCATTCATTCATTCATTCATTCATTCATTCATTCATTTCATACATTCCAATTATTAGGTTGGGTTTCACAGCTAAGCTTTCACAAGGTGAAATACACACATGGAGAAAAAGAAATGATGGAACATCAAGCTGTAGACATGGTCTAGAGGGGCGGGGTAAAAAAATCAAATAAATAAATAAAATAAATAAATGAATGTGTCACTGAAAAGTGGGTGTACACTTAATAGTCACATGAATAAGACTGCTTTAGATAGCTCAGTGCACTTTGGAGGGCACAGTGATAAAAAGGCCTCATTGAGTAACAGCTGAAAGGAGCAAATTAATGATAGCAGTTATTCTTATCAGTGTTATAAATTCACTGCTTTCCTAAAGTAAGAAGGGCAATGCCTTAAGGTTTTGTTTCCTTTGAGGGCTGTAGAAATATCTTGTTACAAGGTTTGAGTTCTGTGGGAACAACTTCATGGGGCATTAATTACACTGTTCCCCTATTTTATCAGATCTGGTCTGAACCTGAAGGGCAAGATATAAAGTCATTCAGGAACACTTGTTCATCTCTACCAGAACTGTCCTGTGACTTTAGAGGTTTGATGTGAGACAGAATGTCATAGCAATCTAACCTATCTGCTTTTAGCTATTTGATTTCAGAATATGTGCTATCTATCCATTCGCGGGTGTTCCAGACACAGCCAATTGTGATGTTTGATGGCAAAGTATACAGTTTGTCAACATTAGCAGCCCTATCAGTCTACTCATGGTGATTAATATTAGACGATACGCTTAAGGTCAGTCAGTGTGGAAGAAAAGGAGACTGTACAGCCAAGTGTGGCAGAAATATGTTGATTGGTTCTAGTACTCAGCTCTGTATATGTCCTCTGGATTCAGTTTGGCTTGCCCTTCATATTCAGACCTCATTCTCTCTCCCTCTCTGCTGCCTGTCTTTATTCTTCTGTTAAAACCGTTTTATTCTTTCTGTAACATTTTATTTGTTCGTTAGGTTTTACATAGATGTTTCTGAATCAGGCCAAAAAATAAAAATAAAAAAAAAATAAAGATGACAAAAAAAACCTGTCACACCTTAAAGGCTATATTTTAATGTGAGCTTTTGTGGACAAGTCCACTTCCTCAGACAACTTCCTCAGACTTGTCCACAAAAGCTCACATACAAACATAGCAGCATTTAAGGTACCATGTTTTTGTATCCTTTATTTTTTTTTTCTTTTGTTTGGGACTGATATGCTAGCACAGACTAATGTGGGTACCTCTTCTAAACTATAATAAATGTTTCTGGTATCTGTCTTTCAAAAGATGTAATGCTTCAGAATGGTATGACACTGAGGATTACAGTGAGAGTAATCTCAGGATTTCCTGATAATTTTATGGGAGTAAGGGATTTATGTGGAACTGCCGTGTTTCCCCCAAAATAAGACAGGGTATTATTTTAAGGTTTGCTCCAAAAAAAAAAAAAAAAAAACCACACTAGGGCTTATTTTCAGGGGATTTTTTTTTTTCATATGCAACATTTATTCAAATACAGTCATGTCATCTTCTGGTTGCTGCACCATGGTGGAGGGCGGGGTTTCACTTAACTGGGGCTTATTTTTTGGGTAGGGCTTATACAGTGGTGCCTCGACTTACGAACTCAATCTGTTCCAGAAGATGGTCGTAACTCGAAATGGTTGTAAGTCGAAGCATCATTTCCCATAGGAATGGACTGAAATGTGATTAATCCGTTCCGGCCATTTTTTGGTTGTATCTCAAGGCAAATCGAAGCATTCGTTCCCATAGGAACGAATGGGAAAGCAGTTAATCCATCCACTACCACGAGGGGGAGACTTTTTACCCTGACTTAGGTTAAAAAAGGGCAAGAAAGGAGGGAGGAAACAATGGGGAAAAGAGGAAAGAGAAAGACAGTCATCACTGGGGCACACAGACCCCTCAGACAGAGAGAGAGAGAGAGAGAGAGAGAGAGAGAGAGAGAGAGAGAGAGAGAGAAGACAATGGGGAGGAGACTTTGGAGTCTAAAACACATTTTAAACCCACACATTTTAAACCAACACCTTTTAAAACAAGAGAGAGGTCACAGCACACAAACCCTAGGAGCCACAGAATAACAACAACAACAACAACAACAACAACAACAACAACAACAACAACATTCTACCAAGGACTAAAAATGCTACAACTACCCATCAGAGCACAGAAACATAACTCCCCCCAGCCCAAACCCATGCTGTAAAAACCCTGTACATATAGTACTCACCCAGAACAGGCAGTCTCTCTGTTTTAAAAAAGAAAGTCAAAAAGTAAATCCAAAAAGCAATTTTAAAAAAATGCAAAAAAATATATACAGTACTGTACAGGGCAGTCCGAAGTCTATCCCTGAACCCACACTCTCTAACCGCTTGGGTGAAAGAACTACAGAGAAGCAGCCTCTTCACTGACCAATGGTTAACTTAAAGCAGTTCAAATTCCCCGTCTTCCCCATCTTTTCCCCCCCATTCGTAACTCAAAGCGCCAATCACAAGTCGAAGCAAAATTTTGCAGCCAGAGCTGGTCGTAACTCAAATTGGTTGTAAGTCAGGATGTTCGTAAGTTGAGGCACCACAGTATTATGAGCATCCTGAAAAATCATACTAGGGCTTATTTTCAGGTTAGGTCTTATTTTCAGTGAAACAGGATATATGAACTGTGAAATATTCAGTTAAAAGTTCTGCAAATTTATAAAAATGATTGCATTCATAAACTTCACTATCAAGGCAGGTATACAATTTAACTAAACTGAAAAAGTAAAGTGAGTTTATTTTATATATCAGGCTGCAGCCAAACCAGAGAACGTTTTTGAGTTACTCCTTGTACATTTTTACTTTTTTTCCGGGTTCAGACTGCGTAAGGCCATTTATTGATTCTTTTGTTCTCCCTCCGTGCTATTTCCACATCAAATCCAGCCCACTGGGAGGCTACTATATTTGTTTTGTGTTTCATCATGCAATACAACCAACATCCCATTGAGTGTATACTCCCCAACCAATTCATTTCCTATGCATCTGGTATGTGGTCCCACTTCACTCACCCACTGTCATTCCGCTCCCTTAATTTTTTTAAAATTAATGTTCACATGGGAATGTTGGCACATTGGTATACTTCTGTCAAATACGGCGCGGCAGTCCTCTACTGTATTTTGACTGCCACTGCAGTCTGTTGTGGGTTCTCCTCGATAGAGGGTAACAAAGCATGGAAATATGAAGAAATGGCCCAGATCAGTACATGGTTAGCAAAGGTATTTTGTTGACACAGTGATGTACCCACACATTTTTAAAGGGGGGAAGGGGGGCAGAGAAAGGCACAAGAAAAGGAAGGGGATGTGTCCCATTCAAGGGGTGTAGACAAACATCTAATTCACCCCCCAAAAGCAGAATGGTTAAAAAACATATAAACCACTATCTCAGGATATATGCCTCGTGACCACAATGGCTCACTATACAGGAAGCAGAAGACATGAGAAGGGGGGGGGGGATTTTTCTAATCTGACCACAACCAAAGTCTGATTTTCTCAGAAAGAATTGGGCACTTTCCAATTTACTGAGATTTTTTAGTAGTTTGGATTTATTTACTTATTTCTTTGTCCTTTTATAATAGACTCTGTTGCTGGAATGATCTAGAAGGCATCTTACAGGCATGGATTATTTTACAGCTATGACCTTAAAGCTCTGAGTAATTAAATTTTAGCTCTGAAGTAAAAGAAATGAATGTAGAAGATGAAAACACTGTTCGAAATTATTTAATCAGTGGAATAACCAACCCAGACTAATCCATGAATCACACTTGTGCTGACATGATATTGGAGTTGCAGATAATTACAAAGAGAATTACTAGAGTTGCCAACTGAGATGGCATTAAGGCAGATTACAGTCCACAACAAATATATATTGTTCAGAATTGGAATAAATAATTTATGCTTTCAGCTAAATAAAAAAATAGTAATACATTATTATTATAACATACAAAATATGCCTCATGGATGTTTCTTTATTTCAGCAAGTGTAACCAGCACCTTACTGTTTCTTCTGTTAGAACAGTGTCTCCTAAATGCACTCCTAAAAGTGGCAACACACATTTAGAACTTCATTGTAAAGTTTCTCATCTCACTTTCCACCCTCATGTATCTCCTTTCTAAACCAATTAACACTCTTCCCAACAGTCTCACTCAACAACATTGCAAAAAACAAATGTTTAGAAGGCTTCCAGAGACATTGCTTTACAGAGAGGCCTTCCAATGCAACCCTGCTTGATTTTATGCCTCCTGCGCTGCCTCTTATTTGGATATTGCATGTCTCGTAGCATTTTGTTTTATCTGTCTCATTGGTTTTGTTTCTAATCTTAATGTTCTATTGTGTCTTATTAGTATGCTGTAAACCACCCAGAATAAGTGCTTGCACTAATGGGGCAGTATACACACCAAATAAATAAATAAATAAATAAATAAATAAATAAATAAATAAATAAATAAATAAATAAATAAATAAATACATAAATAAATAAATAAATAAATAAATAAATAAACAAACAAACAAACAAACAAACAAACAAACAAACAAACAAACAAACAAACAAACAAACAAACATTTTGCAAACCATATTGCTTTATCCTGATCAGAGATGGGCAGGAAGCACCAGTCTGGCATTTCATGCTGGTTCGTCCTCCAGGCAAACAGGTGTTCGGTGGTTCCCAGTCCCGCCTTCTCCAGCAGATACCCACTCAGAGGCAGCACCCAGAGGAGGCGGGGCAGGGAAACCAGGGCACTCTAAGTGATTAATGTTGGATATGTGGGTAGGGTACATTATAAGACTGGCTCTACCAATAGGCTGAATGAAATAGCTGCATAAAAGTGGCAGATGCTGTGAGGCAGCAGCAAAGTACTGGAGAAAGTTGCTGTGTGTTAAGTGATCTGCCTTCCTTCCCCAACGCTACCCTGCTGGTTTGGGATGTGGTGAAGTGTCGCAACACTTACAAATACTTCTTTGCCACAAGAAGAGTAAAAGAAGTATTATACTGCCAGTACACATACACAGAATAGGATGTGGGTGGATGGGTAATCTTGATTATTTATTTAGTGTTCTTAGTTGTTTGTTTCTTTTAAAACTGGTTGTGTTTTGGAATGCTCCAGAAGGCATTTTTCACTGAGCGATAACTTGGCACAATGGTGGTAGGGCACGTGATTTCTTCTCCTTAACTTGTTATTTTAGCTGATTGTGGGAGACAGGGGAGAGAGTTCATTAAGAGGTCCTATTTATTTCAAAGATGTTTTCCTGTACTAAACTCTGTCTTGTTTTGCTGGCAGGCTGGTTTCGTGAGCTTAAGAGCCTCACTTCTGGCCTGATTTTTTAACTATGTGCCATAATCCCAGGTTCATACCATCTGCAGAATGGAAAGTCCTGGAGATTTCAAAAGCTACTCTTGTTTGTAACTTTATAGTGATCCAATCAAGGTGTGGTTGAAAACCTCAGACTTTGTTGTTAGGAGCAGTTCACACCCATGTTTTTGTGTTAGCTTTTAAGAGGAAGATGGTGATTTCCAACTGATAAGCCTTCTAATGTCAGCGCCTCATTCAGGGGAGTCTTGAAAACTCTCCAGTATTCCGTTTCACCTTTGAGGGCTGCTGCTCTCTAGTCTATGCTTCCTGAGTCCAGCAGAGGGCCTGCAAGCCTCTTTGCCAATTCCGCTACACAAGAGAGGAGGCTATTAGCATAATTACACAGTAACACTCTAGTCCCTGCTCATTTACCTCAGAGGGCAAAATTTTTGCAGCAGTGATTTTGAAGATTTATGGAACCAAGTCTTAATTTTTTTAGCTATTTACTTCCACAATACACATTGTTTGCTAACCAAAAGAAGTTCCAATTAAGGGGGAGGGTCTGATGAGGAGTGGAGGATCCAGCAAGGCAGATTTATTTTATCCATTTAAAATGTTTTTACCCCACCCAAGGTGGCTGATCTTTCCTTCTGTGTCCTCTTGCAATAAAGCTGTTGGGAACAGCTCTCAGTCATAACTATTCCACAGGACTGGTTTGTCCATATTTTTAAATGATGCCTTATATTGTTTGAAGTTAATTTCAATTGTTTAAGTGCTTTATCCTAATAAAGCAAGCTGCCCTGAGGACTCCATTGGTCAAAGAAGCAAGTAATAAACTGCCTAAACTGCATGGGGCACCATCACCAGCATTTCTCCACAGGAATACTCTTGCTTGGAATGGCAGCTTAGCACTTAAAAAAAAAAACCTTGGACACTTCATCTGATTATGAGTATGTACCAACCATAACCCATCTGGCCCAGCTCACATATTGCCTGTGCAAGCCAGCCCCAATGATTTCAGTGGACTGTACCACTGGAGCATCGGTTTCTAAAACGCATCTACACATGTAACTTGAAGCGAAAAGACCTCAAAATAGCTCCAGAATGTCAATCAGCATGAAATGATTATTTTTAAATCTGTGGGAAAAAAAATCAATGAAATAGAAAAAAATTGTGTTCAATAGCCAACAGTTAGTGGGCTGTAGTTGACAGGGTAGCAAAAGAACCTCAGAATACGATCCTGGTATCTAGATATGTATATTTAAGAGGTTGTGGTGCCATGATGTTTATGATTGGAAAGATTAATTGTAACACTTTTTTTTGTTCTGGAATTGGCTTGAGCCAGCACCAATGGCACAATATGGGAATAATATGAGTAAATCCTTCCTAACAATGTTGCTGCTTTATTTAGAACAAATGGAACTTTTCAGAATCCTTTTGAAGGAAGGCAGCCCCAAATTCTCTTAATCTACCCAAAAGCTTAATAGAGCATGGATAACAGGAGATAGGTTATGCTGATCCAGAAGGGATTTTATTCAGCTGAATAAATTGGAAGTAGCTTTTCCAAGCTTCTTTCTTTCCTGATCCACTAATGTTAATGTACCATTAAGGAAACAGATCCTTTTCCAAGGAATTATCTGGAACAGGAAGTATAAATGCAGCATTTTGCTTCATCAAACCCTTAAAACATTGTCTGTAATCATCTGAAAGAGGTCAGTCCTGGGCTGGAAGAGGAAATTTGCTGCACACAGATAGACTGGAGGAAAGGAAGAGAGAGCCCAGCTAAATGCTGTCAGCTGCAAGAGAACTTCCTGAACCTTGTTTTTAAACTAACAGAACACCTTTATTTTTGTTTTATTATTTTGAGTTGTTCCAAAACCCAACCATGTCATCTTTCCCCTTTTATGATTCAAATTATAATACTATTTGAGTACACGTCTGAATAAAATATCCCATTAATGTTGGGAAAAGCCCAAAACATTTTGCTGCATGAAGCAAAGGGCAAGTCCTGTCCTCCCACGCCTGCTGACTCCCAATTCCACATACAGACGTTGACTGGACTGGTAGTCAAATCATCCTTCAACATCAGGTAATGTAGGGCAGCAGGTTGGTTTAGGAAGCAAAGGACATTCTCTGTAGTATACCCAGGTTCATCTTGAAACAGATAGCCATTAGGGATACTGGGAGGAAGGACAAATAGCCAGGGACCTTTGCTCTCTCCCACATATCAGCATCTATCTTCAGAAGCAGCCCATTTTGCTCTTCGAAGGGATGGACCTGACTAGCATTACTGACAGGGGCTACACTATAACCGAGGGCAAGAAATCAGCTAGAATCGGGGAACCTAGACTTTCTACCTTCGTAAGTTACAACACCTAGCCTGACTCTGTTTGGAGAACAAATTATCAGGCAGAGACCTTTACAAAAGTCATGCAGCCTTGCAGTAAGGTAAAAAATACAAGCTCATTGCGTGTTTAAGCAGTTACTTGTGGTGATGAAAAGATGTGAAAAAGAAAAGGTCATTTCTATATATACCTATGCAGAAACATAAAATAAAACATGTATATATTATGTTTTTTTGTAATATATATGTGACGTGATGCATCACATATATTAAGACTCCTGTTGACTGTCATCACATGAGTCTACTGTGATAATAAATTACTTTACAGATGGGGCAGAGATTGAGGGGCAGTGGCTTTCTGAAGAACTGCCTCATGAATTCATGGTTAAAACAACTCTGAACTGGGAACTTCCCATAATTATTGACTAGGCCATATCAGCTCCTTTACAATAATAACACAACACATCATTGCAATGTTGCCTTATGCATTGTCAAAGGAGATGGATCTTACCATTCTTTCATTAATCCATTCCTGTACTTTTTATCCCACTTTCCTTACTTGTATGAGTGAAGGTGGCTTACATCATACATTTACAGCTTAGGACCTGGTTACGTAAAGGACTGCCTTCTTCCATATGTGCTTGCCCGTCCTCTAAGATCAGGCCAGGAGGCCCTTCTGAAGGTGCCATCCCTGAAAGAGGTGAAGGGGATGGCATGTCGGAATAGGGCCTTCTCGGTTGTTGCCCCCCAACTTTGGAACACCCTCCCTAGAGAGATCCGCCTGGCTCCGACACTCTTGGCCTTTCGGCGCCAGGCAAAGACCTTTCTGTTCACCCAGCATTTTAATTAATTAATTTTAATGTTTTAATTGTTTTAAGAAAGATTTTAATATATGGTATTTTATACTGTTTCTTAAAATGTTTTTAATGTTTTTAGGTTTTAATGTTGTACGCCGCCCAGAAGCCACTGGCAATGGTGCGGCTAAAAAATATTGTAAATAAATAAATAAATAAATTTAAAAAACAGATTTCAATTTTAAAAACAGATTCAAATTTAAAACTATTTTTTCTTGCCTGTTAACAAACTGACCAAGAATATCAGAGGAAGCAAGTGTGATCCCTTATGTTGCCCTCTCCTACTGCTTTCCCTAGATCTCATTTTCTGCCTTGGCACCTCCAATGGCTACTCTATGAGCTATACAGATTCACACATAAGCTCCCAGTGACAGATCACTCCCCCAAGCTCTCTCAGGCCACTGGCTGGAGCCCCATAATTTTGCTGACACATCACCCCTTTCCTCACTCTCATATGGCACGGCTTATCCAGGTAAGGAATTATTGTGTAGGGCAACCAAACTGTGCTCTTTTCCTAATGGCACAGGGACACCTGAGACAATAGGTGCGTAATTCACGTATTTTTCTGCATCTCTTTGTTTTGCATGCCTGAGGGAAGTGCTTCATTTGTGTCACCCTTGTTATAGTTCTGATAGGCAGTTATACTGGCTCAAGTGCATGAGAAGCACAGCACTAGCCTAGTGTGTTACTTCAGGACAGTTTTGTGAAAGTTTTGTACTCTTAAAAAGCATCTGTGACATTGCACAGAAGCCTTCTGCTGGCCGAAAAGATTTGGTCTGATACTGTGCCACTCCCTCCCTTGGAAGAAATTTCAGTTTCCCACAAATGGGACCCGTTTACTAACAGTCAAAGTCCATACCTTTGTATTTATTGCATCATGATTTGCCCATGACAAGATAAAACAAAACACACCACACTAGTATGAGACTTTTTTTTCCTGCTGGGGGAACTATATGTGGCAAATGGCTGAAATCTTAGAATACTTATAAGTGTAGTTCTAGTTCTTGGAAGATTCTGTTGTTGCTTTTTAAATGGATTCTGGGAAAGTAAGTTGTCTCATCTTAGTTCCAAAGCATTAAATCAACAACACTTTGAATATGTGTAACAGCTTTGGTAAATGGCTCCTGCAAAGTACATCTGGACTGCTCGGCTTTAAATCGCTTGAGGTATGTCATAAGAACACCAAAGGTTCTTGTGTCCAAGCTGCATTTCTCTATTGCATTCTGAAACAGTCCACAAGAAAATCATGTTACATATTTTCTTCTTTACTCTCATTACCAGACTTTCCGGGAAAGGGGAAGTCAGTAGCATCAGACCACAAAGCTTCAGCAAACAAGGCAGGAGGTTTCTGGGCAGCATCACATATGCTTTTTCATAGTCCTGACATTTAAAATTGTTTCTAAATTAGTAGTTAAAATCTGTTTTAATATGCCTTTCTTCTATTTTTATGCCAAATGGAAAGAAAATGAAAGTTTGTGATACAATCCAGTCCCTGATTCTCAAACACATTGATTAATTTAATTATTTCTGCACATTGCTCACACTCACAAACAACAGTCACATGAAAACAGAGTGGGTGATGTCATATCCTGAGCCCTTCCCTTTCTTTCCTCTGCCTTTTGAACATTCCTACAGAAAAGCTTTGGCTATGGTAAACAAGTGAGCTGGCCCTACTTGAACACTGACTGAATGATTCATGTGTGACATCTCCCTTTTTCATTCAATCTTGAAGAATCTGACTCAAGCATTCTGATTTCATTACAGTACGAAGGGAAGGAGGAAGACTCCTAAGCACAGTAAGTACAGAAACATTCAACATTCTTTGAGTACTTAGAAGGGAGTGTATGCATCTGCATTTCTGTTACAAAACACAGAACATTGTTTTATTTGTTACACAGAATAAATGCAACTGAGACCATGAAAGTGGAGGTTTTCAGTTTACAATTCACGGTTGAACCCACCAGTAGTTAGTATACCTTACCCACTATATTTTGTGTTTTCAGCGCATAAAATCATTTTTTAAAAAAATAAAATGCATACAATGAAAAATAAATACAATCCGCAAACATGTAGTATTTTCCATTAATATCCTAAACTGATTGAGACACTTTTTATGAAATAGCGAGAGCTATCTACACAATAAAACATCCAGAATTCATTGACAGGGCTGGACACAATTGTGCAGTGGAATATACATAATTTCAGCTGAGACAAACAGTGAAGCAGTGTACATTGGAAGTTTGCTTCCAGTTTTTGACAAATCAGTTGGTTCAGTAAAACATCCCAAATCATTAATTGCCTGTAGGAGCTACGAAACTACTAAAACTTTGCATGCAACACTGTCATACGTGTACTAGATGTTTCTTCATTAGTGCAGCAAAATACTATAGAATGGATGTAGTATTAGGTTACTTGCCTGTTGGTTCCATGGAAATCAATGTGAAAAATTAATGGTTCTGACATAAGCCCCATTGATTAAGTGCAATTGGTGCAATGATCATTTACTAGCAGTAAGCCCCATGGAACTTAACTGGCCTTATCTCTGAGCAGACTTTAAATTGCTCTCTTAGTCTTTGCAATATAATGCTGTCAGCGTCGCAAGGAAGCCTAGAACTGCAATTCTATGCTCAGTTGGACAGGAGAGGCTACAGCTAACAGCTTTCTGATCTCATGTATAAAAGGTTAAATATTCAAGGGAAAGGTGGGGGGAGCTTACTTTTTTGGGTAGTACAGCAAACAGCAAATAATGTTGCCTCCTCCCTACCAAGCCACCTGTGTTTCTGGCTGAACAAAGTTTAGGGTCAACAGTTCTTACCTTATGACTCGCTCCTTATAAAGACCAAGCCAACCTGTTTAACCCACTGAGGTTCTTTTTGAAAAAGAATAATATTCTGTCGCTATAACCTACCACCTTTTCCTTCTTTCTTCCATTTTTTTTAAAAAATAAACTCCTCCACCAACAATCAATGAAATTTTACATGTATTACACATGACAGTGGAACAGGAACAGAAAATCTCCCTTTTCTCCAAAGATAATTCCAGATGTGGGTTTTATTATGCAATCATCATCACAGAATTTGGTGTTGCCTTCAACTTATCGCCCTCCTGTATTTTCCCACCGTTTTCCCCTTCACTCTTACTACCACAAAACAACTAGTTAAGGAGAGAAACAGACTGCGTATACTTTAGGACCACATATGTACATCTCTGGATCTTGGAGGGCCAGCCCCACTCCTGCTTCCCTTCATTCCCCTCAGAAAATTATTACAAAAATTGCCCTTTTGAACTCAAAAACGGCCCCCTGTGCTCTCTAGTGGCCAAAAAAGGGGAGGGGAGGGGGGACTCCTCAGAACATGACAACAATTGCCCACATGCCCCTGGCTACAAGGAGAATTTCTGAGCCAACAAAATTGGCCCTGAGGGGCTGCATGTTACTCACAGCCCATACATTACTTTACCCATGGTTTAGGGTGATTGGTCTGGAAGCATGACAAGTTGTTAAGTCTTACCAAGGAAACCAATTCCTGTGCTGTTGGTGATCATGTAATACAGGGGATTTTGAAAGGCACACCTTGCTGGACTGGTAAAATAATCTCCTGAAACCCTCTCTCCTACACAAACTCTGCCCTGCCTTGATGGTGATCATCATCACCCTTTACAGGCAAACATAATCCACAGATGCATCATCTGCAATCAGTGCAGAATTTCACGTTAGCCTTTTAAATATACAGTATTTTAAACATGTTTTCGCTCATGTAGCCAGTGTTAGAAACATTAAAACGTAACATACGATACCTTCAAGAGGTTTTGGCTGGGAGGGACCTTTCTGGACTCGGGGTACTGACAATCAATTCAGCAGTATCCAATTCTTCCTTTTCTACCTCAGAATTTTGAAGAGAGCCACACCTCTCTACTCAAGTGCATTTCCTGCTCTTTTTACTCAGCCAGTGGTTAGTCAGGAGATAGAAGTATGTAGTCAGATAGCTATTTAGCAATGCAGCTAGTTAATCAGTTAATCTCTGTTCATGTAACCAGTCATTATTTTTCTGCAATATTTTATCTATTTAAAACTATGAGTAAAATGGAACTTTTTGTTCTTTCTTTTACCTGTGCCTCTGAGTGAGTTACTGAGACAGTAAATGCCAGTTGAGGAGAATTAAACAATAAGGGGCAGTCTACTGTAGGAAGACTTGAAGCTAATTCTGCTCTGTAGGTCTATAAACTTTTATCCACTGAATAGAGGCTTATAAAGCCCATAAATTTCTACACTCTACAAACAGTGTTGATAAAACTGGAACGGGTCATGCTGGAAGTGGGCTAATAAGCACAGCCTGAAGTTGACTAGAAAGTAACTAGGTTTATACCTTCTTTCCCTAAATATAGCTAAATACTATTAATCAAAATTAATTTAAGATCTCTTTCCCGGGCAGGACTGGGTAAAAGGAAGATCAAGTCTGCACTAATATAGAGAACTTTTTCAGGTAGATCTAGGCTAAAGGATTAGCCTAGACAAGAGCAGAATATATATTAGAAATTGTGCAAGCGAGAAATAGAGGGTGGAATACATGGTTTAAATGCATACTGGGACAAAAAGGACTTCAGGTCACAGGCATAAGATTTCTGCTGAATTCTTGTTCACCAGAGTACCTGTAATTCTGTTAGATGGGCCTAATGAGAGATTCAGAATGATTCAGATTCGTATGTTCATTCACACCAGAGGTGGAGAACATGTGAACCATCCCCATCATCCACTTTAACTGTACTGGCATGACTAATGATAGTTGGAGTCCAAAAACTCTTGGACAGCCACAGATTCCTCACTGATGGTAGGTACATCCGTTAAATTCCTATTTCAACAGTCTTCAGAGATCACCAGGCAAGGTAGTCATGGTCAGGACTTAACTAGGGTTAGGGTAGCTAGTTTGTTCTTTGAACAAATTAGCCACCCCAAGGCAACATGATGTAGTTTCAAATTCTTGTGCAAACTTAAAATTGGGTTGTGCATATCTGTTTGTATGTTGCACAGTTTTGCCCAGAAACCTATATGCTGAAAGAATAAGGTTTTCACCTGAAATTAATTCCCTTAATCAAGCGGCAATGGAGGGGGGGGGGGATACAGAGAGAGAGAGAGAGAGAGAGAGAGAATGATCTGATAAATGAATTATTTTAGGCAGGGAAAACGTAATTACTCCTGATGCCGAATTCTGTCCCAGTACAGCTAGGCAGGGAAAAGATAGGGAATGGTTAATCTCAAGAGCCAGAAGTTCACTTCCTGTTGCTCAATAGCTGTATTAGAGGTAATCTGCTTAATCAATCAGCAGAGCAGAATAACTCTAGATAGAAGGGAAATGATTGTAGTTTCCGTTAACCTCTGTCTACAGGACACAAGGAAATGATTTCCAGGCTGCACCAGAGCCAGTCCACATTGGCAAGATTTATGACTTTACACAAAAATCATTCCAGCAAAATTATGCAGAATTATATGTCCTGGCATAAGTCGATATACACCAGCATTGTGATTTTCTTATCTGTATGAACAAGGGATTCCAGGATTTTCAGTCATACCTTCCCCCTGATCAGTTTGGCCTTCTCACAGGCTGCTGACTGTGGGCAAACCCATGTTACAAAAGAATTAGCTTCTGTCAAGAACAACATCCCAGTATGGAAGGAATTGCAAACTCTTAGCTCGCCAAATACTTTGCACTAAAACTGACACACACACACACACACACACACACACACACACACACACACACACACACACACACACACACACACACACACACACACACACACACACACACACACACCAAAAACAAAAACAAAAACCCTAACAACAAACCCTGGAAGAGACCAACGATTTCCTCCATCAGAATAAACATCTCTAGTCAGGAATAAAAACTATATCATGTTCTTATTTCATCATATTGTATTGTCTTAATCTTTGCTCTGCATTATTTGCTGGAGAAATACAAGTTTAACAAAAACCCTTAGCCGGTTGCTTGACCTTTGGGGTGCAATTCATCCCCCATATCAAAAGAGGCGTGATTTACAGTATATGTTCTTACTCTGCTCTAAGAAAAATGCACACTTGTCCTCTCTGCCACATGAACATAATCCAACTAAATTATTTCGTAGCATGCTGAATAAAATGCAGAAAGTTAAAATGCTTCAATCACCTAATGAGAAACAAGAAGCACAGATTACTGCAGCTGACTGTTCAAGGTAAAATAAATTGGAAAAGAAGTGCAGAAAAACTGGGTGGAAGGACCTGGAAGGCTGGTTAGGGTGCAACATGGAATCCCTGTTCAAAGTTCCTGCACCCAATATCAAGACAGTCATGATGATGTCCAGCCCCGAATAAGAGCCTCCAACATGAGCAGCAAGAAGAAGAAGAAGAAGAAGAAGAAGAAGAAGAAGAAGAAGAAGAAGAAGAAGAAGAAGAAGAAGAAGAAGAAGAAGAAGAAGAAGAAGAAGAAGAAGAAGAAGAAGAAGAAGAAGAAGAAGAAGAAGAAGAAGAAGAAGAAGAAGCATGTTACATGTCTTCCTTGAAGCACACATGTAGGAAAAAGTCACTGATGCATTCATTCACCATCATGTCTGGATTTTTCAAAACCCACTTGAGCTCTTCTCATGTCAGGTACTTCAGAGATTATTGTAATGTATGCAAACAACCAAGGGAGAGAACTTGAAATCTATCCTGTTTCTGGCAGCAACCGTGTATTGTAGGTGAGTGTTTCTGCCTTGGTGGAATTGTGAAAACTTCCTTCTAAAGATGGGAATCTCATCCGAACCAGGACAATAAACAGGAATCTAACCAACTGATATGGGATTAAGACAGCAGTAGCAATAACTTCCGCTTTTTAGGACCACACTGATAACAAAATTAAAACAAGCTGTATACAGGTTGAGTCACTGCACCACAAAAACAATATTGTGAAACTGGGAAAACAACAGAAGGGGCAACCAAAGGACCAAAGTGTTGGAGAAACTCCCCTGTGAAAAAGCGCTACAATCTGTTTAAGGTTCTTTTGTCTAGGGGAATTTTGATTAAGGGCACGTCAGGGCTATATAGAATTAAACAGTGTTACAGAAATTAGATAAAGAAAAGCTTCTCTCCCTATAATATTTGACACCAAGAATAGATAATAAGCTAAATGGTAGGAGATGCAGAATAGACCCAAAAGGTATTCTTCACACAGTCGATGAGACATCTACCTGACATCTCCAGCATTAAAGGTGATAGGTCTTTCACTAACAGCTGGCGGGATAAAGAAGCAGGAGGATTGGGCTGCATTTGTTATACATCCTACTTCTAGGTTTTGTCACCTGGCTGGGCTGTGGAAACAGAACAATGGACTAAACAGGCCTTTGGTAAAATACAATATAGTTATGCCTGATGTTTTTCATTCTGAGTCAACAAAGAGCATTTAAAGGGGAAAGAAACACACAGAAAGTCTTGGCCAGTTATGGTTTTCCTCAAATTTCTCCAGAAACAGAGTCTTCAATTCCATGTTTGCTTTAGCCTGTTTTGCATGAGTTTACAGTCTTATATGTATCCCCACAAGAGACAGCTAGACTTTTTGGCAACTTCCACAGCAATTTGATAGATATAGCACTTCTAACAGAACCAATGTGGTCTAAAAGAAAAACCTTTAAAAGAAAGTCCATGCTTCCTATTGCCTCTTGAAGCCACCTTTCGTCTCCAGACTGCACTTCCTCCCTTTTCTTAAATTACCCAATCATGCAGCTCACAGAAGCAGCACCTTTATGTTCAACAGCTGAGGTAGTGCTACCTTATTTATAGGATACTGGTGACGTCAGGGTTTTAAAAGACAGAAATTCCAGGTTACAGAGAACTGAATCCAAGGCAGGAAATAGCAATGGAAAAGCAAATTGCAAGAATTTCAGAGACACAATGTAGTAGAGTAATGGGAGATTTAAATTATCCTGATATCTGTTGGTAGACAAATTCTGTCACATACTGTATGGCCCTTCCAAGAAATTCCTGGCATGTGTGGCTGATAAATTCCTTCTACAAAAAGCAGAGGAGTAGCTATCCTTGACTTGATTCTAACCAATAGAAATTACTTTGTGGAAGAAGTGGTAATAAGGGGAACTCTGGAGGAAAGTATCTATGTTCTACTTGAGTTCTTGACTTCAAAGGAAACAAAAGGAGAGTATAACAGCACATATATGCTGGATTTTAGCAATGGCAATTTTAATAAACGCAGAACAATGATAGCTAATGTCTGAAAACAGGAGCTTCTAACAGGAAAAGGAGTCAAAGATAAGTGGGATTTCTAAAATGGGAAATTCTAAAAGCACAACTACAAACAAGTCCAACAAGAGAAAAAGGGGAAGACAGCAAAAAAGACCAATGTGGCTTCAGAAAAACCTCAGAGAGGACATGAAAACAAAAAAAAAGGACACATATAGGAAGTGGAAGGAAGGCCAGGCTACAAAGGAAGAGTAGAGACAAGTAGCAAGGAATTGCAGGAATGGCACTAGGAAGGCAAAACCAGAGAATGAGCTGAGGCTAGCTAGAGACACTAAAAGGAACAAAAAAAGCATTCTTCATGTAACTGCATAGCGAAAAACAAAGAAAATAAACTGTGGCTAAGCTACTCAATGGAGATGGAAAAAAGATAACAGAAGAGAAAGAAAAGGTAGAAGTATTAAATTCATATTTTAGCTTACTCTTTTCCCAAAGGATAATGATCCTCCAGACACATATGAAGTGCAAGTGGAGGGGATAGGACTGCAGCTTGAGATTGCTAAACAAATAGTTAAGGAATACCTTACTACCTTGAACGAGTTCAGATACCCAGGGCTGGATGAACTGCATTCAAGAATATTAAAGAAATTGTCTGAAGAGCTCTCAGAACCATTGTCTATTATTTTCTTGAGATCATAGATGGGTGAAGTGCCAGATGATTGGAGGAGGGCTAGTGTTGTCCCTATCTTCAAAAATGGCAAAAAGGATGAACCAGGGAACTACAGACCAGTCAGCCTGACATCTATCCCAGGGGAAATTCTGGAACAGATTATAATACAGTTACTCTGCAAGCATTTTGAAAACAATGCATTAGTAACTAGAAGCCAACACTGATTTGTCAAGAACAAATCTTGCTGGAATACCCTAATCTCATTTTTTGATCGGGTAACCTGCTGGTAGACAGCGGGAATGCTCTAAACATAATACATCTTTACTTCAGCAGAACCTTTGACAAAGTGCAGAGAATGCGTATCAAATTTGTGGATGGCACAAAATTTAGTGGAATAGCTAATACCCTGGAAGAAAAGAACAAAATTCAAAAAGATCTTGATAGGCTTGAGCACTGGACTGAAAACAACAGAATGAAATTTAACAAGGAGAATTGCAAAGAATCGCGGGGAGGGGGGAACCAAATGCACAGTTACAAAATGGGGGACTTGGCTCAATAATACTATGAATGAGAAGGATCTTGGAATTGTTGTAGCTCACAAGCTGAATATACCGTATTTTTCTGTGTATAAAATGACACTTTTTCCTTAAATAATTTGAGAAAAATTGAGGGTCGTTTTATACATGGAAGGCAGCTCTTTACCGCTGCCTTTTGCGAAGACACGGGGCTTAGCAAAAAGGAAGGGGAGGCGTTGCTCTTTTAGCTATTTTAGGCTGCATTGATAGAAGTATAATTTCCAAATCCCACACAGCACTAGTCCCCCTCTAATTCAGCCCTGGTTAGGCCTCACTTGAGTATTGTGTCCAGTTCTGAACACCAGACTTCAAGAAAGATGCTAACAAATTGGAACAAGTTCAGAGGAGGGTGACAAGGATGATCAGGGGGCTGGAAACCAAGCCCTAAAAGTAAAGACTGAAAGACCTGGGCATGTTTAGCCTTTAAAAAAGACGACTGAGGGGAGATATAATAGCACTTTTCAAACACTTGAAAGGTTGTCATACAGAGGAGGGGCAGGATCTGTTCTCGATCATCCCAGAGTGCAGGATGCATAATAATGGACTCAAGGTACAGGATGCCAGATTTCGGTTGAATATCAGGAAAAACACAATAACTGCTAGAGCAGTATGACAATCTAACCAAATACTTTGGGAGGTGATGAGTATTCCAGCTCTGGAGGCAATCAAAATAAAATTGGACAACCACCTGTCAGATCTGCTTTGATTGGGATTCCTGCATTGAGCAGGGAGTTGGGCTCGATGGCCTTATAGGCCTCTTCCAACTAAATTATTTTATGATTCTATTATTCTGCCATTAACCTGAGGCAGATGCTGCAGGAAGATGATTACGATGCCAAGAAAAAGTAGTAAATCGTTAATTCATTCTGGCCGTATACTTGATGCCAGGGAGGAGAAGAGGTTCTTACATGATTTTTCTGCTATATGCCAAAACTTGGTTGGCTTAAACTACCATGTAGAATTGTCAACATTTGATGCCCTACCTCAGACAACAATATGCCTGGGTCTGGACCTGATTCAGGAAAAGGAAGGCAGTTTACTTATATATATTACATATATATCAACCTGTCACAGAAATTACTGAAGTACCTTTGTCCTTCAGGAGGATATGAAATTGTGACTTGGGACATTCACTGCATTGCAATAAATCTCAAACTTTATAATGACAAATTGATAGTTGTGTAAAAACAATAATTACCTTTAATAATAACCAAGAAATATGTGAAGATATCTACCTTTAAAACAGATGCAATGTGGTATGAAACATCTCCGTGTGCAACACTGTCTTCCTTATTGTCACATATTTTTGCTGAAGGGGAAGCCACAAAATACGTATGCTGTTCATGGGGGAATGCATGAGCTGGAGCAACATGCATGATCTCCTCCCATATAATCCAACACATACATGTTTTTATCTATTCCAATAGTTGAAAAGGAGAGTCAGGTGAGATGCGGCTTCCTATACATTGTTGGAGTGCATTTTCAGCCCTAGCCAGCATAGACAGTGGTGCAATTCAATAACGTTTGAAGGGTGACAGTGCTGACATCACTAATACCATTTGTCAAGTACCCATTTGCAGGTGAATGGTAATGAAGGAAATTCCTCTATAGCAGTGGTTCCCAACCTTGAGTCCCCATATATTCCTGGACTTAAACTCCCAGAAAGTCTTCACCACTAACTGTGCTAGGCAGGATTTCTGGGTTCTGTAGTCCAAGAAAATGGACCCACATTGGGAACCACGTTATAACAAATGGGAGTTTCAAATCTGTTCTAAAAGGGTGGGTTGAAGACCGACCTGTTCCAGTAATTTAATTTTGAAAATTAGCCATTTGCACTCTTATTGATTAATGCAGAATAGTAGAATGTCTGAAATGTTGCCTAACAAAATAGCAGTAATAATAACTGCTATTTTGTTAGGCAACATTTCAGACATTCTACTATTCTGCATTAATCAATAAGAGTGCAAATGGCTAATTTTCAAAATGCACTATTTTCAGACATGAAAGTTTCCCATGTGTTAAATGGACAAACTCCAGAGGAACTCCAGTAGCTATAAAATGTATATAGAGTCAGTGGATAACAGGTGATGCAAGAAAGGCATCCTCCTGATTGCTAATAATCATGGGCTGGGAGGGATTCTGTAGCCTGTTGGGAGACTTTGGGAAAGTAAAGTGCAGTTACTAAATCCGTCACATACAAGACATGATTATAGTAATCAGCATCTGCCTACGTGTCTCATGCCGTAAAAAGCAATCAGAAGATGATTTATTTCTGAAAGGTTAGGTGAACACTATGGCACAGTTGCAGGGAGGGGGTGGAATGGCAAATCTTCCCTCTATAATCAGACTACAGTATAGGTTTTTATTTTCATGCAATACATAGAGTGCAAAATAAAGCTTCTGGGCCACCTCCAACCTAACTAAAATAGTCAGTCTTGTGAGGACTAACATAATGCTAGTGGCAACAGGTACAAGCTATATAACAGAAAAGCAGAATTGGCACTTTCACTGCATACTTAATAAGGCACACATTAGAAAGGAGTGTATCCTTAAGAACCCCCTTTGGCTCATCTTACTACTTCTCATTTTGTCAAGTGCTATTGTACCCATACTAATTGGTATGGAAATCTACTTTGCTGCAGATATATTTTCCCTTCAACCTAAACACAAATATCTCATCATGCTTTTGTCTATGCAGAAGTTCTGTCCATATTTATTCAAGCATCTCATTGTGTTTAGTACAGGAAGCAGCCCTTGAATGCAGTCTCATTTAATCACAATGTAAATAAAGTTAACTCCCAAATAACTGTGCACAGGCCTGCAATCTTAAAACCTACCTTTCTTGACTCTGTACCATAACCTAGCACAAGATAAGGCATTGCGCAACAGACCATGTTACAATTCAACACTAAGGAGCTGAGGCCACTCACAACTTAAGTGCTTGTAGGCCTAGAGGCACTCAAGTGGCTCATTAATGAGTAGACTTAATTGAAAGCCCAAGTGAGACCATTATACACACTAGTGTGCTAGTGATTTACCACTGATATAATTAGTATCTGGCAGTTAGGCTTTTAGTGAAAAGATTATTTTGATTCTTGCTGACAAGTTTCTATCAGCTGTAACTGATTAAATTATTTATTTATTTATTTATTTATTTATTTATTTATTTATTTATTTATTTATTTATTTATTTATATTTATTTATTTATTTATTTATTTATTTATTTATTTAATTAATTTGTACCCCACCTATCTGGTCCACCAGACCACTAGAGAAAGTGATGCTAACTATTTTAATTGAATTTTAATTGTTTCATTTCTTTACGGTATTTTAATTGTTGTAAGCCGCCCAGAGACCTTTGGGCAGTGTGGGTGGCATATAAGTTAAATAAATAAATAAAATAAATTTTCAAGATTGCATTTTCTATACTCCCCCTTAATTTAGTATAAAATATCACATCTTCACAATATAGTCTAGGAGTTTTCCATGTACCAACTCCCTTCCTTCATCTCATTCCTGTTTTGCAGTAACACCCCACTGATTTTACAGCAGTGGTTCTCAACTTTCGCTCATCCAGATGTTTTGTGCTTCAACTCCCAGAATCCCTGGACCATTGGCCATGCTGGCTGACGTTTTGGGCAGTTGAATTCCAAATCATATAGAGCAGTGCCCGCTGCAAATCAGTGATGTGTAAGTAGCCTACAATGAACATGAACTCTTTCTACAATTAGGAAAATAAAATAAAACACTCCCATGTATCCTTATCAAGTCTATTCTAGTTAAGGTTCTATCTAACCTTGCTACTCTCCAGCATTCTCTATCCCCTAGGTTCCCAACCTTTGTTACTCGGATGTTTTTGAACTGCAACTCCCAGAAACCCCAGCGAGCACAGTTGGTGGTGAAGGCTTCTGGGAGTCCACAACTCCTGAGTAAGCCAAGGTTGAGAACCAGTGCTCTATCCCACCATCACTACAACCACCTTTTTTTCTCTTCAAGGTTATTCTCAACATTTCATGGCAACTATACATGTTAAACAGACTTTTAACTGTTCTAAACAGGATCATATTTTCCTTTAAAACAACAACATTTGTTGTGCTCCAGCAAACAAAAAATTTCCTATTCATGGTGATACCTGCTAACTTTAGGAGGCAAAGAAATCAGCAGAGACATAATCAGCTGCACACTGATTTACAGTCATCAATATATAACAGGTAAGGTCCACAGTGATTTTTTTAAATTTAGACAAGTTGCCTTCAAATGTTATGCTGCTTGTGTTAACATAGAATCCCCAGCCATTACTAGGTGGCTTGCATTATTGAGAAACAATAAAACAGAGCTACTATATAGCAAAGTTTGAGGTATCCCGTTAGTACCTGTAAGACGTTTATAGAAATTTGTACACCTGTTTCCAAACCAAGATTTTTTTTTTTAAAAAAAAGGTTCTGGAACTGTGAAAACATTTTTTCATAGGAGAAGGCTTGGAACAAAATACTGATCCATCTTCACCTGTCTTTTTAATGAGTTACCTACTAACATAGCCAGAAGCTTTGCTTGTAAAAATGTCCTTTCTTTATTGCAGAGGTGATTTATTCCTGTTTTCACTCATTGCAGTGAGGGTTGTTGCTTAAAAAGCAGGACAGGGCTCCTGAACCTTTAGTAGTAATGCAGAAGAGGGAATTTCTGCAGGTAAATCTTGTCAAGTTGCACCTGCTGAAATAAATCCCGGACCGCCTTTCTATGTGGCGACCTTGCTACAAAGCTGGTCCAAACACACTTACTTTATTAAATAGAATATCTGGCTTTTGAACCACCTCAAGTAGTCATGATTTTAATGGCTCATTCATGCGAGACAATTAGCCTGTGAATTTTTTTATCTCTGTGTAATAAAAAGCTTCACCCAGTAATTTCTGCAGTTAAAGCAGAAGGGAGACATCTGCAAGGGACAATTGAGAAAATGGCAGCAACCCTGCCTTACATTATCTTTGACTTCAAATTGTTTTCATTTTAATAGAAACTGCCAACGGTTGGCTCCACTGCAGATCAACAAACTTACCTAATTTTTAAAGATAGGATTTCAGCTTTGCAGTTTGAATTGGACAACTAATATTGATACTAGAAAGACATAATGCCCTCAGTCTGTTTCACTATCAGCAAGTGATGTTTTTCATTTATCTGCTGTACAATTTGCAGTTGGTTTATGTGTTTTAAGTGCTTGTTGGTATAATTCTTTGGATAAAATGTTGTGCGAAGAAAAACATCTAAATTAAGACAGCAGCAGAGTATACCTGTTGCCACTTGGCTTAGGCAAGTATGCAGAGGGGTGTGTGTGTGTGTGTGTGTGTGTGTGTGTGTGTGTGTGTGTGTGTGAGAGAGAGCGAGCTCTTCTTTTCTGAACAGCAGAATCAGGCATGGCAACAGACCATACAATGACTGATCCTGTATTTGTTGTATTGCAACAATGTTGTAAAAAGTCCCTTTTACTCTTTTTCCACAGTTACTAGCTATCTACCTTGCTTTTCAAGTAACTAATAAGGATCTCTGATTAAAAAACAAACAGTAAATGCTAGATTCTGTTCAGATCTAGCTGTCTGATGCTGCATTTTAAAAACTTTTAACAGAGGGACAGTTCAGGATTCAGATCACATGAAAAGGGACAGTAAGAATTGGGGGGGGGGGGAATGCGCTGCAGTGTTGTCACAATGGAAGTTTTCCCCTAAAGATTTGTGCTCCATGACAGTTCCAACCCAATGCAAATACTGTAATTTTAGGAAGGCAGCAGGTAAAATCTCATTTGCTTCTATCCATCCACCTGACACATCAGATTGTTTCTAATGCATTTACTCCTTTGTACATTGGAGTAATATTTAATACTGCTACCAAGGGTTAATTTTTACCTTTCTATTTTTAGCCTCACTTCTCTGCCCCTTTTCAAATGCAGTGATTGGTAGAGTGAAAGCTGCAGAAAATAAAATGTGATATGAGGATTAACAGATTAATCTTCTGTTTAGTCTAGATCATAGGTTCCTAACCTGGAGGTCATGGCCTCCAAGGGGGTCACAATGTGTTTTCTGGGGTTGCCACAGTTTTTAGTTACAATTATTTTTATATTTATTATATTAAATATGGCATAAAGAATGCTGTAATTTTTTAAATCCTCTTGGCTCACAGATAAATTTAATCTGAACCAGAATTGCAGGTAGCCTAGAATTTTTAGGTACAGTACTTCTTTACCTCTTAGTATGAATTTTCCTTTTGTACATGCACATCACTCCCAGCCCCTTCAAAAAAGCTCTCACTCATTTCTCTCTGTTCCTCTGCATCTGCCTTTGGAAGACTGATGTCAGCCATTAGCCTGCCTGAAAGAAGCCTGGATGAAGGCACCCAAGATGGCAGCAGAATTGAAAAGTTGTTGCTGCTGTGACAGCGGTGCCTTTTGCTCCATCTGAGTCTCCTGCTCTTCTAGGTGTGGCAATGGTGGCAAAGTGAAGGGAAAGGGGACCTGGGCAGGGAAATCCTTCTGGGCACCACCTGAGTTATGGAGGAAGAAGACGAGGGCAAAAAGTGAGTTAAGAAAACTAGGGAGGGGGGAATGGGGGGCTGTGAGGGAGGTGTTTATTTGGGTTTGAGGAAAAGGGGTTCTTCATTGATGGGGTTCTTTTGGGGGGAGGAAGGAGACATGGAGGGAGGGTAATTTTCATACCCAAAAAAGTAAGTTAAACTCAAAGTGTACTGAATTTTTTTTCCTTCTCAAATTTTATCTGTTTTAGGCAGATTTACAGTCCCCCTCATAATTGTGTTAGAAGTATAATCTGAACATCTATTTTAATGTGTTTTCTTTATTTTATAAAAATGCTTTTTAATGCAAATGTGTCAAAAGTTACTTGGCTCTTATATTTAAAAAGGGTCACACAACTCAAAAGAGGTTGGGAACCACTGGTCTAGATGAATGTTGAGGTACTTTCCAGTTCTGTGATCTCCCTGAAGCACTGGTTGAACATTAGTGTGTACATCTATGGCTCCATGTTTCACCTACTAAAGACTAGCTTATCCACTACATTTTCAAAAGGACCAACAAACATATGATACATATTGATACTGATATTCTAAAATATATTTTAAGTACGAACTACAGCTCAACCTTCACACTTCCTTTGAAAACAAAACATAAAATTGCACACCATAAAACAGGGTATTTCTTAAAGACTGTGATATCTATCGGTTTCAGGTTCAAAATTTAATCTCAATCTCCATATAGCTAGGGGGCCCAGTTGCAAAAGGTGTCTGGGCTCTTGAAACCTTTCAACAGGTCTGTAGAACAGAGAATCAGGAGAAACCTCAAGAGAAATTCGTTATTTTCAACAATGATTAGAGTTGTCGAATCCTTGTTCCTTTTTATTTATGGCCATCTTACAAGGCCAGGAAAACTGAGAAGATCCCAGTGAAGTACGGTACACATCTTTCTGCAATACTTTTTTTTTTAAGCTGGATAAGAGATTCTGTAAGTTATAGTCCTAAAAAGTAGCTTCTTCCTGGCTCTCCATTTATGATAAAATGTTCTATTTAAAGTTACCGTACTTCACTTTCCCAGCCACTATCAGGGCACACCTGTTTGTGAGAGGACGATAGGGAGAAAAGCAAATGATACACTGTATGTTTTGGATGTTGAGATAAACACACTATACTGCGTTTCGTCTCCCCTTGGCATCCCAAAGATGAGGCAATGAGAAAAACCAGACGTAAAAGTGAACTACATACTGTCCGCTGGGGGAAAAAAAAAGAAAGACTATAGAGAGCACTACCCTTCCCCACCCACCCGCTCCAACTAACACACCGACTTTCATTTCCACCAATTATGCTGCTTCTGCCTCCTATTGGACAAGATGTGACATGTGGTAAGAACCGCTTTTTTTTCTTCTTCTTTTTCACTTTCTTTCCAGAAACGTGCTGGAGGTAATTTAGGGAATGAGATGGGCGGCTGAAGCCACGTGTGTGCGGAAGCGGTATTTGGGGAGGGGACGGACGGAACGGAACGGGATGCAAAAAAAAAATACAAAAATAAAAAAACTGACGGGCGCGCGCGTTTTGAGGAGGATTGCGCGCGCAACGCGAGGGCTTGGAGGAGAGGGCGCAACGGGGGGTGCGCGAGATGGTCCGCGCGCGCCCTTGACGACGTGGGTGGGGACGCGCGCGCGCGCGCGCGCGCCGGGAGAGCGGGGTCGCGCTTTCATCTTATTGGGGCTGTGCTGAGCATGCGCACGCGATGGGCTTGCTCTTGCTGTCGCCGCCGCCCGAAAGAAAGCGAAGGCAGCGGCGCTTAAAGCGGCCGGACCGCGAGTGAGGGAGATTGTCTGGCTCATCCGCCTCAGGTAAAAAAAAAAAGAGTGAGCGAACGAGCAAGAGAGAAGAGAAAAATTTATATTTCGTGGTCGTCTTTTCTCTTTGTGTGTCCGGTAGAGAGGACAAGAGGTGTTTCCCAACCGCCGTCTTCTGAGGGGAAGGGAAGGACGGCGGCTGTTGCTAACTGAAAAAGGGGAAGGAAAGAAGAGGAGGAGGAGGAGGATTTGAGTTCTTTCTTCCTCTTTCTTTTTCCATCCGGTCCTCTGATTTTCTTTGGGTGGACCACGACAGGCGGGGGGAAGCCCGGCTGCTGACCGCTAGTGGGAATTTTTCTTTTTTCTTTTTTTAAAAGATGAGCGCAGGAATTCCAATAAGTAGCGGGATTCCTTAATTGATATAATTATTAAGGCGGGTGGATCTCTCTTTCCTGCTCTTCCCCATTTCTGTTCCGCAGTGGCGGCATTTTAAAATATGTGCTCTTTATCTTTATTTTACAGTACATGCCTGTGGGGGGGGGGTTGCTTAAGGGGAAAAAGTCAAGAGAGATTTCGTTTGTGGGGAGCACCAGTTGCCCACTGTGGCTTTTAGAAGTATATTAGGGTGGCTACAGAAACTGGGGCCGATTGTAGGAAAGATTGTCAGTCAAATGTAGTTTATTGGGCCACAGCCTGATTACATGGATCATGAAGCCCCCTTGTTCAGGGGCCGTGTACCTTCAAAAATTAATTAGGTGCCAAGGAATAACAATAAGCAATGGTTTCCTGACTTAATGGTTGACACCTGGTGTAATATAGCTAAGACTAGAGAAGTTTTTGCTCATAGTCCTCCTGACTTGCTAGGTAACCTTGGAAAGTAACTTTTTGTCCCATTAGTTCCCTCCCCCCCCCCCCGGTTTGCAATATGAGGGATAGTAATACTGACTCACCATTCCCAACCTGAGTTTCCCCAAAAACGTTCGGAACAGGGGGATAGTAATGCTGATTTAATTTTTTTATATGGTTCTTGTCAGGCTTACTGTTTGAAATTTCAGGATTGCAAAGCATATGAGAAGTACTTTTAGCACTTGAAAGTGTTATCTGTAATCTTGTGTTGCAGACATCCTGCAAACAGGATGGACCAAAAGGGAACTTTGGTTACATCTAGCAGATTGCTTTATAACTACTGTACAGTACTTAATTTTGGAGCTTGGAATGCAGGTGGAAAGAGCAGAAGATTGAGGAGAGAGACTTGCCACATACAAAGTGTTTATTGTGTTGAATATATTCGCGAAGGCTTTAACGGCCGGGATCTAATGGTTGTTCTGGGTTTTTCGGGCTCTTTGGCCATGTTCTGAAGGTTGTTCTTCCTGACGTTTCGCCAGTCTCTGTGGCCGGCATCTTCAGAGGACAGCAACCTGTACTCATTTGAGCCAGAAAAACCCAGAACAACCATGTTTATTGTGTTATTTCCCCCCCACCTACCATTTCTAGGTTGAAATATTTCACCACCATCTTTAATGCTGAAAAGAAATGTTTTCTGAGTATCAAGGCAAGCTGCTGTGGCCAGTAGTAATCTTGGTTCTGTGAAGGGTGTTTAGAAGCTTTCTGAGAGTACAGCAGAAATTCATAGAGGGCATAGGCAAACAGGTTGCTTCCAGAAGAAGGGGATGGTAAACCACTTCTGAGTACTTTCTACCTAGAAAACTCTGGAAAAGATTGCCAGAAGGCCTTATGAAACATAATTATTGCTTTATAGGCAAACTTGGGCAGGATTGTTATGAATTCTGTTATTTTCGGTATTGTGTGATCGTCTTGCATCCACAAAGAAAAAGCCTTAAGAAATACCTTAAGTCATAAACTTGAAAAACTCACTTACTGTTATGATTTTTTTAGTGGTCTATAGAGGCATTTCCTGTTCTTGCATTAGCATTTTACATTGACCACATGGCTCCCTTTTATTTCAACATAACTTGGTGAGTAACTATTACAGATTGCTTGAGCATGCCATATTTTTGGGTGCCGTAAACTGGATAGGATAACATAGGGTATATCTATACTTGTGTTGCACATCCTAGGCAAAAAACCCTTGCAGTTCTATCTTACAGTGCATAGTATGAAATTTAATCTGAAATGTTGAGTGAAGAAAACTAATTTGCTACTGTTGCATATTTATTGAGATCTTTGGATCCGTGTGAATGTGTATTTTAATGGCAGTCTTTCTCCTAGTTGTAGTTCCCAAGCACTGGGCTTCATATTGCCATTATCGTGTTTGAACCAATCTAGGTGCTGTGGCATACCAGCTAGTGCTGTACAAGTGCTTAATGTTAGTATTGAGCTATGAACAGCACAGGCTGGAGCAGAAAGATTCTTGCCGTGAGCCTCGTGGCGCAGTAGTTAAACTGCTGTACTGCAGCCAAAACTGCTCACGACCTGGGGTTCAATCCCAGGTAGCCGGCTCAAGGTTGACTCAGCCTTCTATCCTTCCGAGGTCAGTAAAATGAGTTACTCAGCTTGCTGGGGGGGGCAATGTGTAGCCTGCATAATTAACTTGTAAACCGCCCAGAGGGTGCTTGAAGTGCTATGGGGTGGTATATAAGCAACATGCTTTGCTTTATATAAGCAGCACGCTTTGCTTGGCCATGTTCACAAAAACTGGGGCCTGAAGAGCTCTTACTTTCTGAGTGGAATAAAGCCTGAAATACTGCCTGTAAATCTAAGTTTTGCCATACTGACTTCAAACCCTCCTTTGTGCATTTGGGAAGGCATGATGCATACAGATTTAACTGAACATGTGATAGAAGCCAAACATTGAGTCATTGCTAATTGGACACTTAGTATTTAGATGTTTTCTGCAGCTGCAAATGCATATAGCGAGCGACATTGGTTTTCAGTGACTGACTATATAAATAAATATTAGCTACTTAGTATCTTTTCTACTGAGTATCTTTTCTAAGATACTTATAGCTAAAACATCCGATACTAGCAACCCCCAGAAAAAACATTAGTTTCAGATCGTACATGAGATTTTTTTCTTTATGATTGCTGCTCACTTCAGCTAATGAATGCATAATGATAAAAGAAAAGTGGAATAAATCCAGACTTCTTACCACTAATAGATCTGTCATTGCTGCCACTTCAAATTGTAGTAAGTTAGTAACAGCCTCCATTGGCATATTTTCAAGGAAGTTTTGAATATATTAGGAACAAAAGTGTTTTCTAAATGTCTGTTTCTGTCCACTACATGTCACTGGAAATTGTGTGATAAATAAATGTTACTGCCAAGCATTTCAGTGCTGCATTGGCTCTAGCTCTTCCAGAGAATGTGGTGGCAGTTGTGTTAACACTATACTAGTGCACATTGCATTATATCTTAAAATGGCTATGTCTATTTAGGGTAGGTTCACTTTAATCAAGTATTCTGTTTTGAAATTCATGCTCCTTAGATAAGCTTGCATTTAATTTTATTGCCTTTTTTGGACTGTAAACTGCCCAGAGAAGATTCGTCAAGATGGGTGGTATAAAAGCCAAATAAATAAATAAATATATAAATAAATAAATAAATAAATAAATAAATAAATAAATAAATAAATAAATAAATAAATAATGCATTGGGTTTTTACTGAATGGAGCTTTTATAATGTAAAAGGTATGTGGCATTTTTCCAGAATGGTTTGGTTTTTGTGTCTGAGTTATATAGTGCTTACATAATATAGAAATATTGGCCATGTCATTTGGACCACAAAGGCCACACATTTGGCATGGCAGAACTTTTTGTTTAGATATAAGTTATAAGGATCAAACTAAGTTCTGAATGAGCAAACTAAGTTCAGGGCTTATGGCCCTAATTCATTTGTTTGAGGAACCTAATTGTATTTTGGACTTTGTGGAGTTCTTATTGCCTGTATCCTGGCAGAGAAAAGGTATGAACATTCTCTCCCATGAAACTGGTAAAGGAAAACATCTCTGTGTTCATATGCATAAGAAGGCAGGCTATAGGGATCAATATAGCTTTACAGCCAACAGTCTCTCTAAGCTGTGCAGCCATGCAGCGCTGCATCAGTGCTGTGCACTTGGAGCCAGTGTTGCCATCCATTTGGTTGTGGTTGTGTGGGGCAGGGCTCCTACCCAGTGCTAGTCAGAAAATTAGACGGAATGTTGCTAATGATTCTTGTCATTACTGCTACTTTAAAGTAAAGTTAAAGAAACTAGGAATCCAGAATTCATGCACACAGAATATGTACAAAGCATCTTTCTTCTCCATCATTCTAGTGTAAGCTCCATCTCCTGAGGGTTCATGAGAAATGCATAAGATTACACATGGGGATGAATAAAAACAGACCGCGCTATTTGAAAAAAATTGCTGATTCATTAAATATTTATCCTTTCATATTTGTCAGTTCCAGAGACCCAGACGAATACGAAGGGATGAATATTGCCCCATTTTTATTTATCTCCCATGGGTAGAGAGGGAAGGCTAGCCTATGGCCTTCCCATTCTGCCTATAGGCCTGCTGATCAGCTGATAGGTAGCCACCCACAGCCTATCCTCTGTCCCCTTCCTCTCCCAACCTTAGCCGCTGCCACCATCCGGCACCGCTGTCATCCATCGCAGCCGGTTGCGGTGGCCTCTGCCATCTTTGCAAAGGGCAGCCTGGATTCCCTTAGCCTGCCTTAAGGGAATGCAGGCTGACCTTTGCAAATATTGGGGCTGCAGCTTCCCTACCCTAAATGAAGCCACAGCCACCATCTTTGCAAAGGGCAACCAGTGTCCCTTACTGCAGGCAATAGTGGCGGAGGCCAGCTGGAGACTGCGGCGAGGGCATGTGGTGGCAGGTGGAGGTGGGCAGGGTTTTTTCCTGGTCAACCTCTGGCTGTCTATATTCCCCCACAAATTGATGCATAAATTCATGCTTCATCAGTTCATTGGGGGGGGGGGAGTTTCGTGCTTTGTCATTCGTCCCCATCAGATAGAAAACAGCAGTAAGAAGAGGGAATTGGTGAAATAGTGGAACAATTTTAGTTGATCTGTTACTCAGTGTGTACATACAGTAGTCCCCCTTGTATCTGCGGGTTTCCAGGATCAGCCATGGATAGAAGGGAACCCATTAATGAGAGCAAGATTACTGTGGGCTGGGTTGCAGCTCCAGTGATCATGGAAATCCCCTCCAAACTAGGTGTCCACTTACCACTCAACGTGCAGGGCAGCATCATCGAAAGTATGCTAATAGTGGAAGTAGCTCAGTTGGCTCTGCCCCGCCTCCCTGCTCAGCTGACCACTCCGGTGAGAGGGTGGAATGATGAGCCTCCTTGCTCAGCTGCTGGGCGGCCAGCCGAGCAGGAAGGCAAGGCAGCGCCTGCGAAACTACTGCTGCAACTGATGTGCTTTTGATGATGCTGGCTGCATAGTGAGTAGTAAGTGGATGCTTGGTTGGGGGAGGGGATGGTCCAGTCGGGCGGGCCACCTGTGCTGACAACTTCTTATTTGTCTCCCTCAGGAGATTAATATGAAGTTCTCATGTCTGTTCACAAGTGGTTTTTCATTATTCACAGAAAGATGCTGTGGAAGATTGTTTAAAACTGGAGTACCCTCTGGATACAGGTTAGTGGCCACTATCCTATTGAGCTTCCACTGGGTAAAGAGCCCTGACACTGTAGTAATATATGATTATGCTCATTGTATAAGTATTGCCAGTGCACTGCAATTCAGGAAGTTAGCATAGATGTTTACTGTTGCATGCTAGCACACAACACTAAATGCCTATGTCATATTCTTAACCTGGACAATCTGCTATTTAGATACAAACCACCTGCAGGTATAACTAATAAGACATTGGATCATATGTTCTGAAACAATCTTATGTGATACCTTCTAGATACAGTACATTGGGAGTATGACTCCCGTCATCACCAGCTAGTAATGGCCATTCCTGTCCAGGAACAGTGGGAGTTGTAGTCCAACCCATATTGCACATCACTTGTATGGCAGGTTCAGGAAGCCTGATCTACATTTAGTTACTTTTGCAGTGAATATTTTGCTTGATTTTGCTGATTTACATTTACTTTTTTTTATTCAGGGTTGATCTTTTTGAAAGTCTTTCCATATTCATTATGATATTTCAGGCTTGAGAATACCGTATTTTTCTGTGTATAAAATGCCCCTCCCACTTTTCTAACCCAAAATTAAAAAATCTAAGTGGGGCTTAGCAAGTGGAAGGGAAAAGGGATCAAAGCACTGCATGATCGCTTTGATCCCTGCTTTCCTCTCAACTTGCTTTTGTTCTCAGCTTACTTCCATGTATAAGACGGTCCTCAGTTTTTAGTCTAAAGATTTTAGACAAAAGTATCATCTTATACACTGGGAAAAACTGTACTCCCCTCCCCCCATAGCTTACTTGTTGGCCAATTAATTGTATGCAATTTCTTTGAAGAAAAAAATGGTTGCAGACAGAAACTTGGATGGTCATTTCAGGTTGGACTGCTACTCTGCAATTCCTTCTATTAGACTGAATATTTCAAGAACACAGCTCCATCACAGTGTTGATGGTTTGATATAAACTAGTTTTTCCTCTTAGATACCAGTTCTGATTGCATAACAAGTGAGCAGTGAGCAGGTATTTCCCTAACTTCTAGGTTTGGTCACTGAACAGACTTGAATGTTCATGCCCACACACAAAAAAGTAGTGTTTTTCTTCAGATTCAGTGAATAGTATTGTGGTCCTAAGAGATAAAGCATGATAGTATGTAGCCGTGGCAACAGCACTTTGTGTGTGGGATTTTTAATTTGAGAAGATGCAGGTATTTCTGAATATTGCTCAGCATTTTTATCTTCTGGCTTAAGGAAGGAATTTGCATTTAAAGCAGAACCAGCTTTTGGGAGAGTGGGATGTATGTGCACAGCTTCTTGGAGCACATAACACTTCAGAAATAGGACTTGGGTTGTATTAAGATAGGTCTCTTTTACGTTGGCTTCAGATGAATTCTTGAGTGGGTAAAGACACAAATGGCTTCACGTATGAGTCCTAATACTGAAAGATATAGAAGATATTCTTCTCTTTAAAACTGAAATGTAAAGATAGATAAAATTGTCTGGATTTGTTCTAATGTATATATTCCTATAATAGGGACATGGTAGCACTGCGGGTTAAACTGCAGAAGCCTCTGTGCTGCAAGGTCAGAAGACCTGCAGTTGTAAGATCGAATCCACGCGACAGAGTGAGCTCCCATCACTAGTCCCAGCTCCCCCCAACCTAGCGGTTTGACAGCATGCAGAATGCAAAATGTGAGTAGATAAATAGGTACCACAACGGTGGGAAGGTCATGGCATTCCGTGTCTAGCCGCACTGGCCACATGACCACAGAAGATTGTCTTTGGACAAAACTAGCTCTGTGGGTTGGAAACGGAGATGAGCACCACCCCCTAGAGTCAGAGACGACTGGACAAATTGTCAAGGGGAACCTTTACCTTTACCTACATATTCCTGTAGTTTATAAAACATAATGCCTTAGGGGGCTTGAACATTGTGACATTTGCTCAAGGCTGAGTGATGTGGTAAGAGAAGCAAAAATAGGATCTTCTTTAGACAGAGCAGCAAGAAGTGAGTGAGCAATTGGAAATACGTAGCTGTTTCACAAAATCATAAAGTAACAAATAATAACAAATAGTGATCATATATCTTTAACAATTCTGTTCTTACAATATGATTCTAGCTTTACAACCTGCACCTGAATGTTTAATTTTAATAATGCACTCTTGAATAATTACAGGCTGTTTACCTCTGCCTTACATTTGGAAAGTGTCATGTTGCTAAATACAGGGAATGAAAGTGAACTATTGCTAGTATATGTTTAGGGCTTTTGCTTCGGAGTTAATATACTACCTTCAATAAATGGTTGGTGTTGTAACTTAACACACTAAGAGGGTGAATAACATAGGCATTTAGGTGTTCAGTCTGCTGTGAGCGCAGGCTGGGTCACTCCTAAAGCTGGTGACTGCACAATGTCTTGGCTATAGCAAATCAGCCCGCCTTGAGAGCATTCCTACCAGCATTTTTTGGGGTCCCTGTAAGGGGTTCTACTTTTATAGTGGGAAATATTACTCTGTTTTGGTTTGTTTCCAGCATTTGTAATAACTGGAAATGAACCAATGTGAACCTTCCACTATTAATTTGAACATGAAGATTGTACTAAGTGGCATAGCAGACCACAACTTGATCTCTAGCAACCCTATTTATCCTGCTCCAAGGAGCCCATGCAGACAAGTTCTAAGCTACATTATGGCTTACATGACCATAGCATGCAAATGCACATTTAGTCTGTAATAATGGATATATTGAAACTTCATGATGATGCGAGTATCACAACACATCGTAGATTTCTCATTCACCTATGTACTTGAAAATCTTGTAAGGTTTATATTTCAATCCTGCTTATCATGATAACTAAAAAGTGCAGCTAGCTATTTCATAGTCACAGTCAGTCACATCCCTTCTCAGAGGATTATATTTCTCATGGCCTTGGAAACTGTCTTCTGCAGATCCGAAATGCCCAGAGTGAACAGAGCCTAATGCCCCACTCTCATATGATCTTTATATGCCGGGTGGCTTGAAAGTAGACAAGGACTGATATGAAATGAATGATACTTACTGCCTATGTATTTTATAATGTATGGGAAATTAGTAGTAATAGGGTGTTCTCCTCTCCTGAACACTGGGAAACATGTTTATCAGAAAAATGTCCTGGATTGTCACTTTAACACCTTGAGGACATTAATCTTTAAACAACCTTTTATAAGTTATAAAACTAAAATTTTAGTACAGCAACCAAATATAAGTTTGGGGTTCGATTCCTCACTGTGCCTCCTTGACAGCGGCTGGACTCAATGATCCATAAGTCCCTTCCAGCTCTGCAGTTCTAATGTGATGATGAATGAGTTACTTAAAATATGGCACTCTGTGTGACTTCATAGTTGGTTGGTTAGTGAATCTTAAGTCATCTGTACACTGTGAGCATATAAAATTCAACATCTTACTGTTGCAATTTGTGATTTATCTTCAATTTAAGCCAGTTTTTGCAGTCAGGTGCCAGAAGGACTTCACAAAGGAGTTCTGTTTTTGTCTATAAGAGACCAAAGGCCTGGGTTCTATTCTTAAAGAATGGTCGCTTTCAGTTGCTTTTTAGCTGGAGAAAGCCATTGAACACCAGCTGCATGGCAAGTGCAGTGAGAAAAATAATTGAGCTTGCATCTGCTGCCCAGAATAGTCCAATAAATAAATAAATAAATAAATAAATAAATAAATAAATAAATAAATAAATAAATAAATAAATAAATAAATAAATAAATAAATAAATAAATAAAAATGCATCTCAGCACAAAGCAGAATATGGGAAAGTGCTCTGAAAATTTCAGCTCTTGAAGCCATTTTGAATATTTTAAATTTGATGCCCCAAACCTTTTAATGTTTCCTGATGACTTGGACTTAAGCCTGTGCTGAAATACTGTAGTGTATTTCTCTGATTGCTTTCATTTACCTAATCATGATTAGACATGGGGATGAATGTAAAAACAAATCAGGGATATTCAACAAATATCCCTGATTCGTCAGATATTCATTGTTTTGTATTCTTGGAGTCCAGAGACCCCTTTTATATTCATCCCTTCATTCCCAATCTGCTTATGCCCCCCTGTGGATCAGCTGTTCCTCAGGGGCATAAGCAGAGAGGGATTTTCCCTTTGGGCGGCTTGCTAAAGCTTGCCCAAAGGGAATCCCATCCCTGGGGCCAGAGGATGGCTTGGGTCAGGCTTTCCCTCTCTTTCTATGCCCCGCAGACCCGCAGTCTTCCTATGTGGGACATAGGAAGAGGGGGAGAGCCCGACCCAAGCCATCCCCCAGCCTCACTGCCTTTGCAAAGGCAGCGGGGCTGGGGGATCACTTTGATCCCTTTCCCCTCTTCCTATGCCACACAGCATAAAAAATGACTTGACAAACTGATTTGTGGTTTGTTGGGCCACGGTCCATTTTGGCCCTTCGTCCCCATGTCTAATGATTACCCACTTTGCGGGCTTCTCATTTTAGCACAGCTTCAGAAAATGTAAAGTGTCTTAGGAAAATTCCCATTCTTTAAAGAAAATATAAAATTGACTCAGTGCAGAGTAAATGTTTAAAAAGCGGCAGGAAAGCATTTCAAATGTATCTGCTACTTCTAAGCACTTGTGATGTGGATTGAAGGTTGTTAGGATCCATAACCATCTAGATAGTATTATATGAAGGAGACTTGACTTCACACAATATGGGAAAGTCTGGTGTTAGTGAATATCAGTATTTTTATTATGTGCTGTCAAGTCATACATAGGCATCCTTCAGTCTCGAGAGACTATGGTAACATGCTCTGAATCGAGGAGTGTCCTCTCCAGAGCATGAAGCCTGGGTAAAGTAATATGGAGGATGGGCTGTTACCCAATCAGCAGATCCCCCTGCTCCACATTGCTGAAATGGTCCAGTGGAAAGACAAGAGCCAATGCAACTGGTTCCAGCAGTGTCGCAGGAGTTAGCAGAACGACACAAACTGCCTTCGGGACTCCAGCTCCGGATTTTGCCTCTAGGTTAACTCCTGAAGCCTTTTCCATGAATGGATATAGCCACAAGGCAGTGGAGGTTTCAAATCAGAGTTCTCCGAGAAAGGCTGCCTTCCATGGCTGACCAGCCCCACCTACCCGGCCTGCTCTTTAATAATGCGGAAGTATGATCCAACCCTTAAAACTTTCCTGCCTCCCAGGTGTATGCAAATCTAATTGGCTTTCCTATTTACCATATTAGGGCCAGAGATAGAATCAGAGAATTTGAGAAAGAAAGCACAGAAAAAAACCCTCAGCAAAATGTCCATGCAGACATACCTGGCCTTGAGCCTCAGCCCAGCTTCCTAGGGAAAAGGGCCCAGGGTCAGCCCCATCCCCTAGGCCATGCAGTGGGGGAGACCCAAAGAAAGCCCAGAAAAAAAAACTCCTCAGCAAAATATCCATGCAAACATACCTGGCCTTGAGCCTCAGCCCAGAACCAACATATAACAACCTTAATAGGGATTTCAAGGTAACTGAGACATTTCAGGAGTGGTTTTATCAGTTCCAGACCATCAGAGTATCTCAGAGCAGGGCTTCCAACCCAGGCCACGTGAATCTTAGTCCATCACTCTACTGTGCTACAGCAGATTGGGGATCACAACATTTCTGGCCTGACATAAAAACTCAGTCCAAATAAGTGATGCCCAAGCATTATGCCTGAAAATGTACAGTACAGTACAGTATTAAATAGGTGGTGGGCAGATATGTAAGCACTGTCCTCAAATTCCTATTCCATTTGAAAGTAAAGCAGGCCTTTTTTTCGTGGTGAAGATCTGCAGAGGTGGTTGTAACAGAGTGGATTTGATTTAAATCACAATTTAAATTTTTAAAATCTGAATTTTTTGATGATTACATTTTAAAAATCAGTTTTTAAAATCTTAAATCATGGTTTAAATCAATTTTATTTAAAAAAATCATTGATTTCTATCCACCCTGGGTTGTAAGCTCTTTCCAGCTGAGTGTGCTTACATCACTTCCGTCATAAATCAATATCATGAATGTTATAAGTGTACTCATCTGAGTGGACTTAAGCACCTATGCAAACATTAGCACTGAACATGCAAATATCTGCCTAACATCTAGTTGAGGTGGGGAACTGGAGGCAAGGCTTATGCGTGCACTCCATCTTCTGCCATAATTTCAGTACTCCATGCTTTCAGTCCTAACATCTGAATGATATTGTAGTGTACAAGAATTTATTGTTGTTTTTTCTTAATTGTGAGTAGAATTAGTGCCAGTGGGAAGTCCAGTCTCATCATTCATTCATTCTTTCATTTCATTCCCTTGTCCCAGTAAAGGGACTCAAGGTGACATTCCATATTTCTTTCATCCCCTTCTCTGCAATCTCTTCTGATTCCTTTACATTGCTGTGTGAAAGTAAAGGGTTGGAAATTTCCAGTTCTTAAGATGTGGAATTGTTGGGAACTGTGCACTGCTTTCATGTGATACAAGTTATTAAACTTATTCTTACACCCTACAACTCCACGTTTTTTAATTCTTGTTAGTTCTGTCTGAGGTTTTTTTATTTTGGGGGGGGGGTTGTTTTGTTTTTTGAGAAACAGAATTTATTTATTTAACTTATATGCCGCCCACATTACCCAAAGGTCTCTTGGCGGCTTACAACAATTTGAATTCAATAAAAAAGATAAAAACAATTAAAAAACAATTAAAATACAATGCTCTAAAATTGCTCTAGAATTCTATGGGTTGGTCTTTGTTTGGTTGGAAAAAACATAGTTTAAACTTAGTTCAATTGAAATAACTGAAGTTGGTTGAAAAGAGAAGTAGTAGATGCAAACTGTTCCCTATGTCTGTGCCAAAAAAGAGAGGGAAGCACATGGGCTCAGTTAAGATGCAGTTTGTTGCTGCATCCAGATGTACCAAATGAAGTATAAATGTTGCTTTAGTCTCTTCTTAAGAACTTTAATTTATAAACGTATGATTTTGTGCTATAGCAGTGTCAGGCAGCTGTGACCCTCCAGATTTGTAAGTGGCCAGGGCCATAGCTACGTTATCCAGTAGTAAGGGATCATGGGAATTGGAGATCAGAAACATCTGAGTGGTCACACTTACCTTTCTGTGGTTTATACCAAAGAATGATGAGACATCTCTGTACTGATTCTAAAAATTGAGTATTTGATTTATTCAGTAAAGTGCAACTTGTGTTTATTGCCTTGTAGGTGGTTGGACTTCTCTTGCAGAATCTGACAACAGCACAAATAAAATGGCTGCTAATAAAACAAAAAATCAGAGTTCTCTGGCTCTCCACAAAGTAATCATGGTTGGTAGTGGAGGTGTGGGCAAATCAGCACTTACACTTCAGTTTATGTATGATGAGGTAAGATGGTTTTATTGATTTGTCTTCTATTTATAACCTCAAATTGCAGAATAATGGCATATGGTAGCATTGTCACTGAGCTGCCTTTACTTTGCCTTCTTGTTTAAAATAAACATGGCTTTTATTAGTATATAGTAAGTAGTTTCAGGAAGAGAAAGGTTTGGATTTTGTTCTTCTTGCCGTCACTTTCTGCATCATTGGTTGGCCACATTTGTTGATTATAACAGGTCTGCTAAAATTGTTAATGAATCAGTGAACAAAGTTGATATTATAATTTAGTTAAGATGTGTTTTCTAATTTTTTCAAATCTGGAGATTTCACCCAGTATTACTGGCTCACTAAATGTTCAAAAATAACAGTAATACAGTGTATAATGTTTAAATGCATAATTAGACCACAGGCACCGATAATATTGCCTATTATATTAACAACATTATAAATGCCAAAGTATACAATCGGTGCACAGTGTCTATTCAAAGCCACTACAAAACTTCAGAAACTTTAAACACCTTGCTGCAGACAGAAATATGCAAATACACAATGGCAACCTGTTAATGACTCATTTCCCTCAGTGTCTTCATCAAGCACGTAGCTGCTCAAGATTAAAAAGAGCACTTCATACTTCTCAAAATGTGTGTGTTTTGACCAACCTTAATAAACAGAAATAAGATGATAGGTATAATCTGTTACAGAGTAACCACTAAGCAATGAAAAGGAAAGGAATGCCCCTTGCCTGATAACATGTATAAATGAAACAGTTGCCTTACAAAATTTAGTTATATTGCCCCCCCCCGGCAATTTATGTGTTTTTAATTTTCATTTACTTCTGCTTATGGTATAAAGGATCTCTTTTTACTAAAGAGGTATATGGATAGTACAGTGGAACCTCGACTTATGAACATCCCTGCTTGCGAATGATTTGAGTTACGAATGGCTCCGTTCACAAAAAGTTGCTTTGACCTGCGAACAGAGCCTCAACGTACGAATAAAAAGGGGGGAAAAAAACCTTCCCTGCCTTTTTTTGACCTAAGTTCACCTTAGGTCAAAAAAAGAAGTAATAAAAAAATTGCCCCCTAGTGGTAGAGTACAGATTACATGGCTTTGCATTAGTTCCTATGGGAACTAATGCCTCTACCTACAAATGGTGCCTCGACATACGAGCAGAAAACAGCAGATACAGATTAAATGGTTTTCAATGCATTCCTATGGAAAAGTTTGCCTCGATTTACTTTTCAATGTACAAACTTAATTCCAATACAGATTACGTTTGTAAGTCGAGGTACCACTGTATTCTATTCCTAAGGTGGGAGACGCATGTGAATGACTTGGATGGTCAAATTTTTTTTTTTGTAATTTTGGCCCCAGCAGCTTCCACTGGTAATATGATAAATGACCCAACACTTTTCTTGCTATTGCCCAGTGGTTCTAGTTTAGAGGTATTTTTAACAAATAGTGATTAACCTTTAAGGGAAGCATAGTAGGAAGAAAAATGATAGATACTGCACTTTAATTATTCTTGTTCTGTTCCATAGTTTGTTGAAGACTATGAACCTACTAAAGCTGATAGTTACAGAAAGAAAGTTGTTCTTGATGGTGAGGAAGTCCAGATAGATATTCTGGATACTGCAGGACAAGAAGATTATGCAGCTATTCGAGACAACTACTTCCGTAGTGGAGAGGGTTTTCTTTTGGTTTTCTCTATAACTGAGCCTGAATCTTTTACAGCAACAGCAGAGTTTAGGTAAGTAATTATATCCCCAAACAAATGATTTATGTGTAAATTGCAGATTTGGTCAAGATGAAAAAAGATACGCACTAACAAACTAAATAATACAGAGACACAAACACAAGTCAATGAATAAGTATCTGCTTCGTTTTATGTATTATTGACAAAGTGAGAGTGAACAAAACAGTGGTCCAAGGCTGAGTGATTATTTTGAAACCTCCTCCTCCTTTGACACCCAGATCCGTAGATTCAAGCTAGCAGTTCAGTTTTTTAAGTAGATACTTAGAGTAGATTTTTAGAGAAAATGTTGGAATCAGCTTATGAAAGTATTGGAATCACAGTACTAATATCCCAGTGGGGAGGAAGATGGCCACTGTAATTCATTTCTCTTAATAAAAAGAATGATGGCCCACCATTTTGATGCCACTTTATAATCAGCCTCAATGATAAACAGCCCCTTCCCATTCTTTAAAGTAATAATAATTTCACAATTTTTGCTAATTTGAACCAAATCCTATTGTGGCAACTGTTTCCTTTCAACTATATTTTATGTACTACCTTCAAAATTAGAATTTAATTAGTAGCCTTCAGTGGTGGAATCATTGAACTGATCTCAAAAATGCTCTTCCCATGCACATGAAAGAATATTTGATTCAACTGATAGTGGAAAATTACAAATGAATCAATTTCTATCTCCTCAGGTCTGTGCTTGGCAGTGCTGTCTGAAGTTCATCCCATTGTGATCTTATATAAAGGAACTTTTTCTAGTTCATAAATTTCATATTATTACTTAGTAGTTGACAGTAAAAAGTTACTGGTCTCAAGACTTGAATCTCAAAGCTAATTTTGCAGTTGCTTGCAATTTTAATTTAGCTAGTTTGCTTGCATCCCATGTCAAACGAACCAGGAAAAATGGCTTTAGTATACATAATCCTATTCTTAAGGAATAGGGCTATAACGTCTACAAAATCTCAGAGAACTATATACAGTGGTGCCTCACTTAACGGGTGCCCCGTTTAACGATGACATCGCATAGCGATGAAGATTTTGCAATCGCTTTTGCGATCGCTTTGTGATGGTCTGAATGGGTTTTTTTCACTTTGCGATGATCGGTTCCCTGTTTTGCTTACCGATCATCGCAAAGCGATGATTTTTCCCCAGCTGATTGGCAGTTCCAAAATGGCCGCTGGGTAAAAAAAAATGGCCGCCCGCTGTGTTTAGGTACGGATTCCTCCCTTTCTGGACAGCGAAAATGGCCGCCGTATGGAGGATCTTCGCTTGAAGGTCAGTTTTAAGCCCAAAGAAATGCATTGAAGGGGTTTCAATACATTCCTATGGGCTTTTTAAAATCTCATAGCGACGAAATCGCTTAGCAGCGATTTTTGCTGCACCGATTAATGTCGCTATGTGAGGCACCACTGTAATAACATTCTCATGATCTAAGTTATGAGTACATATTTGTAAGCCTTTCTCATCATAAAATATTTCCAGCATTTGCTTTTCTTGATTTGACCAGCTAATTCTTTTATTGAGATTAGAATTTAAGTTATTCTTAGTGTTCTCCTGGGACAAAAACACCTTAAAAGTTGCCATAAACATCAAGCAAATAGAGTAGTGATTACTCTCAGGAACGCAGTATACTTTAAAACTGCTGATAAAGTATGTCAGTTGACACCGCTGCATAATAAAAACACTGCCCCAGCAGCTGGAAAAAAATTTATATTGCCAGGCTTATCATTTTGGATGATTATCATTAAGAATATAAAGATTTATTTCATAATTTTGTTATAGAAGGTTATGTCATAAGTATTATGTACATTATGCTCCCTACCTGTATTTATAGGGATTTTATTTATTGAGATTGTAGATTATGCAGATTAGAAATACTCTGAAGACCCTCTTCATTTGAGCTAATATGGGCATTTAAATCTCCTATCAATTTTATAGCAGCACCTTCAATTGAGTTGTTCTCACCCCATTCCCCTCAGATACACCAGAACTATATTTAGAGTTTGTGGGTGAAATTTTAAATTGAATTTATAAGGCACTTACTTAATGAGGTCCCTGCTTGGTCAATCATATTTAGCTAATCTGATGGCAGGATTCCTTCAGCAGTTGTAACCTTCAAGGTTAATCCCAGGTTGCTTGGACCATACCTAAGTTTTCTGAAGGCTGATGACTAAAGGTTTCTCCAGGAGCATGATAACTTCCTGAGACTGTGAAAGGTAGTGCCAAATAAAAACAGTCTCTAAGTCTCTTTATTGTTTTTGTTGCAATAAAAACCCAGTCCATTTGGATGCTGCTTCCTTTGTCATTATTTTGTTCACATGAAGTGACAAGTCTGAAGAAGGGAGACAACTCGGTCTATGAAGGTTCCTGACATAAACCAAAACATGGGGGAATTAAACATCAAGAATCTTAACAAATTGAGGAGTATTGTGCTGCTTTCTATGTTCAAAATGAGGATGAAGGAGGTGGGGCTAGCTTGTTCTCTTTCCTCAAGCATGTACCCCCCCCTCCAGATACTGAATGACAAGATAGGTCTACTAACACAGCAACTTCCCTTGAAATTATAGTAAACAACATTAATATTTCAAACAAGTACAAGTACCAGATTGATAAAAACTTCTTGGATCTTAACGTCTAATCCTTATATAAGTGATTGTATACATACTTATACTGTATTGCATTATGCTACAAAATACAGTAACATTATTGCATTATTTTATTTGTTTGCCTCTTCTTGACAGCATTTAAAAATAAATTGATGGGGAAGAAGAAAATCTTTATTTTTGGAAAAGAATACCTGAAGTATACCCTGACTGGGTTTCAGTTCAAATGTACTTTTACGTGTGAATGTCGTTGACTGAATACAACATTGTCTGTCACTTGGTGTAATACTGAGTATTCTGCCAATCTAAAATGCTCATTTTAGTTAAGAGGATGAATAAATGTGTACATGTATGTACTGTGCCATAAAGAAATAGAGGGGCACTAGTCTTTCCCTTGCCCTCCCTCCAGATTAAGCTATTGTTTGATTCAGAGGTGTGTATGTATGTCAGTCATTCAAAGCTGTTAAAAGCAGATTGTCACCTGAGAAAACTATTTTAGATGCAAGTGGCTACCTGGGAAGAGAGGAGGAGGGAACAGCAATCTTTTCCCATGGTGCTCATTGTGAAATCTTATAGAACAGTATTATCCCTTCTGCTTAGTAGTTGTTTTTCTATCTTATATTTCTGTAGCAATATTCCTTTTTAAAAAGTCTCCTTGGACATCTTTTGGGCAGGAAAAATACTATCAATAAAATAATTTGTATTGGTCATTTTTTTTTACTGTTTAATGCAATGATGTCACAAAGTGTTATGGTTAAAGCATATAGAATGCAGAATTAAAAAGGAGGATAAAATAGTTTAAAAGGAATAGTAAAATAAACTGGTTTTTAAAAGCCTTGTCAGCAGCAATATACCAGTGGGGCAAGGAACATAATTGTTTCCAACAAGGCAGTGCCCAAACAAATATGCATATTTTTGCAGTTTAAAACTTCGCAGTTTTTGTGTCTCAGAATATGTAGGGTAGATTGTTTCTCAAAGTGTGAATGTCATCACTAAAAAGACCTGCATTTATGACATTAATTGGCTGCTTTCTGTTGGCTGTGAGGCATCCAATAAGGTCTCCAGTGAAGATCCCGAGGAGACTAGACATCTAGGCATTTAGCAAGGGAAGGTATTCTGTAGGTGTCCTAGGCCCAAGCTCTTCAGAACCTTATCAATTAACAGCATAATCCTGAAGAATGCTCAGTCGCTAACAGATAGCCATTTAAAATGGAAGTATGAATGAAGGTATGCTCTGTCAAAACACTTTTCAGAATAAATCATTTTCAGAGGTGAAAAGGACCTTTTTTTCATCTATTATAACTTGTAGATGTGACAAATCTTCCTTTTGTAATCTTAGTTTAGGTAAAGGTAAAGGTTCCCCTTGACAATTTTTGTCCAGTTGTGTTCGACTCTAGGGGGCGGTGCTCATCCCCGTTTCCAAGCCATAGAGCCATCAATTTGTCCGAAGACAATCTTCCGTGGTCATATGGCCAGTGCGACTTAGACACGGAACGCCGTTGCCTTCTCACCGAGGTGGTCCCTATTTATCTACTTGCATTTGCATGCTTTTGAACCGCTAGATTGGCGGGAGCTGGGACAAAGCGACGGGCACTCACTTTGTCGTGTGGATTCGATCTTACGACTGCTGGTCTGACCCTGCAGCACAGGCTTCTGCGGTTTAGCCCGCAGCGCCACCACGTCTTAGTTAACTTAAAAATGAGTACATTGTCTGAAATCCTGTTGCCTAGCATAGTAAATTGCACTAGTGGGGATATGGTGGACTCCTCTGGAAGTTCCAAGGATTCAAATGGGCATATGCTGATTCTAACTTCATTTAGCATAGTAAGTTCCAGTTAGGAAGGCCCACTTGAATCCATGGAACCTACAGTGAAGTTGACTCACAAAATCCCACTGATTCAGTGGGCCTACTCTAGTGCAACTTATGACACAATGACAGGATTTCAGCCAGAATTTATTTGAATGAATAAGATAATTGGAAGGTAAAACTATCTACTTTTTACGCGTAGAAAAACCCACACTTGCCATTTATTTAGCATAGTTGGACCAGTGATGGGATTGGCTTCTTTTCAATTCTACATTTGTAAAAGTTGTCCTACTGAGGTGTATTTTAAAATTATTGTTATTAAAATACTGTGGCTTGCATGTATGTATGTTTTGTTCTTGTGGGAAATGACTGTTATAGCATCTCATTCACCTTTTTTTTTTAAAAAAAAAATCTGCATTACTAGGGAGCAGATCCTACGTGTGAAAGCTGAAGAGGACAAAATACCTTTACTTGTGGTGGGAAATAAATCTGATTTGGAAGATCGTAGGCAAGTGCCTGTCGAAGCAGCTAGAAGTAAAGCAGAGGAGTGGGGTGTACAATATGTAGAGACATCGGCAAAAACCAGAGCAAATGTGGATAAGGTAAAGCAACACTTTGTTTTCACCTGCATTCCACAAACCTGGCTGCCAAGTTGCATTGGGCAGCCAGGAATTTGTCCCTAATGACTGCAGCTGTTGATGAATGCACCAAACAAAAGACTGTGAGTTCTCAATATGTTTCAGAGGATTTCAGAGTAGCCACAGTAATAGCCATCCAGCACAGTGATCCCATTGGAAAATGTGAAGCAAGGCCTAATAAACTTGCAATTTTTTAATGAAGACAGGAGAATTCACTCTTTGGTTGTTCCTTTCCTTTTTATATTATTCCCCAAATTGTAATTTATTCAATTAAACATTAATATCTGTCTTCTGGAAACATCTTGCAGAAGACCACTTAAGTACCAAGGTCTACCATGAATTTAATTAAGGGCTATTTGTTTCCTTATACCTCTGTAAGGAATAGCAAAGGTGTTGCCAACTACCTGGAGCTTTCAGTTGTTTTGATCACTGCTTGTTCATCGATGCTACAGCCACAGTGGTTGACACTCTGTTTGTGTGCTTGTGCCCATGTAGGGCTGATGACATCACAGTGATGATTGTTTTGGAAATTAAACACTTCGTACTTTCTCCTGCCAACCTAGCAGTGCGAAAGCATGTAAAATGCAAGTAAATAAATAGGTACCACTACAGTGGGAAGGTAACGGCGTTCCGTGTCTAGTGTGCTGGCCACGTGACCACGGAAACTGTCTACAGACAAATGCTGGCACTATGGCTTGGAAAAGGGGATGAGCACTGCCCCCTAGAGTCGGATACGACTGGACAAATTGTCAAGGGTAACCTTCACCTTTACTTTCACCATGGGAAACCAAGGAAGCCACAGGACACGGGAGGGGAATGCATTAGATACTAAAAATTGCCACTGCCAAGATGATATTACTGGCAACAATTCTCAGTAATCAAAGACTTCCTCTGTCTGAGTCTTCCAGATAATGAAAGAGATTACATAGGTGCTGAGAGACAGAATTAAGAAATGTTTAATTTCCAAAAAACAATATCTACTGATGATGTAATGAGGCTAAACAGGTGCAGTTCCTGGACCAGGATTTCAGCTGAAGTCTTGGATGCACTTTTGAAATCATCTGTGCTTTAGGTAAGGATTTTTATCATGTGTCTTTGGCAAATTCAGTCTTAATTCTGAGAATGTAGTATTATTGAATTGCTGTAAATTCAAGTTCTTCAAGTTATATACAGCTACTTTGGGTTAATGTAAATGTAGATGTAGCCTTCGTCATCCGTTAATGCTTCCTAGAAAACTTCACCTGTTGCATTCTCAAAGAGTTCCTATAATCTGTGCATCCTGTATTATATTCTAATCCTTATGTAAGAATGTTTTGTTAAAATTCACACAAGTTACTTTTGATTAGACATGGGCTATTTGTATTTGTTCCCTGGAAATGACCCTGATGTTAGGAAAGTGTGAGGGCAGGAGGAGAAGGGGATGACGGAGGACGAGATGGCTGGACAGTGTCATCGAAGCTACCAACCTGAATTTGACCAAACTCCGGGCGGCAGTGGAAGACAGGAGGACCTGATGTGCTCTGGTCCATGGGGTCACGACAAGTCAGACATTACTTAATGACTAAACAACAATAAAATTTGTACTTGTATCCCTAGGGATATGAATACAAATAGTGGCACCACAGGTGCCATGGAGGCCCATTCCCTTCCCCCCAGAACTGGCCAGTCCACTCACTGTTTGCAGCAAGGTGCTCAGCTCCATTGTTATCACTGCACCAATCGTAGAAAGAGCCCGGGTGGCTCTTTCCCCACCTCCCTACAAATCTGACCATTCATTGTCTGAGCAGGGAGACTCCCTGTCTCCCCTCTGCGCCGCAGTGGTTGGTTGTGTGCTGGCCGGACTCATTCTGCGATTGGTACGGCAACGACAGAGAAAGGCGCTCTGTTGTGAACAGTGAGTGGACTGGCTGATTCTGGGGGGAAGGGAATGGGCCTCTGTGGTGCTGCTCTTCATATTTGTATTCCCAGGGATATGAATAGCCCATTTCTACTTTTGATGAACCCTTTAATATTTCACACAAATCTGCTGAACATCTATTCTCATAATGTTCTTGGTTTTACACTTCAAGTCTAATTAAAGTAGCAGTTAAGATGCTGCTCCTTTGTATTTTGAGCCTTGATATTATTGTATAGTTTCCCTTTCTTTTCAGGTATTCTTTGATCTAATGAGAGAGATTAGAGCTAAGAAGATGTCAGAAAACAAGGATAAGAATGGCAAGAAAAGTGGCAAGAACAAGAAGAGTTTTAAAGAAAGATGCTGCTTATTGTGACCTTTAAAGAAACATACATTTAGGCTGCAGAATTAACAAGACATTTGCTGTCAAAGGGAGAGGACTGGATGAATGAGAAACTTGGATCCAATAAGTTTTTCCACTCACGTAGTAGCCTTTTTGAAAGTGCAGAATTTGATTAAGAGTTGAAGTCCATCTAATCTATGTGCATTGAAAGGGATGATTTTTGAAAGCAACAATATGAATGCTAAGAAATTGTGAGCAATTTTTTCATTTGGTTATAATCTCTTTACTTGATAGTTGTCTGGTTACTCTGAATTTACCTCCTGATGTTGCTTCCAGCAACACTCCCTCTACAGACTTACCAGCTTTTTCAAGTGGCTAATTTTCATTGAAATTCAGCCAAAGTTGCCTGCCTTTCCCAAGTGGCTTCAGTTTTGGTGCTCATTATGAAGGCATAGGCCTTTAGCCATTCTTTAAAAAGGGAAATTTAAAGACATACTGAAATATTCTTGGTCTTTGACATTTGCACGCAACTATGCTGAATAGGTCATAACTACTATTTTGCCAAAATGTTGGATGAACAATATAAAGACTTCGTCATTTTAAAAACAAAAAACATTTCTTCAGTATTCCTGAGTTCATCCCATAATTGGTGGTTATATATGGGCAAGCTGTACTTCCAACTTATTTCTATCTTAATTTTAGCATTTTATTGGGGATAAATGGGTAATGTGTCTTCTAATGTGGCAGAGTTCAGAACTTTACCCTATTCAGTAACCCCAGCCTGTCTGATAAAACTAGATTTCTGTTTTTCTCTCAGATTTGCAGATTCAATTTATAGCATTGCAGTGGTTTGTAATCATGTACTGAAGCTGTAGAAATTGCTGATTTCTTCTAGTGTTTAACAGCAAAAGTCTTTCTTTTGTAATGAAATGTGAGGACTTGCACTGTGAAATCTCATGAGTTTGATCCTGTCTTATTTCACAACAAGTGGTCATCTGTTGAGAGGACAATCTACCAGTATTTTTTTCTGCACAGACATTCTTATAGATTAATTGTAATTATGAAAATTCAAGTGGCTGGTGCAGAAAATATTCCTAGTGGATTGTGCCTTACAGATTTTTTTAAATACTTAACTGTGTTAAGCTCTTCCCACCTAGGTAATGAGTTATTGATGTCCTTGTAATGTAAAGTTGCATTCCCAAATATTATTACCATTGCTTAGAAATTGTGGAGGTGGGGATGGGGAGATTAAAGCAAGGAAAGTGGACAAACGTTTCATGTCTTTATAATTAGCTTTTAAAAGAAGACACCTGAGTTTATTATGTGCAGTTGCCAAAACCCCGTATTGCTATTGCACAGATTGTACTAATTCTGCTGCTGGAAAACTTTTTTACAGTTATTCATTCATTAAATAATGGAAAAGGTCTGTAAAGGCAGCTAAATATACACACTAAAGAAGGTTTTTTGTGGTTTGTTGCTTAAGTTATGAATGGAAGTGCCAAATGAATGTGAACTGTTACACTTTTCAAATAGTCCTGACTAGCAGTCTAGACTAGTGGGCTCACTACATACTGGGCACAGGTTTCTGCTGATTTGTTTGCAACTCTGTCTCAGATCAAATTTTATCAAGAGATTGTGCATGGATATATGTACAAAGCCACAAGGTCCGATATAACTATATCTTGTTTAGATAACCTGCTGTCATAGATGGAAAAAGAAGAGTTGTAATAAGGTAAAGTTGCCTGAAAATTGAAATTAAGTCTTCATTGATTTAACTAGGCATACATTTGCAAAATGATACTAAAATGTTGCATCTATGTTTTGGGAACCACTGTCTTAAATAGTTTTAAATGGTGGCTGGAACTACTAAGATTAGTAGCTTCTGCCATTTTAGTTCACTTGCCAAACAGGTGGTATTTTAGCAACAGCTCCTGAAAGGGAAGCTCTGCCTTCCAGATTGACTGTTTCTGTCATTTCTGCTTTCTGCCAATATGGTGTCATCTGTGTATCTTAATTTATATTTCTTCCACCAATTTTCACTCCTTCATCTGAATATAGTCCAGCTTTCCATATGATTATAATCTGTGAAGAGATTAAGCAATTAAAAAATAAAATAACATCCTTGTCTGACCTTTTCCTATAGGAAAACTGTTCTCTTTCTGTAATCTGTCCTAACTGTAGCTTCTTGTCCAGAGTATATGTGGCACATCAGTACTGTCAATTGCTGAAGCATGCCCATTTTTTTAGAACAGTCCATATGACCCACATAGTCCAAGGTTTTGCTGTAATCTATAAAGCACAGTCTAATCTTTTAAAATTCCGGTTACGCTCATGCGGCCAATGTATATTTCTCTTTTCCACTTCAAAATCAAGCAAAACAGTTGACATTTCTTGCTCCATGTTAGGGTAAAAGTCTTGGCTGTAATACCTTGAGCATCAGATGGGAGATTAATGCAGTGGTCCAGTAGTTACTATACTTCTTGACATTGCCTTATTTGGGAAGTAGAATGTGTGTTGAACACTTCCAGGCCATGAGCCATTCTTTGCTTTTTCCATATTTTTTGGCATATTTTTGTTAGGATTTTGATAGATTTAGTCTCTCTAGCTTGAAACAGTTGTGTTGGTTTCCCATCTACTCGTGGTGATTTATTTTTCCAACTGTTTTCAGGACACCTTTCACTTTACTTTCTAAAATTGTAAGTTCTTCATCACAAGATTCTTCTTCAATGTCATCTTTGCATTTCTTTTCCATAATTCTTCAGCACAACAGGTATTTTGTAGAGAGCACCAACCCAGGATCCAGTCATTAGAGACTGTTGGCTTAGAAATGCAGAAGGAGAAGAAACGGAACTCATTACAGAAACATTTACAAGCAAATCAGCTGTAGGTTGAGGCAGCAGTTAATTATACAATGAGTTTGTTCTTTCTTTACTACTTTATTATAACTGATGAAGGCTTATCTAGGTTTCTCTTATGGCTTCTCTCCCTGCTATACTTACCTGATTTGAATATTCAGGTGCAGCTGAAACATCAGAGATAACTGTTAGGAAAGCAGGGGACAGGTTCTGCTGCTTTTGCTCTGTTTATTATTTCATGCCCAAGTTCCTGTCAAACAGTCATATTTGAGGGTTAGTTTACTAGATGCATATTGTTGTTGTCGTTAAGTTGTGTCCAACTCTTTGTGACCCTATGGGCCAGATCACGCCAGGCCCTCCTGTCTTCCAGGAGTTTGGTCCCAGAGTTTGGTCAAATTCATGTTGGTAGCTTCGGTGACACTGTCCAACTATCTCGTCCTCTATTATCCCCTTCTCCTCTTGCCTTCACTCTTTCCCAACATCAGGGTCTATTCCAGGAAGTCTTCTCTTTTCCTGGGATGGCCAAAGTATTGGAGCCTCAGCTTCAGGATCTGTCCTTCCAGTGAGCACTCAGGGTTGATTTCCTTCAGAATGAATAGATTTGATCTCCTTGCAATCCAGGGGACTCTCAAGAGCCTCCTCCAGCACCACAATTCAAAAGCATCAATTCTTTGGCGGTCAGCCTTCTTTATGGCCCAGCTCTCACTTCCATACATCACGACAGGAAAAACCATAGCGTTGACTATGCGGACCTTTGTCAGCAACGTGATGTCTCTGCTTTTTAAGATGCTATCTAGGTTTGTCATCGCTTTCTTCCCAAGAAGCAAGCGTCTTTTAATTTTGTGGCTGTTGTCACCATCTGCAGTGATCATGGAGCCCAAGAAAGTAAAATCTGTCCCTGCCTCCATATCTTCCCCTTCTGTTTCCCAGGAGGTGATGGGGCCAGTGGCCATGATCTTAGTTTTTTTTATGTTGAGTTTCAGACCATTTTTTGCGCTCTCCTTTCACCCTCGTTCAGAGGTTCTTTAATTCCTCCTCATTTTCTGCCATCAGAAAATCTGCATATCAGAGGTTGTTGATATTTCTTCCAGCTGTCTTAATTCTGGCTTGGGATTCCTCCAGTCCAGCCTTTCGCATGATGTATTCTGTATATAAGTTAAATAAGCAGGGAGACAATATACAGCCTTGTCGTACTCCTTTCCCAATTTTGAACCAATCAGTTGTTCCATATCCAGTTCTATTGTTGCTTCCTGTCCCATGTATAGATTTCTCAGAAGATATATAAGATGGTCAGGCACTCCCATTTCTTTAAGGACTTGCTATGGTTTACTGTGGTCCACACAGTCAAAGTTTTTGCGTAGTCAATGAAGCAGAAGTAGATGTTTTTCTGGAACTCTCTGGCTTTCTTCATAGTCCAGCGTATGTTAGCAATTTGGTCTCTAGTTCTTCTGCCTCTTTGGAACCCAGCTTGTACTTCTTGGAGTTCTCGGTCCACGTACTACTGATGCCTGCTGAGCATAACCTTGCTAGCGTGTGAAATGAGTGCATATACTCTGTTCAATTGACTCTTATATAATTTTGACCCCTCTGGGATTCGCAGATTGGCAACAGCTCAATCCCTTTTTGGCTGGCATCCTTCTCTACTCTGTTGAATTCTGTTCTAGATTTTCAAGTCTACCGAAGGTGGCTGTGGTCCTTCAGCTTCACAAGGAACAGATCCTCAAAGTAAGGCAGATGTCCCTGCTGACATATTTGATTTTTATGAACAAATGGATACAGATGATGAAGAAGAGGAAACACAGACTGTGTCTTTTGAAGTGAAACAGGTAAAATGTATTAATTTAATGGCTTCCTTCTCGAGTATCCGAGTCATCACATATTGAATATGAGTTAATTCAGAGTTAAATAGCTAAAGTTACTGTAGGACATAGCCCAACCAGTTGTTAGCCCTGTATCCTTTTCCTGGGGCTCCCATTGTTTATGAACTCTGTCTTCCCTTGGAAAGCTGAACTGATGTGTGAAATTTAAATCTGACAAATTTAGCTGCTCTGTGCAACTACAGCATATTTTAAAAATTAGAGCAATCAGAATTTCTTATCAATTGATTTATATTTCGGTTTGGGTTTTTGTAGGAACCCAACTTTACTAGACAAAAAGGGTGACAAAAACCATGTTAATGCAAGCAATAACTTTAGTGTAAGGAAGATGTCTGTAATGCTCCCTGTTGTGCACATTGTTCTTAGTGGGAGAGAAAGTTAATACGACGAAGGGACCATACAAACGCCATTCCAAAGAGGAATACTGTCCTGGTCCCAGCTCACTTTATTCTGTTGATGTTATAGAAAGATCAACTACACTTTCCCTTCCTGAAGTGCTCTCACAGAAAGTCAACAACTGCACTGTTCGCATAGCAGAGGTGATCCTTGCCCAAGAAGCATTTATTCTTGCAACCATGAGCTCATAGAATATAACTAAAGTATTCACATGTGAATAACTACTTCCATAACTTTCTGTGAGCTTACGTTGAGGCTAATAAATAGTATTAAGAGCATCAAAACCCTTTTGAGATTGCCATGTCATAGCCATCCTTCTGGAGAAGTTTTGATAGCTGTCTTCTAAATGTTCTTGGTTTTTTGCTTCAAGTATAAAGTCTGGATGGCACCACATCCACCAGTCCTGTATTAGGGACTCATATAAGTCAACTGGTTTTCTTTTCCCCATCCAGTATTATTTTCCAGTAGATATTCAACATTTAACCACACTTGGAGATTCATTCCCCTTTAGAATGTTTGTGCGTGAGGGAGGGAGAGTCCCCTTTGGGAATTTTTAAACAAGTGTTTTCAGCTTCTGTATACCACAAGGATTTGCAAGAAAATGTTGTAATGCATCTTCACTTTATAGGATGAAGAATATCAATAAATATTAATAAACACTTGGACAAGAGTATGAGGGTTCAGTAGTTTGCTCCGACTATTTTTCAAAGAATGCACCCACTCTCCTTGGTTTAGAAATGGGATTAACATTTATTGGGATATTTAATAACAGTCCAGTATCAACAAAAGCATTCCAAACATTCTCCCCCTTTGACAACAGGTTTGAAGGGGGGTTCCAGTCTTCGACTTTGAAAGGGTTCATACCCTGGCTATTCCAGGGTCCGGGCCACTCCGGTGGGGTATCAGAGTTCAGTAGTAATTCCTCCTCTCCTTCCAGTAGGGGGATTGTGTCTTCTCCTCGAATGTCCACCTAGTCACACTCCCTGGGGGTGGTGCCCCTGTCTCCCACAGGACTCCAGGCACCTTGAATGCAGGAGGCAACAGTTCAAGTTGCCACGCTAAATCAGAATATCTTCCCTCTAGCTGCAAGGTGGGGGGCACCGGACCCCTGTGTTGTTCAAAATCCAAATATACCTCTTATGCCCTGAAAAAAAATGTAATTACAAAGCATAGTTACAAAGTTGATTAACACACATAATTACAGAATAGTTCTCTCTATCAGGTTTCTCTTTCATAGCATTGACAATCCTTTCCATATAGTACTGTGTATAAGGAGGCTTAAGGGTCCGTATGACCCCCTGATCTAAGGGCTGAATTAGAGATATTGTGTTTGTGGGGGAAGCAGAGCACTTTGGTGCCTTCAGTGTTGAAGTCATGGGACTCTGGATGGCCAGGGGGCCCAGTATTTATTTATTTATTTATTTATTTATTTATTTATTTATTTATTTATTTATTTATTTATTTATTTATTTATTTATTTATTTATTTATTTATGGAAAAAGTCTATGTATAACCAAAAGTATGCTGTTCAGACCCATTCAGATCAAGCAAGAATTGTATTTACTCAAATGCATTTTGGATGTTACATATTGTCATTTGGTTGTGGGTCCTTTTTAGCTCTGCAGTTCTAGGATGATTTTTATTACTGTCTTTAAAGGATGCACAACTGCTCGCATAGATTGACTGTCCAAGCAGAACGGATAGACAGATTTACAGCACAATCCTTGTACATAGGTGATTGGCATGTGTGCTTATTATTTCAGCTTTAGCTTCCCTCGATGAGCAGCAGGCTGAAAGAAATAATTACATCCATCCATATCCTGCTACCTGCTAAAAGCATCTGATGCTATTGATATGAGGCTATTGATATGAGGCTCTTGAAATCAGTAGTTGCTTCCAAGTACATGTGTGTAGGGGTGTCTTGTCACCCCTATACACATGTAAAGATGGTGTACCATAAAGATGGTAGAGTCTGGAAACTGAGCCCTATGAGGAGTGGCTGAGTATCCTTGCATGTTTACCTGGTAAAGACAGAAAGGTTATAGAATAACCATTTTAGAATATTTGAAGTGTTTTCTTGTGAAAATGGAACTTATTTTCTGTGGCCCCAGAGGTAGATTACTGTTTACCCTAAACAGCTCATTATTTTAACTGTCCAGGCATTTTGGACCTATTTTCAGTCCCCAAACTGTTAGAATACTTCACCTGCTAGTGGTAGCATGCCCCTACTGCCATGGCAGTAGTATTACTATTGGCTTCTATGTTTAGAGATTTTTGAAAAGAGGGGCTCGCTTGGTGTTGCCCTCAAAAGATAATAATGATGCTTGGCAAAATGCTTTCATCTGTTTGGGTGAAAGGGTCCACCACCATCACCCGCGAGGCCCAGCGGGCTGAAATTGCCACCCCCTGTAGCCTTCCCAGACCCTTCCCAGCTGTTCCACACCGCAGCATGTTTCATTTTTATTTATTTATTGGTATTTTTTTTCTTCGGCCCATACGGATTAATTGGTTTTCAATGCATTCCTCTTTGCTGTCCTCCTTGTATCTCCCTTCTTTTGATTTCGGGTGATATGTGCAGATACAGCAAAGACAGAATGTAGTAATGCAGTTCCTCAGTCTTTGCCTTTTCTTCAATGCATTATCTTTGATCTTTTCTTCGCTGTTTTCTTATGTGTTATGCTGAGTTCCACATTCTGCAATTTCCCCCCTGAGGTGGACATGGCTTCATGGAGGGACTGTCTTCTCTCTCTCTCTCTCTCTCTCTCTCTCTCTCTCTCTCTCTCTCTCTCTCTCTCTCTCTCTCTCTCTCCCAGACATTTCTATGCTGCCTTTCTCTCCAAAAGGATCCAAGGCAGCTCACCCTGTGCTAGTGGTAAATCAGACCACCAAAATATCTGGAGTCCTATCTCCCCACTTTTTGCCAAGGCCTCCAGAACTCCTGGCAGAAAGTGCAATATTAAACTGCCCCGTTTACTGCTGAGGGCTCCATTTTCTTGGAATGCATCCTGTGCATGAAGAGGGGGATGTAAATGGTCACTGGGAGATCAGAATCAGATGCTGTGAAAATGAAGTAGCTCCTTCGTTGTTTCTTCTCCAATTTGGGAGGTTTAAACTGAAAACCCATGGGATGGTTACCTGATTGAGCCATATGTTGGTGGTCATGATCTGCTCACGTTCATTCTAGGGCAGAAGAAAAAGAAAGATTGCTCTTGAACATATGGATATAACACATCCCGAAGAAATCATATATGAATCAGTTCAATGATTTTTGCACCAATGCACTGCTGTTCTTGTCTGCTGGTGATTCCCTTCGCGGGGTATAAATGCAGCTGCAACAGATGAAGTATAAAACCCTTGGTTTCCTGACCCCAGTTGTTTTATCTGACGAAAGGTCTTGGGTCTTCTCTGGTAGGCCCGGTCTAACCGCCTCCCCCGGGTTAGAATACTTCATCTGATGTTGCTATAATGCCTCCATATCTTGTTCACAGGAGCTGTGACTTCTGGCAATGGGTGATTTCCTGGGAGGGGGAGTATAAAGGCAACTGCAACAAAGGCAGTAAAATAGATTTGTCTTCCTCACCCTACTTGTTTTGTGGGAAGAAAGGTCTTGGTTCTTTTCCTCTTGTTTGTTTTTAGACGTTATTGCCAAGCTGTTTTCCATGATGAGTCAATCCAAGAAACGAATAGCTCTGGTCACAAAAATTTGAATCTACTTGCCAACGGAGCTCCTGGTAGGCCCTATCTAACCCCCTGGGAAAGCCACCTCTGGAGGACTCCCTGGCCTTCCCTGCCACCTATTTCAGTCCCCAAACTGTTAGAATATTTTACCTGATGTTGGTATCATTTGAGTTGCCTCAAAGGACTCTGGGGATCGCAGCCCCACCTCAAGCCCAGAGAAAAATATTGCGAGCAGTCAGGGAACTTCTTTACTTCTGCGGTGCAGGAGGAGGAAGGAGAGGCAGTGCGGCTTCGGATCGTTCACCGTTGTTCTTGTTTCCTGATGATTCCCTTGGCGGGGTATAAACGCAGCTGCAACAGATGAAGTATAAAACCCTTGGTTTCCTGACCACAGTTGTTTTATCCAACAAAAGGTCTTGGGTCTCCTCTGGTAGGCCCGGTCTAAGCCCCCCCCCCCCCCGGAAAGCTGCCTCCACCTCCAGAGGACTCCCTGCCACCTATTTCAGTCCCCAAACTGTTAGAATACTTTACCTACTAATGGTGTTATGCCTCTGACTCTTTTTCCTCTTTGGAATTGTCATCAATTGCCAGTCCTGCTGGTAATTTCAGTGGAGAGACACAAATGCAACATAAGCAGCAAGTTAGAATGAACTTTCTCGACCTGTATCTCTTGCTCAAGGAAACATCTTCTGGGGTCTTTTCCTCTCTCTTTTTTGGTTATGCTGACAGCGAGTCTCTTGCTTTCCAGATTCTTGTCTCTTGAGGACAACATGGTTCTACCTTAGAGAGGGGCAAAAAGTCTCTGCTGGACCAGATATTTATAAAGGTGATGAACTGCATCACAAAGTGGGATGACAAAATTTGGTCAAGGTATTGTTACCCGGCAGGCCAAACACGGGAGGCCTGCCTTGTTTTCCTTACTGGTAGCAAATTGGAAACAAGGACACAAGTATACAGAAAGCACTTGTCTTTGCTTTGGAACCATCGTTTTTAAAATTCTTTGGACTATTGGGTCCAAAGCCTGGAAGGCAGCCCATGTAGGAGAAGGAAAACTCCGATTTCAAACCTCCACTGCCTTGGTGGCTATATCCACTGATGGAAAAGGCTTCAGGAGTTAATCTCGAGGCAAAACCAGAGCCGGAGTCCTGGAGGCAGTTCATGTTGTTCTGTCAACTCCTGTGACATCGCTGGAACCAGTTGTATTGGCTCTTGCCTTTCCATTGGACTATTTCAGTGACGTGGAGAGGAGGGATTTGCTGCTTGGGTAACAGCCTATCCTCCATATTATTTTACACAGGCTTCGTGCCCTGGAGAGGACACTCCAGCTTCACGTACAGCATCAAAACACTAGACGCTGTTCCAAGTCCTCCATATAGAGCACACTACCATAGTCTCTTGAGACTGAAGGATGCCTATGAAGGATTGTTTTCAACTTCTCTTTATTTTATCCTGGGCAGATAATGTGTCCCCATTTTGATTGTTCAGCATCCTTAGTTTAGGTTAAAATTTCTTTTTGATTTCTTGAATCTAATGGAAGATACCTCTTGTTTTTCCTTTTTTGTTCTATTTCTTTAAACATATTGTGTTCGTTTTCTTTTTTGTTGCGTGATAATCACTAAGAATTTGCATTCAGGATTCTGATATTATTTCTGCCACTGTTTACTTTTGCTTCTCGTCTGTCCTTAACAATTTTCAGTGTTTCTTCCGTCATCTATCTAAGCTTTTTTTCCCTTTTGACTAACATAATTGTTTTTTTGCATTTTCCCGATATATCTGGTTTCACTCCACGGTTCTGGTTCATGGTCAATTGAGTTTAGTGATGCAAATCTGTTCTTTATGTGGAAATATTATTTAAATTACATCTTGGCAGTAGAATTCTTTTAATGGTCTTTTTCAGCTGTACTCTAATTTTATATATTGTCAATTCAAGGTCAATGCCACAGGCTGTTCCTGGTCTCGTTTCAGCAAGAATACAGCTTCTCACTCTCCTACTTCCAATTATATAGTCCAGTCGTTCCCAATCTTGGGTCCCCAGATGTTCCTGGATTACAACTCTCAGAAATCCTGGCCAGCATAGCTAGTTGTAAAGACTTCTGGGAGTTTTAGTCCAAGAACATCTGGGGATGTATGGTAGAAAACCACTGACATAGTCCATTTGATTTCTTTATTGGCCTTCTAGTGATATCTTTGTGTACAGCTATCTGTCTGGTTGCCTGAAACATGTACTTGCAGTAAACAAGTTAATTGCTTCACAGAATTTTGTGTATCATTCTGCTTTGTTTCTAACTCCTAGGCCAAATTCTTCAACAGTGTTTTGTTCTGCTTTGTTTCCTACTTTTGTATTATAATCATATACTATGATTATCAGTTTATCTTGCTTTGGCATGTGATCAAATTCCTTCTGTATACTTCCATAAAAGCTTTTGATTTCTTCTTTTTCTCCAGCACCTGGAGTGAGAGCAAAGATTTGAATCATGGTTATGTTGATAGGTTTTCTAAGAAGCCTGATTGATATTCTTTGGTTAGACGTTGCATTAACCCTTAGGTGCCTATGTTACATCTTGCCCCAGTATTAGAGCCATAGTGTTTGTTCTGATTTTGTCATTTCTGGAGTAAAATACTTTGTCCTTGTGTGAGGACAGATGGCCTATCCAAGGTGCTGATAGCAACCCTCTTGCAACTTGTTTGTCTGAAAATGCCCTATTCCTGCCCACTTGAGGTCTCTCACACTAAGTACCGCAACGTTTAAATTTTCCATGTCTTGTTTTCTGATTTCCTGTTTGCCTTGGTACATACTTCTCACATTCCATGTTCAAATTGTATGTGTCATGCAGCACTGGACTTTCTTTTCGTGTCTGTGCATGTCAGTGACTAGACAGACTTTTAACTTTAATCTAGTTTGAGTCATTAGCAATGGTACTGTTCATGCTTGTCCTTTGCTCTTCCCCAGTAGATGATTGAGTGCTTTCTAACTTGGAAGTCTCCTCTTACAGCACTATTATTTTATTTTGCATTATTTTACCACTGGGATTTAAATATAAGAAATATCCAGCATTGATTTACCATTGCCTTCTTCCGCACAATGCTATTAAAAGTTAGCTTGAGTGTCACTGTTGTCATCTGTGAAAGATCCTCTGCCTGTGTCGCCTTCCACTATTGTTGCAGCTTAATAGCTGCCCTCCATGAGCTTCTCCATCTATATCACCATTGTAACTATCCATTCTCTTTTACTGATGACTCCTGAAGAGGGTGGATGCATCTTAGACTGTTGTCAGTTTCCGTTCTTCTATTGACCATTCCTCCTTACATGGCCCTGCAATAGTTCAGACTTGTAATGAGTCTACTCTCCTGAAGGCATTACTCCCAGTGTCCTTGACACATGCAAACTCCCTCACCATGTTAAGATGTGCAGCCAAGGATTGGGAATGAACTTGGGCCTTCATTTCACCACTCAAAAGTAATCCTTTGCATTTTAATGGAGGCAACTGGATCTGTTCTTTCAAAAGATGGAGAAGGTAACGGATTATGTATAAATTCACATGTCCAATCAAGAAGGATCTCTTTAGATAAGAATCATTGCTTTCTTTCCATTTCTGCATTACAAGGAGATTCCAGAAACAAGAATGCCTTGACAAATATCAGTAATTTTTTTTGGAACTTTGTTTTGTAACTTTATGCTTTGTCTCTATAATGTCCTTTCTGCAATAGCCAAGTAGCAGAAGCCCATTTGTCATGTTTGAAGTACTGTATGTATCTTTATTTTTATACTGATGCTGTTTTATTTATATGGAAATACTCTTAGTAATATTAAACCCTTAAAAGGTGGAGGATGCACTTAGGCCTTTGTAAAAGGTTTGATGTTATTGAGACAAGGATATCTTCATATAAATTAAACAACGTTGATATAAAAATAAAGACACCTAAAGCAACAAATTGGCTTCTGCTGCTTGGCTGCAGAAAAAATGACATCACAGAGACAAAGCATAAGGTTACAAAGCAGTAATATATAAGGGCAGACCAAAATCCAGTAAGGGAACCATGAAAACAACAAGAAAATATGAAAAATTGTATAATAGGCTTAGCCAATTTTTGTGTGTATACAATGTAAAAATAATTAAGGGTGATATAGAAAATATAGCCCTGAAAACAAAAGTACTTTAAAAAATGAGACTTTTACTATAATCAGTCCAAAACAATTAACCAGTTCTGCAGACAGCAAGGTTACTGAACAGTAACAATTCTTGGCAGGTGAACTGTTTATGTTATAATGAACCTGTTTATGTTACAGTATCACAGGAAGCAGTGTTTGTAAATTCTATAGCACACACTCAGTGATTATAATATTTTGAGTTCACAATAACCTAGCATTTCAGGATTTTAGAGTGACAGTATTCTAAAACGTCAAATGCTTAATGGCACAGAGTTTTGTTCCTCCAAGTTTTGCAAAATGTCAGGCAAAACAATAATATAGTTACAGATTTCTGGAGTTACAAAGAGAACACAAAACATTCTTGGAGTACCAAGCTTTTGGATCTCCAGGACTCTTGAAAAGAAATTATTTACAAATTGAGGGGAGATGTGAACCACTGAAATATAGTGAGACATGACACAAACCCACAGACATTCAAAATAGCAAGGTTTCATTCTCTGCCATACACACAGGATACCAACAACAATCATGTATCAGCGCAACAGCAGATTATCAACATGGATTTCCCTCCACAGAATGAAATTAACCTTGCTGGGTGATCCTGCTTGGTATATTGCAGCTGACTATATCCTCTGCAACAAAAGTGCTATGTAAGAAACTATTTTGAATTGCATCCATATTTAAGAATGGAAGCTTTAGTTAGTTTTTAAATCCAAACAGTGATTGTTAAACATTAAACATCAATAATTGTCTCTTTTATTTTCCTTTTTTCTTCCTTACTGTATTGGATTGAAACCACTCCTTACTGTTAATATACCACATAGTTGCTTTCACTGATTTTCAGGAGAGGAGGAACCATTTGCTCACATGTTATAAAAGTGATCTAAAGCCAAGAAGCATATGAATAACTTTAGCTGATGTAACAATGTCCAAAAGCGATAAGTGTTCCTTAAGTTGTCACAGGAAGCCATTATTTGTTTGTTTTCTGACATTGGGCCAGGTGTTTTTTTTAATAAAAGCTGTCAACTAAATAGGGACAAGATATGCATTATTCTGTTTGCTAACAGCTGCAAAATGCAGCTGCAGAGGCCGCAAATTGTAAAAGGCATTGGGGGAAGCTTTTAAATTGTCTCTAGTAATGCTGTCCTGCTGAAATCACCCACTCAGCTGTTTCTCCTTTATTTAGGAGGGTTGTTGTTTTTAAGATTGCACATGGTTTTCTATATGGTGAGGCTGAGGAAACTGAAACCTATTGGACCTCTCCATCTAGTCTGCTGCTAACCCTCCTCACCACATCCCCTTCCAGCATCAAATAGATTTAATAATGTAAAGTTTTTCCAAAGCCTATAATACATAAGTATGGAGGGCGAGGGAGCAGTTGAGATGTATGTCTTTTTATTTGTTTGTTTGTTTGTTTGTTTGTTTGATTGATTTATACCCCGCCCATCTGGCCTATAAGATGACTTTTTGTGCATGTTTTTTGTAAATATAGGTATAATGGAGCCATAGTTCAGGAGTACTGAGATTGATAGATATATAGATTATTTATTTATTTGGCTTCTATACCACCCGATTAGTGCAACACAATATTCTGTGAAGTTAATCATTTATGAGGTCAAATAAGTAACAGTAATTAGTAGGAATAGTTCATTTTTGATTAGCAGGAGTTACGACACCTGGCATTCCCCTCAGGCTCATCTCTGAATTTAGCTGTAATCTGTATAGTTGTGGTGGATTTCTCAAAATGAAGTGTGAGATATCTCTGTTGTAATATGAAATATTTTGGGGCGGCTTGGTCTTGAATGGTCAATCAACAGTCATTAGCTTTACCAAAGCCCTGTTCTGGTTTGTTGATATGTATCGACCTAGCTGCCTGCGTTTTTGGACACTCATTAAGGCCCTGCCTATGAGGACTGTTACAATAAGCTCCTGCACTTCATAATTCACTATGACATACCTGTAGAGGATTCAGCCTATAGGACTGCGACAGGAGTGGCGGCGGCTGGAAATGTATATGTCACTTTCTACTTTGGACTCAATTCCCCTGAAGGCTGCCCATGACAAAATGAATGTATCTAAGGAATGCATGCATCTGAATGAAAAAAACAAACACACCTGTACGTGTCCTAAAGCAAAAACCATCTGCTGAGGTGAAACATCCTTCTCATACAGAACATAAGGAATCATTTGAGCTTCCCTGCTTGACCATGCACTCACATTGTGTAGCTAGCCCTCAGGATTGCTAATTCTCCAAATGTCTGTGATAAAAGTACGAATTGGTATAATAGCTATCGATGGGAACACTGGACTTCTTATAAGGTTGAAACGTATTGCTACTCATCCAAGTATTACTTGGATGAGTAGCAAAACGTTTCAGTCTAATAAGAAAAAAGTCCAGTTGCTATTACTCACCTTCCAGATAAACCTCACCTGGATGACTGAGGAGCTTCACAAATAGCTGTTGAGGTTCAGAAGGCAGTGAGGTCCCTGTACGTGGCTGTGGGTGGGTGGAATGTTTTATTATGGTGTATCTGTGTTCCTTCGTCAGAGAGCCACTCTCTTCTTCCAACTATAACTAGTTGCTTACTGCAGATATTGGACCTTGAGAATGCCCACACAGCCTTCAGTGTTTCTTTCTTCTTACACCTGGGACTGCCAACATTCTCTACAGTTAAGAAATCCTTCATCAAGTTTTCATCATCTCCTGGTGAGACTGAGTCTTCCCTGGCAAGGCCAGTGCCTCCTCCATCTCGTGTTTCTAGGAGAGAGCTGCTGGCTGGGGCCTTAATATCAGCTCCAGTCTTAGTCTCCCCCTCCTTAGGGCAGTTTGTTCTTGGCCTCATCATCTGAAGAAGATTTGTTCAGGTATGGCATTACAGGTTGGACCATTGTCAGGGATGCTATACAGTAACTGTGGATTTCCTGTATTTGGAGGGATACTTGAAATCAAGCCAAATCTACAGTTTTGTGATTCTGTCACTGAGGTTCCCATTGGCACAAAGCATCTGTGCACATGCAACTGAACATGCATTGATTCCTCTTTAAAATGTTGTATTAGGTATCCACTCACTGCGAAGCAAGGAAGGAGATACTTAGGTTTGGGGCTACTGGCTGTGATCCCAAACTCTCACACTCTGGAGGGAGAAGATCTTATGGATAATAGGACTGTTTAAACATGCCTTATATTTTAGTACAGTGGCCCCCTACTTTTTTGGGACCGCGGACCAGTTGGGGGGCTGGGCTCCGTGGGGGAGCAACCCCACGTTCTTGGGTGGTTGCACTTGCAACCCTGCGAGCGAGTGCGACATGCCCACTGGGCAGGCAGGTGGATATCCGTCTCTGTGGCCCAGTTCCAGCAAGCTCATGGACCGGCACTGGGCCACAGGACCTGTTTTAGCAGGACTCCTCTAAAGCTTCCACATAGCTGTAGGATGCTATTTACATGTTGATAAAATACTGTAAGGAAAGCTCCAAATCACTAAATGATGACATTACAGTAACTATTTGGAGTTATTACATGAAAAACATAGGCAAAGATACTCATTGCTGGCCATTAGTGCTTAAGCTGCTTCATATACAGTGGTGCCTCGCTTAACAAGCGCACCGTTTAACGAAGAATCCGTATAGCGATCCCTTTTTGGGGATCGCTATACGGATCTGCCCCAATCGCCGCACTCGCTTTGCGACGATTGGGGCGTCCGGCGGCCATTTTGGAGCCGCCGAACAGCTGATCGGCGGCTCCAAAATGGCCGCCGCATGACCCGAAATGGCCCCTATCAGTGTTTTCGCGCCCTCCCCTTGCTTACGGAGGTCGCGAAAACGCTGCGGGGGGGCATTTCGGGATGGCCGCGGATGGCCCGAAATGCCCCCCCCGCAGCGTTTTCGCGACCTCCGTAAGCAAGGGGAGGGCGCGAAAACACTGATAGGGGCCATTTCAGGTCATGCGGCGGCCATTTTGGAGCCGCCGATCAGCTGATCGGCGGCTCCAAAATGGCCGCCGGACACGAAAACATCGCTGGAGGGGTAAGTTTGGACGCTTATTGGAACGCATTAAACTAAGTTTAATGCGTTCCAATAGGCTTTCCTTACCCGCACAGCGATGTTTTCGTATAGCGAAGGTTAATCCGGAACGGATTAACCTCGCTATACGGGGCACCACTGTAGTTTCCTTAAAGCAGAAGACATCCTGGCCATTTTCCACTTAAAGGTAAAGGTTCCCCTTCATATTTAGTCCAGTTGTGTCCAACTCTAAGGTGCGGTGCTCATCCACGTCTCCAAGCCATATCCTGCCACTTTACTTCTTAGATGCTCTTATTGTTGTTTCTTAGAACTGGAAATTAAAACCCTAACCACTGTACCTTGTTTGGCCCTGAAACAGTCCTAGAAGTGAATGTGAAGATGGGACCTGTCCACATATATCTCAGCCTGATAGTCCTCCATTGGATTTGCATGACAAGTGATTTGTGCGTGTTCTGTACCATCAAGTCAGGACTGAGTAATAGCAACCCTAACAGGACTTTCAAAGTAAGTGAGATATTTAAGGAGTGGTTTTAATAGTTCCCTTCCCCCAGTGAGTTTTCATGGCTGAGTGGGGATTCAAATCCTGTTCTTCAGAGTTGTACTCCATCACTCTATCCACTATATCCTAGGAATAGTAAAACTGTCTTGCAAATTGAAAGTGCAAAAGTAGGTTTAGTACCTAAAGGTTTGGTGTTTAAATCTTAAATACCAAGTGTTTTCAGTTTCATCCTTCAATCTTAAAAGAACAAAGCAATGCTATCTACATAATCCATATATCTTGGAGTGAATAAGCCAGTACATAGTCATGAAAATGTACTCTCTTTTTGGATTATACATTTCAGAATCCCACTGTTCAATTCTGGAAGTTGCAATCTAACATTTCCTACCTCTGGCCCTGAGGACATCTTTCCCAGTTCTTTTAACTCAGGAGGCCTCTTAGAAGTTACAAAAGCACCACACTAGCATTCCCTATTGACTGTGGTGCCAGGACTGCTGGAAGTTGGAGCTGGGCAACCTCTGGAGGTCTGCTTTGCCCACTTTCTCCCCCATTTTAGCTGAAAATCTCCTGTATTAAAAAGGGCCACTTCTTGGCCTTCCGTTTATAACTTTGGAAGCTAGATGGCAGAATGGTTGCATGGTTAAAGATATTGGAGCTGGGTTTTGTTTTGTTTTGCAAAGTGGTTTGAATATCTTGGAGAAACTGCTATGTGCAACAAATGACATTTGCAAAAAAAAAAAAAATTCATCCAGTCCCAGAAAGACCTAAAGTGATAGGTCTTCTCTAATTTTATGGTAACATCAAAGACTGCACGAGCACACATCAGCTAACTCTTGGACTTTCTCCACAAGTCCTCCCAAAAGTCTGTTCCAGAGGCTACTTCAAACCTTTGTGCAGAGGGCTTATTGGGGCAAGGGAAACCAGTATCAAAAGCCACTTCCTCAGTAGGGCAAGCTAACTAGATTCCACTCCTATTTGTTCATGAAAGGGTAGATTTTGTGTCCTACCGTAGGGTTTGGTGAGGTGTTTGAAATAGGGCTTCCCTGCTTAATGTATTCGCGAAGGCTTTCACGGCTGGGATCTAATGGTTGTTGTGGGTTTTTCGGGCTCTTTGGCTGTGTTTTGAAGAACAACCTTCAGAATTAGGCCAAAGAGCCCGAAAAACCCACAACAACTCTTCCCTGCTTAGCTGGAAGTTGTGTGCCTCCCTTGTAGCTGTGGTCCTTGCCTTGCCTTGCCTTTGCGGGTCTGCTGGAGGAACATCTTGTCATAAAAGAGCAAATGACAACTGACAACAAATGTTGAGGCCTGACTTCCTTTTAATAAAGTTCAAACATGTCAACAATCCTACAGTTCTTCCTTATTAGAAGATGGATCCAGAGAAAATGAAAGGGTTTTTTTAGGACTACAACTCGCACAATTCTCCAGCAAGCAGGACCACTGACCATGCTGGCTTGGCCATTCTAGGAAGTATAGTCCCCCCAAAATAACTTTTCCATTCTCTGATGGGCCTAGGCCAAGTTAATCATGTTTTAGTCCTATTGAAACAACCGAGAAAGCCAGGCATGAATAACTTCCTGTATTTTTCTATGTATAAGATTATACTTTTCTCTAACATCTTCAGATTAAAAATTGAGGGTTGTCTTATATAAGGAAGTAATGAGGAAGGGAGGGACCAAAGTGCTTTGATCCCTGCTTTCCCCCTCCACTTTTTGAGGAGAAAAGCACTTTCCTCACAAGAAAGTGGAGGGGGAAAGCAGGAATCATCAAAGTGCTTTGATTCCTGCTTTTCCCCTCTGCTTTCTTGTGAGGAAAGTGCTTTCCCCCTGTACTTTCTTGCAAAGAAAATGGAGGGGGAAAGCACTTTCCTGGCAGGAAAGTGGAGGGGGAAAGGAGGAATCAAAGTGCGTTGATGATTCCTGCTTTCCCCCTGCACTTTCTTTTGAAGACAGTGGAGGGGAAAGGAGGAATCAATGCACTTTCATCTCTGCCTTCCTCCTCCACTTTCTTGTGAATAAAGAAGCTCTGGGTTAGAAAAGTGGGGAGGAGGTCTTATACATGGGGGCGTCTTATACACAAAAATATGATATATAACATTGATTTCCATGGGATGAACCTACACATCTTAGATTTGATCCACCCCCATGATTGCAGGGACAGCACTCTAAGACCAGGAAATATGCTTTAGCCTGAGAAAGTAGCCCAGTTACCCATACATGAGAGAACATCAGTCATGTACTGAACAGCTTTCAATTTGGAACAAAAGCATATAGAAGATCTACATGCTGACTTGATACAAACTATGTGTGTGAACTGTGAATTTGTGTTTGTGTGCTTCCTACAACTACACAAATCAGCCCAAGCCTTACTGGATCAAACCAAACACCTAGTTCTTCATTCTGTTTGCACAGCAATCAGATGCCGTTGAGAAACCCACAAGCAGTACATGAGCTCAGCAGTACCTTTCTGCTCATAGCTCCCAGCAAGTGATCTACAGAAGCATGTTCCTATCATGCATTCTCGACAGTGTGTTTGTGAGCAAACAAGGTGAAGCCCCCTCCACACTCTCACCTGCAGCCCTTATGCCCTAACCTCTCCCTTACTGCCTTCCTACCAGTTTCATGCAAATTTCTCCTCTTGCTATCAATAAGAGTGATCTGTCAGGCCCAAAAAGTTTGCACACCCCTGCTTTAATACTTGTTTCCATTAACATATCTGGTCTTGTACTCCATCTTTTTCTGCAGAAAACAAACGCCTACATGACATATGTTTTGGGTTAGATCTAGAATTAGTCATGCTTTTACTTTAAGTATGAGTAAGGCTGTAACTATACTGGCAAACTGAATCAGAGTGATTCGACTTTACTACAGCTTGATTTGCAGCCTGCTTTACACTTCTGTTTGGATTGGATGATCACACAGAGACCACTTATAGTTTTTGTGCCAGTGTCCACACCGGACTCTCAATCTGATGTGGTTTGATCCACATTATTGCCCCTTTCTTCCTTTCATCCCACCCTGTGATCCCCAGCTCTCCTTTTATGGTTCATTGTAAAGCAGGCGAACTGTTTAAAGTGTTGCATGCCGTGAGATAAAAAGGGACAGTTTGCAAACGTTCTCGATAACATACATGCACATTATGGAACCATAGTAGTTTGCTGCCGTTCGTTAGAGTTACTTCTGTTTCATATAGATTCTTATCTTCTTTTTGCCCATACAGTGGAGATCTAGTGCTAAACTACTGTAGTATATCAATGCATTGATGAGGTGATTTAGTGCTAAACTTGGCAGTTGGTTGTAAAAAATTTTTTACAGGGTAACTAGGGAGAAAGATTGCTAGGTTGGGTGTTCCTGCTTTCCAAACATCATGCCCAAATTAGTGTGTCACCAGAATACCACCCACAGCCACACACCCCGTACTTTTGGAGAATGGAACTACTGATCACATAAAAAAAAAAATCCATTTGAATCACTTCAACTTGAAAAAAATAGAAAAAAAAGCTTTTTTTCAGAAGCAAAAAGGGCCAGGCTAATCCTAACTGAATTTTGCATCATGTGATCAGTTCTGCAGCAAATTCTATACAATTTACTTGTGTATCACACTCCAAGTCAGAATCCAGCCTTCTTAATTTAAACTTATTGACGCAATAATTTGCCCTATCTAAAATGACAATAGGCAGCCTTTCTTACAGAACACTTGAACAAAAGAGAGACAATTTTAACTTTCTCCAGGACAGGTCTTCAGTAAAAGATCAACTGACCATCATTCAGAAGTATCTTCATGCCAGTTCAAACACAAACCACAGTGGGGATCAGGGTAGCCAAAGGTCATCAGCCTGGAATTAGCAAGCCAGCAACATTTCACTGTTCTCTGGTGACCTCCTGTGGATATATCATGTCATATAGGAATACAGGCTAGATTTAGAAACTTGCAGGGAACTTCTGAAAGTTCTAGGAACATACTGAAAACATTTACAGCTCATTATGGAATGAATAGACCAATTCCAAAAGAACAATGTCCATTCTATTATAGCAGAGGTATAAAACATTTGTTGGGCCACAGGCTGGTCTGTCCCATAGGAAACATCCCAAGCAAGGACACACAACAGCCACATTATGGTCAGAGCACAACTGGAAGTGACTGCAACACCTGCTCACACACCCTTCATGGCTTCATAAGGATACACACAATACAGGCCGCTACTTTGCCCATTTTAATTTAGCAGCTTGTCTGGAGATGATACGAGTGGGTGGGCCAACATCCTATGTAACGTTCTTCATCGTGGTCTTCTGTGAATGCACACAAAAGGGTTAACCAAGCGCCAGCGTTGGTCCTCTCGGAATGTTCTCGAGCTGTAAGAGAAATGTAACAATTGTAGGCTGCCTATACTGCGCATGCTCCACCCACCCAAGCCTCAGTTCCATTTTTCCGCGTTGCGGTTGGGACCTCTCGTTTCGAGCTCCGTTTCTTTCCCTACTATTCTTAAAAATTTTTTTGCTGGTTTTGACCCGGATTGCCTTTGGACTCCGTCTACCTCCGTCTCCCTTTGACTCGGACTGTTTTTTGACCATCTGCTATACGTTTTTCTCCGTAACTAGGCTGCCTCGGTTTTTCCCGCCTTTTCTCTCTTGGAGCAACGGCCATTTTTTCTAGCCTATGCCTTCTGGGCCTTTTAGCCGTTGTGTGGACTACGACAGGAAGATTCCCCATCAAGATCCCCACGATCGCTGCCTTTTTTGTCTGGGTGAAGCCCACCAGACTAAGTCTTGCCGTCATTGCAAAACTTTTACTAAAGCGGCTCTTAAGGCAAGGCAGCAGCGGCTTAAATTCCACCTTTGGGAATCAACCCTCGCAGCCACGAAACCCACGGATTCCGAAATGGCCTCAACATCGGCTGCCCACTCTGAGGCAAATGTCTCACCTCAGCCTGTTCCAACGAAGGCTGTTCAACCAAAAAAGACAATCCCTGCTAAAAAGTCCTCTACGAAAGCCAAGACGAGTTCCTCTTCAAAGCCTGTAAAACACAAGGCAAAGGCTTCTGAAAAGGTTATGGACACGACTGCTCAACTTCCTTCAATTTCTCAGTCTTTACCGTCCCCGATCTTAGAGGACTCGTCTCGGGATCGAGAATCCTTGTCGGAGACAGCTCCCTCTCTGCCTCCTCGACAAGCGGAGCCGACTTTACCGTGCGGAGCACCCTCTCCGACGCCGAGTCAACTCGCTGGTGTCACTGCGGGTCTGACGTCTGCCCCACATAGCCCATCCTCTCATGGGCGGGGATCTCCGGCTCCTTCGACCTTGTCACCATCCTTGAGGTCGAATTCACCGAGGAAGAAGCATTCCTCTAAGAGGAAGCGCAGCCTCTCCAATCGACGCCGGGACAAGCGTCGGCGTCGACACAGCCCTTCCTCTTCGACTGACTCCGACTCATCCCGCAAGCATCGTCATCGTCGACGTCGACACCGTTCCGACTCCTTGACGTCCTCCTCTACGTCGACGGAGCGGCACCGAAAGACGCATAGGAAGATCAAATACATATATGTATCGTCTTCCTCCAGCTCCCCCGAGATACGGTATCGGCATCGATGTCGACGTCGGAATGTCGGCGTCGAGAAACATAAAGTGCCTCAACCACAGTTGCCGGAGCCTATTCTGCCTACAGCTCCACCTGCTATTATTGTTCCTCCTGTGCAGCCTTCGACTTCGACCCATATCGTCGACGTCGACAAGCCACCTCGAAAGTCGAAAAGGGATGTTTTCTCATCTGACCCGGACGAAGTCTCCTCAGTTCTTTCTTCAGACTCGGATCAGGGACTGCCGCCACAACCTACCCCAGGCCCCTTGCCCGAGGGCGAGGTTGTTTGGTCTGACATTGGGGATGCGAATGCCTCTTCGCCATCGGAGGATTTCTCTTCTTACTCCCAAATGTTGACTCGGCTGGCACGTGCTCTTAAATTGGAACTCGACCAGCCTACACCCCCTGCTGAGGACCTCATCTTTGGAGACATAAAGGAAAAGTCTCCACCACCTAGTTTGACCTTTGTTCCGGTCATTATGGATATTATAAAAGAATGCTGGGAACAGCCGGCTAACACGCCTCCTTTGCCTCGCTGTACCGAGAACTTCTACAGGGTCCATGGACCTGATACTAAATTCCTCCTCAAGCATCCAATCCCAAATTCTCTGGATGTAGAAACTAGCTGTACTAAACCCACCGGTAAATCTCATGTTACCCCCACAAACAAGGAGGGTAAGAAATTAGAGATCATTGGACTGAAGATTTACTCCCTTGTTGCCTTCCTATTGAAAGTCATTAACTACCAAACTGCTCTTGGAGCTTATCAAAAACAACTTTGGATTAAAATGTTGCCTGGCCTTAAACTAATCCCGGAGGAACTCAGACAGACTTTTCTGAATTTCTATGAAGAAGCTCAGACAGTGTCTAAGCATCAGAGGTTGGCAACTAGACATGCTGCTGAGGCTGCCTCTAGGATTCTTATGTCTGCAATAACATTACGCCGACATGCTTGGCTGCAAGATGCTAACATCCTCGAAGATGTCAAGAATAAAGTTGAAAGTCTCTCTTTTGATGCTGTCGGCCTCTTCAATGAGAAAACAGATACTCACCTTGAAGAGCTTCATAAGGCCAAGAAGACGGCCAAGTCATATTCAATCCAACCACAACCTCGCTACCACAAGTTTCAGTGGCGCCGGTCTTATGCTCAGTACCAACAGTCATCACAACAATTTAAGCCTTTTACCAACTTACCTCAACAGAGATCTTCTCAAGCTTCTTCTTCTGCACCTAGCTACAGGTCTCAGCAATCACAGCACAGGCAGTCCTTTAAACCCCCTGCGAAGAAAGCAAGGCGTTATCTTTGACTGGCCTCTAAATTACTATCTATGTACAAACAACACAAGACTATCTCCCTTTCTTTCAAACTGGTGCGCTATTACAAGCGATACCTGGGTCTTAAACATCATCGAACATGGCTACCGTCTAGAGTTTACCGAGTTACCACCCTTGGGGTATGTAAATCATACATCTTACAACATAGCCCTCGAGGAGGAAGTATTGTCACTCCTTCAAAAGGCGGCCATTCACACTGTCCCTATATTGGACTTAAAGAACGTTTTTTACTCAAGATACTTCGCCGTGTCAAAAAAGGACGACGGAATAAGACCCATCTTAGACCTACGGATCTTAAATACTTACCTTCGTCCTCGTCGATTCCACATGGTGACCCTAGACTCCATTCTCCACCTGCTGAAGAAAAACAACTGGTTCACAGTCACAGATTTAAAAGACGCTTACTTTCATGTGACGATCCACCCATCACATCGAAAGTATCTCCGGTTCTTCTTTCAAAAAACCATTTATCAGTTCCTCGATTTACCCTTCGGACTATCGACAGCTCCCAGGACTTTCACGAAGGTCATGGCCCCGGTAGCAGCGTATCTAAGACTCCGGGGGATTCACATCTACCCCTATATCGACGATTGGCTACTGGTGTCCAAGTCCAAGAAACAGGCCTGCAAAGACACAAGATTTGTTCTACGGCTACTCCCACGACTGGGCCTCACCATCAATCTGAAAAAGTCCCACCTCTCACCGTCGAGAGTGGTGCACTACATAGGCGCCCGCCTCGATGCGACCAAGGCAAGAATTTTCCTACCCAAGGAAAGGATAAGAAAGATTCAAAGGGCCATAAGAAAGTTTTATCCAGGAGCACGCGTGACAGCAAGGCATGCTCAACATCTGCTAGGCCTCATGGCATCGACTACCTCGACATTGGCTCATGCTCGGCTCAAGCTACGCTCTCTGCAGTCATGGCTGCTAACACTATTTGACCCCATGACAGACAGCCAGCGCAAACGTCTTCGGGTGCCTCCCGAATTGGCCAGCCAGTTACAGTGGTGGACTTTCCCTCCTCACCTACAAATTGGCAGGCCCTTCAAACCACTACAATTGACTATACAAGTGACTACAGACGCCAGCCCCACAGGCTGGGGTGCGCATTGTGCTCACCACAGAATGCATGGCCTTTGGTCTCCTCGGGAACTGAGTCTCCATATCAACCACCTGGAGATGCTGGTGGTCATCAAGGCATTACGGACATTCCTTCCCATGGTGAGAGGTCGTGGTGTTCAACTGATGACAACACCACGACCATGCACTATATCAACAAACAGGGAGGGACCCATTCTCAGTCACTGTTGTACCTCACAGTACATCTTTGGGAATGGTGCTACCTCCATCAGATTTTCCCGGTAGCCATCCACGTGTCAACAACGGACAATGCACTGGCGGACCATCTCAGCCGTCTCCCGTATCAGACGCACGAATGGGAACTCAACCATCGAGTGTTCCACGACCTATGTCACCTTTGGGGGAACCCTTCTGTGGACATTTTCGCCTCACAACACAACGCCAGGTGCACTGCCTATGCGTCCAGAGCCGGGATTGGCGAGAATTCTCTCGGGGATGCCTTTATGATTCCCTGGAACCTAGGCCTCCTATACGCCTTCCCACCCTTCCCACTAATACAGAGAACTCTGGTGAAACTCCGACATTCACATGCGTCAGCGATCCTCATAGCACCCTTTTGGCCTCGACAGGCATGGTTCCCAACACTAACAAGCATGTCCACAGGCTTCAGGAAGTTACCAGTAACTCCAGATCTCCTCACGTAGGATGCAGGGACAGTAGTACATCCAGAAGTGGAAACATTACAATTGACCGCGTGGAGGATCTCCCCTCTATCAAAGAGGTGCTAGACCGGGCTAAGAAGCCGTCCACGAATAGACTATACTCTCACAAATGGAAAGGTTTTGTCAAGTTTACAGAGGACAGAGGACTTGTTTCATCCCCTGTATCTCTCTCAACGTTATTACTGTTTTTGCACCACCTTTTCGATCTCCACTTATCTTTGTCTACCATTAAGGTTTATTTGGCTGCTATAGTATCATTCCAGCCTAAGGACTCTGTTTCCGCACGCTTTTTCTCTCATCCTACAGTTAAATCCTTCCTTAAGGGACTCTCTAACCTGAGACCTTCTGTGAAACGACCACTACCCCAGTGGTCTCTTCCGTTAGTTCTCCGCGCACTTACCTCTGCTCCGCTTGAACCTATGGCCACCTGTGACTTCAGGTTGTTGTCCTTTAAGACTTTGTTTTTGGTGGCCGTTACTTCAGCGAGAAGAGTTAGTGAACTCGCTGCGTTACGTTCTGACCAGCCCTTTTTACAGTTTTTCAAGGACAAGGTTCAGTTATACCCAGATGTTTCTTTCTTACCTAAAGTTGTATCGGATTTTCATCTTAATCAGCCGTTGTCTCTACCTACCCTGTTTCCCGAACCTACTACTGACACCGAGCGCATGCTCCATACACTGGATGTCAGGAGGGCTTTAGCTTTCTATGTGTCCAGGACCAAAGACATCAGGACATCTAACAGACTATTCATTTGCTACTCTGGTCACAAACAGGGTTCACCTACAGCAAGTTCTACACTCTCCAGATGGCTCGTTTCAACTATTACATTGGCTTATGAACTTCAACATAAATCTCCACCTGAAGGATTGCGCGCTCACTCCACCAGAGCTATTGCATCCTCTACAGCCCTAGTACGTGGTGTTGATGTTCCAGAGATCTGTCGGGCTGCTACGTGGTCTAATGTGTCAACGTTCATTACTCATTATAGGCTTGACGTCAGAGCCAAACGAGAAACGAGCTTCGGGAGGGCTGTACTAACTTCTGTTCTTCAGTGACATCCCACCATCCGGTGAGTAAGCTTGCTAATCACCCTTTTGTGTGCATTCACAGAAGACCACGATGAAGAAAGAGAGGTTACTTACCTGTAACCATGGTTCTTCAAGTGGTCATTCTGTGAATTCACACAATCCTGCCCAGCCTCCCCACTATCTGTCACTGTTTCTGTCTACCTCTCACTTAGGTACCAGTGGCGGATAAATGGAACTGAGGCTTGGGTGGGCGGAGCATGCGCAGTATAGGCAGCCTACAATTGTTACATTTCTCTTACAGCTCGAGAACATTCCGAGAGGACCAACGCTGGCGCTTGGTTAACCCTTTTGTGTGAATTCACAGAATGACCACTTGAAGAACCATGGTTACAGGTAAGTAACCTCTCTTTTTGTTACATCACTCTTCATCTTACCACCACCACACTGCAGCCCTGAGGCGACATTCAGCCTACAGGGACACTTTTGCCCCATCCCTCCCCAGCCTTCTATTTTTTCAGCAAGTGAAGATAAATTGTTACTCCTTGGAAACTTGGTTCACTCCTATTCCACTCTGGCACCAATTATGAAGAAATACAGGGTGGACGAGTGAAATCATGTAGTTCTTCTGCTTATGCTAGCATTATGAGTGAGAAGTTGCCAGGACTTTGTCTTCGAGGAGAAAGGGACGACAGAGGATGAGATGGTTGGACAGTGTCATCGAAGCGACCAGCATGAATGTGACCCAACTCCAGGAGGCAGTGGAAGACAGGAGGGCCTGGCATGCTCTGGTCCATGGGGTCACGAAGAGTCGGACACAACTAAATGACTAAAGGACAGCAACCACCCCACTCCAGTCTTCTGGAATTTAGTGTTCTTCCTGGCAGGAAGGGAATAGGGGGCAAACACCTCCCAGCTCTTCTCATGGTGACATGATTGTTAGGAGCTCTGAATAGGAAGAAAAAAGGTAGGACACTTTTGCATGGTTTGTGGGGAGGGGCAGTGCAAATGTATCACTGTATTCTTATCTTAGAACTGCAGAGCTGGAAGGGACCCTATGGATTACTATAGTGGGAACTTGAACTTCCAACTTCTGGCTCAGCAGCCAGATGCTTAAATCACTGACCTATCCCATAGTTCTCCTTACTAAAATTCTATCGTTTTCCACAGCAGCCTTGGTACAAGATGCAGTCTTCTTGTCTTGCAAAAATGGGAGTATATGCTACACAACATGCCTTATGTCTTTCACTCTGATCATAGAACATTTAAATTTTGGCTCATTTGGCTCTCATCTAATATACAGGTTTCTCCAAGGTAAACAGGAGGTTTCTCATATTTCAGCATGATTATTTTTTTTTAATATCATGGACACTTTAATCAACACTGGTTGTAATAACATTGTTAACCTAAGGGCTGCATTTATCTTGCCTTTAATTGGAAATTGTGTAGCCCTTCAGCATTTCAGTTTCATCACAACCTGACTGAAGAAGCCAAAAATGTCTTACTAACCTTCCTCAACCTTCTTGCTTTCAAGGGTTCCCCTCCCAAAAGCTTGTCCCATTACGCTTCAAGCCAAAGGCAAACACATCAACATACTGAAGTTTTTCAGAGAGGAAAAAGGAATCTACCCAGACTTACACTGGAACACAGGGCCACTGAAATAGAATTACACGGAGTCTGATTTCAAAGACATACAGCACATTGTTTCATTCTCTGTTTTTTAGTACAGAACAAGAATGGAAGGTAATTTTCATTTTAGAAAATCAGTTTTGGAATGTGGTAGCCATGTTAACCTGTTGCAAAGAGGACTGCTACGGGTCTTGTGGCACCTTAACAAGGTTTTTTTTTTTTGCATATGTCTGACAAAGTGGGCTGCAGTCCAAGAAAGATGATGCCAAGCTAAACTCGTTAGCCTTTAAGATGTCACAAAACTCCTTGCTTCAATCAGAAATTCTGGTTCTTTGTGTAAGAAGGATACTGAAGGATGAGACACCAAATATCACTAGAATCCTTCAGAAAGAATCAAATATTTGGGTGTAAAACATTTCCTAATAATTCTAAGCAATGTTGTTTGTTTTTAAAATGAGAAATTATCATCTTGAAGAGTCTTGAAATTTTATTACTTGAATTTGCACATTTGCACATCATCTGAACATCTGGATCCAACCAAACTTGAAGAAAATGCCCTAAGCTAAAATAGAGTGTTGGACTTGGTAAGAGAATTCCTCCAAGCTGTAAATATAACAACAATTATGAACTGTTAAGTCACTTCTGTCTTATGGTGACTCTTTTCAGAGTTTTCTAGGTAAATAGTACCATTCACTTCTTGAGGGATATTGTGGGACTTTGCAGCTTGCCCAAGGCTACACAGGCTGGCTGTTCTCTTGGGAGGTACAGTGGGGAAATCAGACCCCTAACCTCTGGCTCTGCAGCCAGATATACAGCTCACTGAGTGGTTCAGCCAGTTTAGTCATAAATATTGGTCTTCACAATTCAAGTGCACCTTTTTACCTTCTCCCTTCCATTTTGGTTTGGGTCTGGAGGACTAGCAACTAACTAGGAAAGAGAAGAACGTTAAAGAAATAATAGAGAAGTAGTACTCAGGAGTGTCAATGTTGTGGTGGAGCTTGGACTCACAGGGTCATCTTGGACCTTTCTGATGAGCAAGGACAATTCTATTATCTGCCTCCAGGCTCCCCTATTCCACTTGAAGTCAGCTGTAATCTTCAAAGTAGCTAGAAGGAAAAATGAATTGTCCCACCAACAAGAGACTATTGTAAGCTGTCCCAGTTGTAATGTAAAATATTTCAGGTTGGCTTGATCTTGAAAGAGCAGTTGACCCCTTAATTTTTACAAAAATCCTGATTCTGACAGTTGAAGATGACAGTTTCTACAACTTATTTTTTTGGCATGGATCCACACATTTGGCATGGCCAGGTCCCAAACAGAGAATCAACCCCCCTCTTCTGAAATGTCACAGTGAGGTGACACCCCGCCACCACCACCACTTTGTTCACGAGCTCCACTTTACTCTTGTCTGTAATTTTGGACTTTGCTTGACACCTGTTATTATGAGGACAGTAAAAATGAGTACTGTACCCGCCTTTCTGAACTTACCAATACACCCCTCTGTAATCTGCACATTAAAGCAAAAAGAAGCCACCAAACTAGATTCCATAGGAATAAGCAGATATATTGGATACCTTTGGATCCCAAACCAGTTATTTGGCCACCCAGGGAATATTTAATTAGCCCGTCCTGTATTGACTGGAAAGTAAAAGTGGTAAATGACAGAACAACCTGCAGCTGTTTGGGTTATTAAAACATTAATACTTTCATGAAAATGTTCTTTGAAGACATCCCCACCCCCACCATGAAAAAAGGCAACCAAAAGGGAGTGGCACATATAGGATTTTAGGTGTCGAGGAATAAATGGCAGACCTAATTGTATGCCATTTACAGTTAAGGCTTAAATTCACTGTGGAGGCTAATTAATCTCTCATCAGGAGGCATATTGGATTAATAAATCATATATGGAGCACTAAGGAAAAAAAATTTCAAACCACTTGATTAACAAGCTGTGTACCGTGATTTAGTAGTATTGGAATGTCAGTCTTGGGTGTTGTTTTGAGAAACTTGCTCCGAGCGATGCTGCATAAAACCTGAAGGAGAACTGGCACTAAAGATGGGCCAGAAATTTAAGATGGCAAAGACAAAATCCCATGCCAGTAACTTCACTGGTGATATTCCCATGGCTGTGTTCACTTTAATGATACTTTCAGGGTGGCCATGGTGCCACTGGGCAATGATTTGCTGATCAAAGAATGACAGTTAAATAACAGCATCGGTTCTGGGGTTACCTTTAAAAAGGCAATGAACTTCATTAGTAGAATCAGGGTAACGAGCTTTGAAAAAGATTCTGCAACAAAAGTGTTCACTTTCTTGTCCTGCACAGTTGATCCAATGGAAGGCAATATTTAAATGTTGCACTTTTCAGCAGATAATCTGTTCTAGAAGGTAGTAGGAGAAGAGGAAGACCTATCATGAGATGAGTTGGCTCAATGGCTGAAATCTTATTCACAGAGGTACTCTGCAGAAGGCTGATGATATCATGACCCATGGCAAATTTTGGAAATAAAGGACTCCCCCCCCCCCAGCCTGCAGTCCCAACAGCTTCCCCACCAGAAAAAGGATCCCATGGGGTGGGTGACTGGAAATGTTCTATTTCTGAAAAATCAATGCAGCTGATGATGTTATCAGCCTTACGTGTTGGTGCTACACAAACAAGATTTCAGCTTATGTAAGGAAGCTGGAGTGTTTAGTTTCCAATACTGGAGCTGTGCACGCTTTGATGGCATACTTGTGAAGCCTCTAATTCATATGCTTGCCATAAGTTGGAAGCAATTTGATAGCACATACGATGGAGATTCTGTTCTGAATGTTGTAGAATAGGGAAAAAAATGAAACAAATAGGTAGGATGGGATGAAGGAATAGATATATTGGTCTGCTGCAGCAAAAACAAAACCTTGAAGACTGACACATTTTAGTCAGAATTAAGCTGTTGTGAGTCGCAGCCTTCTTCAAGATTTCTAATTGAAGTGGAGTTAGTAATGGTATTACTTTTCATTTTCATTATATCCCACCTTTCCACCAAGGAGTTTAAGATAGCATGTGTATAAGTCTATTAAATCAATTGTGTTGATAGGCAGATTCAACATAATTTGACACTAAATAAAGTGTAGCTGCAGATTAGCTGGATTCAAACAGCTAACAACCTCCATGGTTGAAGGGCAACCAGGATCAAAGTCTTCTGCGTTGTAGCCCTTGGCCCTGTTCAGTGATTAGCAAATTGTAAGTACTGTCGGACCCCCGTATCCACGGGGAGGGGGTTGGTTTCAAGACCCCCTGCAGATGCTTAAAAAGAATTCGGATTATAGCAAACATCTCCCTCTCCAAACCAGACACTCTCCCCACCCTCGCCAACTATCCAAATGCTATAAGGACAAAGCCTCCACACCGTCCCTCCAATCCATGCAAACCCAACGGTTATCCTAATGGAGGGCAGAGCACAGAGGCCATTGCCAACTTGGAAGAGTTGTTTACCTACATGCTAACTGTTTGCCAGTGTGCTGTCAGGCCTCAATGCAAAGACGGCTGGAGATGCCTCATCCTGCTTCCCACCTAGATTGTCCAGCACTGATACCTTCTTTTTTAAAAACCTCCGGGTAAAACAGCAGGCAGGAGGACGCACTCCAGAGCCTCTGGGAGAAAGCTTGCAAGACAGGCCTTAAGCAGCCAGAGACCATGCTATCCATTATTCATAGCATGCCCTCTAGCTCCCTCTATGGCCAGTCCTGGTAAAGCATGTGAATTGTTTTCTGTATTTTTAATACAGTAATACTTTTAATATTTAATGTAATATTTGCAGACTGTGGGTAATTGAATCAGCGGATACAGATTCTGTGTATAAAGGGGTCCTACTGTATTTACCTCAATAAAGGGAGGTAGTCCAGCCCAGCCCCTTTTGTTTCTGGTTTTGCTGTTCTCTTGCATGCACATAGAGATGTGCAATTTATTTTGAGGTCTACAAATCCAGTAATTCTCCATGCTGGAAGTCCTACCTCAAAGACATCTAAATGAGAACCAGCTGAGGCCTTTTGTGTGTGTGTGTGTGTGTGTGTGTGTGTGTGTGTGTGTGTGTGTGTGTGTGTGTGTGTGTGTGTGTGTGTGTGTGTGTGTGTGTGTGTGTGTGTGTGTGTGTGTGTGTGTTTATTGGGACAGCATTCCTTTTGAAAAAGAAGCTGGGTGGAGCTAGGCCTCTGTGAGGCTACAAAGACTTCTAGCTTAGGCCTTTATTCTAGGTGAGCCATGTATAGGTGTTTGTAGATGTCTGTCTGTCCGGTGGAATTCCCTGGAATGGCAAATGGCACGTTCCTACATGTAGACAGCAACAGCTCTGAGGAGAAAAGTCTCTGCAGTCAGCCCTCCACATGAAATAGAACCCTGGAAAACTGGCATCTAGCAGAGTTGCTTCTCTTCAGATTGTTTCCTATATGTAACAACATCAGGAATAGAGGAGGCGGGACTAGAGAACTCCTTCTGTCTTTAGTACAGATATACCATTTGCTAGTGAGATAACTTCCTAAATTAGGAGTAGAAATAGTGTGATCTGCCAAACCCTTTTTGTGCCTTCTCTTCAGTGCTTCCTTACAAAAATGTTTATGGAAAATTTGATAACAATTAATTACATGGTTGCCACCAAAACTCAGAACAAGTACTGTATTGCATTCACTGGTGACTTTGACTGCTTTCTACAGAAAGGTTAAAATACTGCAGTCTTGCATGCTTCTCTTTTAATAAGGGTGTCTGTTGGGGGTGTGTGTGTGCTTGGTTTCTACCACTAAACATAGAGAGGGTTTTCCACATTTAAAGAGTCCTTGAGCCCAACCTTTCCTTCTAGTTGTTTCTTTTGTTAGCTACCTTTTTCTGCTGCCCAAAGATGGATGTGTAAAGATATAATTCCACACACAATGTCCAAAATCCTATTGCTTAGTGTAACAAATTGTACTAGACTAGATCCATTAAATCAATTGTGACTTGATGAGTCAAGTCCTGTATACGTTCCATTGATCTAACTGCAACTTTTAAAAGCATAATATACTTCCATTACAGTAGTACCTCACTTTGCAAATGCCTCAGTTTATGTAATTTTTGGTTCACAAACTGAAACCCATAAGAAGTAAAGCCCTGGTTTATATTGTTTTCTTTTTCTTTTTGCACAACAAAAGGGTTTTCCTATGGTGTATTGCACTTATAGTGCTGCCCCTTTTGTAGCGCAATTGGCATTTTTGTTTGCAAAATTTCTGTACTACGTAACGTTGTGTAAAACAGATCCATTTCGCAAACCAAGGTACTACTCTAATATAGACCTGTTTGAATCAATGAGTGTGTGGAGGAGTTGACTCTCCACCAACATTCCTTCTAAATTTCTGTACAGTACTGCTGCATGGGAGCCTCATTCCATGTGCATGGGAGTGTGCAAGGCTTTATTTGAACCGGAAAGTAAACAAAATGGCTGCCAGTTGCCTCTGTGTAGCCCTGATGGAGCTCTGGGTAAGTACAAGCCTACACAGCTTAGAGGGAACATTGCTCCCCATAGATTCAGTGGGCCTACTCTGGTGTGATTTACTGTACTAAACAACAGGATTATAGCCAATAAATGAGATAAATGGTAATTTGGTGAGTCAACTCCTTCATAAGTTCCATTGATTCAACGGATCCATAATTTACTATGCTAAGAGATAGGATTTCAGCCTATCTATTTTATTTATTTATTTATTTATTTATTTATTTATTTACTTACTTACTTACTTACTTACTTACTTACTTACTTACTTACTTACTTACTTACTTACTTACTTACTTATTTATTTATACACCCGCTTATCTGGTCATTTCGACCACTCTAGGCGGCTTACAACATAAAAACATAACAAATATAAAGAAAAAAATTATAACACAATTAAATAATTCTGCAAGATGGGGAGCATTCAAAATAAATCAAATAGAGGAGGGAAGAGGGTCAGAAATTAGCTGGAAGGGAAGGCCTGCCTATACATCCACGTTTTAAATTGATTTTTAAAAGTACTCAGCAAGGGTGCCGCGTGAATCTCCGGAGGCAGATTGTTCCAGAGGCGAGGAGCCACCGCCGAGAAGGCCTGTTTCCTTGTTTTTTTTTCCTTCCGGGCCTCCCTCGACATCAGGCTCCTCAGCCTCACCTCCTGACTTGCGCGGGTGACACAGGTAGAGCTAGGTGGGAGTAAGCGTTCCGCCAAGTATCGAGGCCCTAAACCATTTAGGGCTTTATATGTATGCATCAAAACTTTAAAGTCGACGTGGAACCAAATGGGCAGCCAACGCAGTGCAGCCAAAATAGGAGAAATATGATGGAATTTTCTCGCTCTGCGAAGGAGTCTGGCCACCGCATTCTGCACCACTTGGAGTTTCCGCGTCAACCTCAAAGGTAGCCCCATGTAGAACGCGTTACAGTGGTCTAATCTCGAGATTGTGAGCGCATGAACCAAGGTAGTGAGTGCCCCCGTGTCGAGATAGGGCCGCAGCCGGGCAATCCACCATAGGTGGAAAAAGGCGGTGCGGACTGCTGATGCCACCTGTGTTTCCATGGTGAATGTCGGGTCCAGATGTACCCCCAGACTGTGGACCCCGCTCTTTGTGGCCAGGGTCACGCCCCCAAATGTGAGAGAGTCACCCAAGTCGCCAGCCATGGGGCCACCCACCCTCAGAACTTCCATCTTGTCCGGATTCAGTCTCAACCCATTTTCCTGCATCCATTGCAGTACAGCCCCCAGGCAGCGCTGGAGGGACGGAACGGCATCACCTGCAGTTGGTGCAAAGGAGATGTAGAGCTGTGTGTCATCAGCATACTGATGACACGATGCCCCACAACCCCTGATGACCCGACCCAGCCGCCTCATATAGATGTTAAATAGCATTGGGGAGATAATCGACCCCGGTGGAACCCCACAGTGGAGATTCCACGGGGCCGAGACGCTCTCCCCAAGCTGTACTCTCTGGGGGTGGTCCTCCAAGAAGGAATGGAGCCAGGCAAGCACCAGGCCACCAATTCCCAACTCGGAGAGCCTCCCCAGGAGGATCCCGTGGTCGACGGTATCAAAGGCCGCTGAGATGTCAAGGAGGACCAACAGAGATGTTTTCCCCCTGTCAGCCTCCCTCGACAGGTCATCATACAGGGCGACCAATGCAGTTTCTGTACCGTGGCCCGGCCTGCAGCCGGGCTATCTGCCAAAGATGGAAAAAGGCAGTACGGACCACCGATGCCACCTGAGTCTCCATGGTGAGCACCGGGTCCAGATGGATCCCCAAGCTGTGAACCCCACTCTTTGTGGCAAAGGTCACCCCCCAAAACAAGACAGAGTCACCCAAACCACTAAGAGTGGGGCACCCACCCTCAGGACCTCCATCTTGGCCGGGTTCAGCTTCAGCCCATTTTCCTGCATCCATTGCAATACGGTCTCCAGGCAGAGCTGAAGGGACAGAATGGCATCTCCTGTAGTTGGTGAAAAGGAGATGTAGAGCTGGGTGTCATCAGTGTACTGATGACAGGATGCCCCGAATTCCCTGATGACCCCACCCAACGGCCTTGTATAGATATTAAACAGCATTGGGGAGATAATCGACCCCTGTGGAACCCCACAGTTGAAACTCCACGGGGCTGAGACACTCTCCCCAAGCTGTACTCTCTGGGGATTGTCCCCCAAGAAGGAACAGAACCAGGCAAGTGCCAGGCCACCAATTCCCAACTCGGAGAGCCTCCCCAGGAGGATACCGTGGTCGACGGTATCAAAGGCTGCTGAGATGTCAAGGAGGACTAACAGAGATGTTTTACCCCTGTCAGTCTCCCTCAACAGGTCATCATATAGGGTGACCAATGCCATTTCTGTGCCATGGTGCGGCCTGAAGCCCGACTGAAACAGATCCAAGGCATCTGTTTCATCCAAGAGAGCCTGAAGCTGATCGGCCACCACCCTCTCCACCACTTTTCTGATGAAAGAAACATTGGTGACGGGCCTATAATTGCCAATTTTGTCCATCGCCAAATTAGGTTTCTCCCTTATGGGCCTAATGAGTGTCTCCTTGAGGGCAGGAGGAACCCTGCCCTCCTGGAGAGACCCATTAATTATCGCTGTGGCCCATTCTGTTGCTATCGGTCTGGCCGCTTTGATTAGACAGGCCGGGCAAGGGTCAAGGGAGGAGGTGGTGGCACAACAGCGATCAAGCGCTTTGTTCACAGTATCTGGTATCACGGGCTGAAAATGATCAAGGATCACCGGGCAAGACGGAGCGCTGGACATCTCTGCTCGACTCACTGTGTTTAAAAAAAGCAAGAGTTCCCGGCGGATGGCCTCCACTTTAGATTTTAAAAATGCTGCAAATTGGTCTGGTGAAAAACTAGGGGGAGGCCCATCACTCGGACCAATTCTGGATAGCTCACGCACTATACGGAATACCTCCGCCTGCTGGTTGGACGCTTTGCTTATCTGGTTAGCAAAGTATGCACGAGCAGCAGCCTTTACCTTAGCCAGGTAGAGGTTAGTCGCGACCCTGAGAGTGATCTAATTATAATCCGTCGGGTTCTTCCTCCACTTGCACTCTAGCCTTCTCCTAAACTGCGCAGATGGCCTCTGTCTGTCTGACACCGGGGAAACCCTGAGCTTCAGTGAGTGCCACTCCTCCTCCACAGCTTCCAGCACCCGTTCTTTCTTCACACTGCTGGAACGATGGCTGCCTCTTCTTCTGCTTTGTTGTGGTGCCGCCGGGCTGTTTCTTCCTGGAGAAGCAGGGACCTGCGCAGGTGGACCCAGGTCCACTGATGGGCCAGCTCACTAAAACAAATAATTACTATTTAAATTTTTATTCTGTTAGTTAGCTGGTTGGTCAGCTGGTCCAGGGCCACCTACAGATGTCTCCACTTACCAACTGAGAGGTGGGGATATGCACAGATGGACCCTGGCATGTGGTGGGGCTCTTAGGACAATAGTGGCAGCCGAGGAAGAGGAGGCAGCATCAGGAAAAGGTAGGGAGACAATGGGACAGTGGAAAGGGGGCTGGGGGAGGCAATGAACCAGGAGATTTGTGAATTTCCCCAAAATTCGTTGGTTCAGGAAAGTTCAGGTTCTCCAGTTCAGATTAACCCAAACCAATCTGAACCAACAAATTAGTGAATTTTGATGAATCTCCTGGTTAATCTTTAGTTTGGCCCCCTCTCTAATTACAACAATAGCTATTACCATTCACCAAGAATTCCCCTTCTGGCACCTATAGCCAAAAGGTCCAAGTCCAGTTTTGGTACACACACCCAAGACCCAGAATGTTCTTCTCTACAGTCATTGCAAAGGGAGAAAGTGGGTGGGACTTGCTAAGCTCAGTAGGAACTACAAGGGACTGTGGGACTGGTAGTCTCTCTGCTCATTAGGCTGCGTATAATGAACTAGAAGAAGTTACATTTCTGGACCACAGCTCCCAAAATCTCCCCAGCCATCATGGCTAGGAGCCTTGGAGTTGTAGTGAAAAAAAATGTTTCCCAACTCTGCCTCTTCCACAGCAAATCAAAGTGCATATATAACTTAAAGTCTGCCAAGCAGATTATTTCAGCATCTAAAGCAGAATATCCTGTAAAGTTCTCCCCACTTCCCCAACAGTGAAAATGCGACAGCTGTAAGAGATTAAATAACTGCCCATTTGCTTCCCTTCCATGACATCCAAAACAGCTACATGAGGTACCATAAGTCATCCTTTCTTAGTCTATTGGTAAACATTAAATTTAGTTGAGTAACAACAGACAATGGATGTTTATTGTTATACAAAAGCATAGGTACCACTTTTTTTAACCAAATAGGATGATGTTCATTGCTACACTTCTCTCTCCCTCAGCAAGTTATAAGGACTGGGGAATGGCCGTTGCTGCAAAAATTGTGGGAAGGATTGGGGGAGGGGGGAAAGAGCCATTTCCAACTTCCAAAGGAAAAGAAGATGCATTTCATTATTGCTTTCACTTCTAAACAACCTCCTGGCTTAGGGAAGGAGCCTTCTTCCCACACCTGCATTCCTATGCTCTAAATCCCTGAATTTGAAATCTGTACCATCTTAGCTAAGAGAGACAAAGGCTTGTCCTGACATTGATCATTCCCCACCCACTCACCCACCCCCGGTAGTCCTTTGATTAGCATTCATTGCAGCAACATTTCTACCTTTTCTTCGAGCACATTTTCTCCTAACGGACTATAAATAAATTTACCCATCGGTCACGAAGCCGATCCCTTCCCTATTTTCATTTGAGCAATTCTTTTTAAAGTCTCATAGCATTTCAGCCTGCATTTAATGAATCAGGAAAGCATGACCCTGAATAAACTGAGCACCACCAAGCAGCTTGAGATGCGATGTGTGAAAAGCAGAGAGCGAGAGCGAGAGAGAGCCACCCTTTCTCAGATTAGCAAAGCACAGTGAGCAACATCACGTTGGGGAAAGTGAAAGGGTGTTAGGGAGGAGGCGAGGAGAGAGGAAACACCAAGGGTGTGAAGAAATCATCCTGCTAATAGTTCATCTTGTGCATATGCAAGAGGTTTGTCCCTGAGGGAAAAGGGTAGAGAAAAGGGAGGAGGGTAACCATTAGCCCTCTTTGAAGGAAAAGTACTTTCACAGCTCAAGAGACCAAACTGGGCCAGTCCAGAGTTGGGAGAATCCAGAACTTGTATATATTAGTGTTTTTGGACTGCATTTCCCAGAAATGCCTCAGTCACCACAGACAGTCATGCTTGCTGGGAGGATTCTAAGAGTTGTGACCCAATTCACAAAATAAAACAAGACAAAAACTTTCCATGTTCTAGGATCATCTGAGGTTGACTATAGAATCTGGTTGCCATCAGCCCCAGCCAGCTCGGCCAATGGTCAGAAGTGACGGGAGCGGATACTCAACCACATGTAGAAGGTTATAGGAGTCGTAGCTCTGTTATGAAATTAGAAAAATGTATGGATAAAGAGGGTCATAACAACCTTTAACTGTAGGAGAATCTTATAATAATGGCCTTTTTACAGAAAGAGAGGACCAAGCTCTCTTTCTGTAAAAAAGGCACACTGAGGGAGTCAATTTAAGCAGTCGAGCACTGGGGGAGGCATATGTGATGCTTTTCTTGCAGTCATTGCTGCCCCGCATCAGAGTGCTCCCATGTGACTGGGATGGATGCATTGCTCCATAGTCCAGCCCTACAGTCTGTTTCCTATGCCCCCACAATGGCACATCCACATCCCTCCATCCATGATGGAGCCAGAGAAGGAAGAGGCAGGTGGCACAATGTGGAAGCCAACTTGCGAGAGAACTCTGAAAGCTTTTGCAGAGAAATTGCTTGAAACTGTGGTACAGGTAATTTTTCAGGAATCTCTCCCATCAGCCTTGGCTCTGACAGCACCTTTTGGAGCCAAGCATAAGAAAAACAGCCAGTTCTTCTAGGTCAAGGTTGTTGATGCATTGTGACACCCGTTTCCTCTTTCTCTTGTGGCAGCATGCAGGGAAAGCTGGTGGGACTCCACTGTCTCCAGTGGGAAGGAGGCGGCTATGTTCCTCTCCAGGGCTGGACAATGGTGTTGGCAACGAGAACATGGAAATGGCATTTTGCTTTCCACCTACTGGGTGGGTGGGGGGGCACTCCACTGGAGGATATCGTTTGAGATCTATGGACCAATACCCCAGTAAGTTAGATCATACAAATAAGTTTATGAACCCTAAAGACCTTGTACATAGTGATTTCATTTGCATCTCAACTTGATATGTACTGAATTTTCCTTCTTTCTCTTTTGATTGCTTTCAATCAACATTTTTGGTTGTAAGATAACCTGTGTATCTCAGACTCTGATCCTGATCAGACGATAAATCCCACTGACCTTTTCTCCAACCTTGATTGGATCCAAATGTTCAAATGATCTACAAGGAATAATACATCTATAGATTTTTCAAGAGGGCAAGTCCCATGGCTGAGTACAAATGCACAGGATTATGCAGTCAAGCACCTTAGGGTGTGATCACTTGGGGAAGCAGACTGCAATTTGGACCACTTGTGGAGAGGTCCAGTGTTAATCAGTTTCCTGACAATCACATGACATAAGAGGAAATGTGCACCAGCCCAACCCCGATTCATGCCCAAGCAGCACCTTTTGGAGCCAACTGAAGGGCTACTACACTGGAGTGTTTTTTTGTGGCAGACAGTAGTTGTTTTAAGGGAGATCACTCCTTGCAAAACAAGGCTTTATGGTGTAATCAGGCATGCACCTTTCCAGCCACCTGATGCCACCTTTACTCCTATCCAGAGTGCAGTAGTAAACTGGTACTCTTGTATGTCCAGAATTAACCCGTGCTTGAGCCATGGGACACCTATGCTTGATCATTAATTTACAGAGAGGGTCTTGTTATAGTGGAGAGTTACAACAGCTGTGGTGTTTTACAAAATGTCAAGCCAACACCAGTATTCATACTTTAAGACCTTGTCCTGATGAGGCAAAACCTTCAAACAGGGGGAAATTGTGTTGACTTTTATAGACTTTTCATTATTAAAGGAGGCCATGCTAGGAAAGATAAGGTCACGGCCCGAAACTGAAGCATCAGACAGCCCATGAGACCAGAAATGTATGTTAGAGGTGGCTTGTAATTAAAGGTGAATTGTGTTATAGAAAAATGATTGAGACAATATTTCTGTGGTTTGTAAAATCAGATGTCAAAGGAATATTGTGGTTAAGTCCAGTCCCCAAACAAAGCAAGATATTTTGCACAATTCTCGAGGTGAGAGAAGTTGTCTCTAATATCTGCTTCTGGCCTCAGTGGCGTTCAGTGGTACAGTGCAGGTAGGTCTCAGAGAATCAAACTCTTGGGGCTTCAAAATTAGCAGGGACTCTAACATCATCTGCCATTCCATCCAGGCTTCCCTGTTTTCTGAGCTTAGCTACACTCCTCATAATACTTGAGAAGCAAATGGATTTCCCTAGCAACAGCATATTATTGCAAGCTGTCTTTGTTGTAATGCAAAGTATTTAAGGGTGTTTTGGTCTTGAATGAGCAGTTAATGCCCATCCCTCAGCTGTCAATAAGGAGCAATCCAGATTTTTGCATTTTGACTTCTCTTATAGGCTGTGTGGCTATGGAGAGTGATATGATGAGCATCCCAGCTTCCAAATTTACCACAACACTGGTGTCACAGCATAAACTTCTCTCACTTCCAGGATTCTGCAAATTAGTCTGCTTTGTTTGGTGATGGGTCTTTGGTTTTTAAACACGAGATTCCTTTGAAGTCTGATTTTATCAAAACAGATAGACTGTCTAAATCAGTCCTCTCTAAAGCTTGAGTTACAAATTATCTCTAAGGTCTGCTTCTGGCTTAGAGTTTGTATTTCTTGGCACCATCCTGTGTATTTTATACCAAAAGCATTGTTAATGCACAGAGTTGGTGTCATCCTGTGAAATAAGCAAAAGCTTCCTGTAGTTAGGCCTACCATAAACAGACAAACTACCCTTTGGCAACATAATTTGATTCACACATAAATCATATACTGTAATAGGAAAAATATGTGTTCCAATTCAAGTGCATTTAATTTGTCTGATTTATTTGATTGCTTGCCTCTCCTTTCCTTTCTGTTTCATAATTTTATGGCCACAGACGCCTGTCATTTCTCTTCATCTTTCTTTATCCAAGTTCAGAGCTATTTAATATTTATTTGTATTTAATAGCATCCCAAAACAACTTTCTGATCAGAGAGTGACCAGGAGAATTTACCATAAAATCTTGAGAAGAAAGAAAGAAAGAAAGAAAGAAAGAAAGAAAGAAAGAAAGAAAGAAAGAATTAATAGCACTAACCAGGTATAGTTTTAAAAACAGTTTTAGAACAACATGGTTTTTAATCAGCACTCAGAACCCTCGCTGTGAAAGGCACAACATAATCTACCTGGGAAGAGAACCACACAACTCGAATGCTGCTCTGCAGAAGACCCTGTTTTAGGTCAAGTGCGGAGACATTGCACATGAACTTCCAGACTAGCCTCAGCAGGAAACAGGGTCTATTAAATGTTGAGAGAAGTCTGGGCTACTTCAATTTTTTTAATGTTCCTAGTGTATTAAAAGAAGAAGAAATACCCCAAACAGAATTGCAAAAATGGTGGGATCTTTTAAATGTGAGCACTCCATGAATGTGAGGCCCAGGCCAAAGACATTCCTTCCCCCCCCCCCAAAGGATAAGGCACTGGAGAGGATGTGCCTGAGAGCCTAATATTTCAGTGTCAAGAAACTTGCTGTCATTTCACTGTAGTAGTTCCCTTAACGCCATTTTGATTTTTTTCCCCTTCACAAACTAGTATGTTTAATGTTGAAGGCATGTTGAATATGCTGTATATGAGAGGTCATGGGCAGGTTTGTGCCCTTCTCCCTGTACCGTCCACCGGCTGCACAGAGTTAAAATATGGATATAGAGACTATATTAAGGTTTTGGGGCCGGCTGCTCTCAGGGGAATTAGATGGTAGGCAGCAGCTTTTACACATGCTAAGAAAGGACACTGCGTGGCTAGTTATTATTATAATTGCATTTTCCCTGCCAGGACAAGGGAGTGGTACTTCTATGATTTTCTCTCTCTCCCCCTGCCCTTTGCCAAAATAACTTGATAATAACTTTCTGCTATAACTTTGAAAAGGGGTGTGGCACCATGTAGTGCACTGCCCCAGGCTGCAAAATGTCTTGATCCAGGCCTGAAAGGAAACTAAAATTGCAAGATTCTCAGTATGTTAAAGCAGAACACTATCTTGACCATAGAATAATTTATTGTACATATATATATTTATGTATTGCTCATAGGGACCCAATACACAGCTGGCACTAAATTCCACTAACCTCTGTGCTGAGCAGACACGTGTAGGTTTGCTTGGTGGCTGCTCTGAACCTACATTTGGGGCCTGAATCCTGTTCATAAATACACACTGCCTGATCTTCAAGATGTTCAGAAGCAAATCTTCAGTAAGGATAACTCCTTAAGTGACCATGCGGAGGATTTAAGTCATCGTACCCTTTATTTCTGATGACTCTAGTCAGATTTCAGGAGTACACCAGATTAAAAACAACAACAACAAGAGAGATTAGTGATTACTTAGGAACACAGCAACTATTTGCATAAACTACAGCAATCCATGGTGTAAAAAGTCTCTGGACACTGATTTATTTGGATTCTCTTGGTGAAATAAGCTGCTACCTTTTGTACTTGCTATGAGCTGTAAATGAGATTGCAGATGTGGAGCTGCAAAGGTTGTTAATACTTGCAAATGGGGTGTCAGGAGGAGAAGGAAAAGAAGAGCTGCAGATGGGGAGAAAGATCACAAGTCTTCAAATTGACTAGAAAATGAAATCATATTGAATGATATTAAAACTTGTGGCACAAGTGTTAATTTCCTAGGTGTACTGCTATGTCACAACACTGCAAGAGAGCTGCCCTCCTGCATTTGTTCCTGATAAACCCAGGCCAAGTGATGTCATAGTTACAGGGAGGAAATGAATGACAGAAGAGGGCAGGAATCTGGTTTTGCTCTTTGCTCGAGATGTTAGGGTATCTGAGTCTTGCACATCCTTCTTTTCAACAAGTGAGCTACTCCACAAGCTAAGCATATTTATTTCAATCTAGATATGAGGCAGGGAATCTTTGGCCCTTCAAAGGTTTTGGACTATAAACCGTTGGCCATTCTGGCTGGGACTTCTAGTAGTCCATAACAGAAGGACAAGGACCAAAGGTTCCTCACCTCTGATCTTGATGCTTTTGAAATGTGCACGCTGAGCAATGAAAGCTGAAGCAGGTTTACTCCAAGGTAGAGCCCACTGAATTCAAGGAGCTCACCACCCTGCTTGCCAGCTATAGGGTGAGCCCGAAGAAAAAGACAACAGGACTGATGCATCTTTTATATTTGTGGGGGAACAGAGAGTTTCAGCAGATGTGGAGCTAACAGAAGCTTGCAGAGTTAACAGAGGGGCAAGCCGGAGTTCCTGCTAAATACTGCTTGCTGGTATAGTGGTGATGTTTCCATGGGCATGTGCACAGGTGCAGATCCATGCACCTGTGCATAACAGTGATAAAAATATAAGAACAACCATGCGGGATCAGGCCAAAAGTTCCCAGGTCTCAGGGTGCCAGCTGAAGTTTCAAAGAATAGTGATGCTTCTCTGGTTCTCTGGATGGGAAGTAAAATATCAGGATGAACAATGGTGATGGAGGGCAATTTTTAGTTTTAATGTATGTGCTGGCAGCAAAGCCTGGGTCCTTATCTCCCTCACTTAGCTGTTACCTTGGTTTATCATCTCAGGGTGAAGGTTTTTATATATGTGCTATGTCTGTTCCCCATGCAAAAGCCAGGAGGCAGGGAAGGGCAATGCGAGAAGGAGCTGATGCATGGATGCAATATTACCTAGTTAGGCAGATGTTGCACACATCCTGGGGCAGTTTGCCTTTCCTGCTTCTGTGGACAATACAAGGAACCATCTCTGGTCCTGAAATCTCAGAGAATAGACTGCTTCTGACCCAGAAACCAGACCAATTTTTCTAGCAACCTGTTTTCACAGCAATCAATCAATTGCTTATGGGGTGCCCACCAGCTAGAGCTTAGAAATGTAACTTTTCGGACTACAGCTTCCAGAAGTAGTGTCTCTGGGCCGTGGTACCGGTAGGATATGCTCACAAATGCATCCTGCTTCTCACGCTCCCCAGCCATTGATTCTGGGAGATGTACTGGCTCTGATGCTAGAGGTGATCTATTATGACTAGTTGGCAGAAACAACCTGAACCCCATCCTCCATGAATTATCCTAATCCCAGTTCATAGCCACTCAAGCTGGTGACTGTCACAACAAAGTGCAGTTGCAAATTCTACCTTTTAACTATGCACTTGTAAAAAATATACATGTCTGTTTACTTGTCCTGCATGTATGCATAAAATAGTTCCATAATTATGTAAATTATTTTGATAACAATTGTATCAAAAGGTGGAATAGAAGTACATATTCTCCCCCTACAGGGAGAAAGATGGCATGGAAAATAAATGAAGGGCCTGGAGGTGGTCCTGTGCACAAGCCTGCCATGTACAGTCCACCTTGGGATATGACATTAGACCAATGTTCTTTCCTAGACCAGGTAAACCTTGTGTCTTATAAATTTTTTGACTGGTAACTCCTTTCAGCCTCAGCTAGCATGGCTAGTAGTGGGGGGGGGGGACTGTGGGAGAAGAAATCCAAAACATCAGAAAGACACTAATTAGTTGAAAGCTCAACTAATTCTTCGTCTAGTGTTATATGAACAAGACTGAGGAAGTGTTGGGCTTATGTACTTCTCAACTTCTCATCTTGGGAGTTTCTGGTAACCAGAATTCCCTCTTACATCTAAATATGTGGAACATGGTTAGTTTAGATTATGGTTTGCTCCAATAAGCCAAGATGAAGTCATGGGTTAAAATCTTGACTCTCGCTCACAGACGGTAGCTTCATTTTTGAGTTCAGTTGTTTTAGGAATCTGGGGTTAATTTAAAAGCTGAAACTAACCATTTCAGCTGTGGCTCTTAGCCACTGGTAGGCCAAAGTAGGAACACTTGCATAAAAACATGCAACCATGGGAGAGGGAGGGGCAGTTACCCCCTAGAATTGTAAAAGTTATTATTTTAACATACACATTACATGTACACATGTATTATTTTAATGGACACAGACACATACAGTGTTTGAATAGTGTATGCTATGTGCATGTATTTTGATAATGTACTAGTACTATTTGGCTTTGCCTATCCACATACTCACACCAGAAGTCCTGCTCTCTCTTTGCAAGTATACATGTGCAATTGCACACCCACACATGCTTTAAAAATGCATGCAGGAGAGCAAGCACACATCCATTCACTCACTCACTCTCTCTCTCACACACACACACACACACATAGACAAAAGCTGCTGGAGATGGGGCAGCGCCTCGTGTACCCTAAGAACCGGGACTTGAAGGTGTGCATGCAACAATGAGGAAGGGAAAGGATCTGAAATGTTTCCATAGGTGGAAGATTGCCATAAGCAGCTTCTTTCTGATCAGCTGCAATCTAATCTGTTTCTGTCAAGTGAGTAGGTATCTGAGCTGGCGAGGGAAGATTAACCCAGATTTCTGCTTGGAGGGTCGTGGCACTTGACCCAATTACCTCATGCAGGTGGCATCTCCGACACAGTGCCCATGAAGCTTTTTAGCTAGAGCTGGAGGAGGAGGGAGGGGGATTTGATTTCAATTTACTTACTCATAGTTTGCTGTACCCACCAGTGGTGGTTGCTCCAACCAAATGGGATAATCCTGTTGGAGAACATGCTGGACGTGCTACGAGAAACCAGAATCATGAGGGACCTCTCTAATTTAGACTAAGATCCTAAGACATGTTGGCTCATATCTAAGGGTACAATAAAATAGGGAAATACCTCATATTTTGGCCTGCATTTCAGTCCAGTGTGAGCTATTTCCTGGCAATCATACAGCGCACTGGAGATTGTGTACAATCCCCGACTCTGATCCACATCCAAGCTGGACCTTTTTGGTCCAGCCACAGGGCTACTCTTTTTTGGGGCTGGGCTGGATCAATTCTCAGACAGACAGCAGTGAGGTCACTCCCAGCGAAGCCACCCCTTCAATCAAATGTGATCCTTTCTTGCTGTCTGATTGCCTCCTAAGTCTCCACTGAACTCAGTGGTGGAAATTCATTTTTTATTTCCAGCTAGAATAGACCCATAGGATGGATTGCTCAATCGATCAATTGAGCAATCGATCTAGCACAGCTAAACTCTGATACTTCAGTAACTTCTATTTTAATAGGGACTACCAAAAGGATAAAGGTCAGGAAGACTGACATGTGACAACATAAAGTCAATAGAAAATGCAGATTTGAGCACTGGGACCAGAAATGCCAGTACAGTACTCTGTACTCAGCCTGCCAGTCACCCCCCCATACGCTGAGTACAGAGGAGACAGAAAGAGCTGGAGGGTTCTGGGAGATGCAGTCGGAACAAGGAACTTTCTTCATCTCTAGTTGGGAGATGGGTGCCTGAATCTGCAGGTTCAAAAGATCGCAAACTTTCGGTGCGTGGCGCATGCACCTTTTAAAACTTATTTATATGTTTATTTTTGCCATCACACGCTTCGAGCAAGAGGACAGAGGCGCCTGAGGCCAGCTGGCTCATTTCCAACAGCAAGCGACAGGCGGCGCCCTTCGCCCAAAGTTTTCATGCCAGAGGCTTCCTTCCTCCCCCCCTCCCCATCTCGGCGCTTCCACCGTATGTAGATACTCGCCTCCCGCGAAGATGATGATCGGTCCCTTTGGTTTTGCATGGAAGCGTCGCTTTTGCCGGCTTTGAAAAGCGGCCCTGACTCGATTACGCGGAACCTTGATTGGCAAAGAGAAAAGGCCCGGGGCGTTTGCTCGGAGTGACTCCTTTGCTTTTTGCCTGTCCGAGCCAGAATCATCTCCGCAGCCGGGGAACGGGAGGAGGCATCCCTTGCCCCGAGTTTCCCCTTGCCCACGTGTCTCTGAGGGACCCTTCTCCTTAGGTGTGTAGGCAGCTGCACGTCTGTATTGTCGTAGGTACAGTATTAAAGGCAGGCGCTGGGGTCTGGAGGAGGGAGGGAGGGAGGGAGGGAGGACAGCTGTTCATTGCCGGGCACGCCAGAGAGAAGCAAGTAAGAAGGTGACGTGAACTGCCTTCCACCCCAAATCCACTGAAGGCGTGGAACTCCGGGCGCAACTCTGCGCTTGGCTACTCAGATGTTTCGCCCCATCGACTTCAATGGGGCTGATTTCCAAGTCAGTGTGCAATCTGTTGCGCTTTTATTCGGAAATAAGCCTCACTGGCGTGCAGGGAAACGGCTTGTCCTGGTGAGGCTGGAAGAAAGTCCCATCCAGCTCAGTGGGACTTCCTTCTTCGCAAAACCGGCTTTGGATGCCGCGGCGCCGGTGTTTGGAAATCGGAACCGGGAGAGAAGGCGCAAACCCGCTCCCTCCCGCTCGAAGGGGACAGAAAGGCCCCAGCAGGAATTCCCGCTCAAGCGCTTCATTTCCGATTCCCCAGACCTTTGGCTTGCCTCCGAGCGGGAGCGCGCGCGCGCGCGCACAAACACACACACACACACACACACACAGATGGAGGCGTGCGTGGGTATCCGGAGAGCGGGTTCCAAAATACCTCAGGAAGCCCACTGTGCAAAAACGGCCTACTTCATCATCATCATCACCAGTCACGATGATGATGGTGCACCAGCCCGACGAGCCTTAGGGTACACGAGGGAGGTTTTCCGGAGCTGGGGCTGGCGTTCAGTTTAGGCTACCCGCTCGCCGTTTGTTATTATTATGGCTGGTGGGAAAACATGTTGTTTACGGGGAGGGCGGGGACGCGGCCGCGTGCAGAGGAGCTGAAGATGCAGCAAGCTTGCTTGCTTGCTTGCTTGCTTGCTTGCTTGCTTGCTTGCTTGCTTTCTTTCTTTCTTTCTTTCTTTCTTTCTTTCTTTCTTTCTTTCTTTCTCACATAAGGGCGAAAGCTCTCCGCGGGCTTGTTCCGCCTTCCGCGAGCGCTCGGCCGGCGTGGTCTGCCTCCGAGGAGGAGGTCCGCCCCCCTCCCCCCGTTTCGTCGCTGCCCGGGTTGAGGGCACGATCCCCACTGGCAGCGCCAGGTGCAAACGCCGCCTCAGCAGCCACTCTCCCCCTCCTCCTCCCCCTCGCTCCGCCTCGCCGCCGCCCTCGCCCTTGGGGGAGCCGGGCGCTCCCGCGGGCGCGTGAGGAGTCCCCTCTCTTGACGAGAAAGGGGCCGAAGCCAGGCTCCCTGCTCCCCACCCCCACCCCCCACGCGGGGCTGAAAAGGACGGGCGCGGAGCTGCTGGTGGGGAAAAGCGGAGCGAGTTGTTCCCTAGCCAGGGACTCCGCCCCCCCCCCCCAAATGGCAAACCCTCCGCCGAGGCAGCGGCGAGCAACCCAGGGCACGTTCCCGGGATACCGACGACAAGCCAAGAAGGCGCGGGCAAGGCGCCGGGCAGCCGCCGGCCCTTCCTCTCGCTGCTCTTCCGGAAGCGTGTCCCTCCGGCCCTTTTTGCCTCGTGCTTTCTGGACTGCGCCCCATCCAGAAGGCCAGGTCCACGCCCGGCGCAAGGAGAAGGGCCCGCTGAAGGAATGCCTCGGGAGGGCCCGCTTGACTCGTGGCCAGGCCTTGGGCTTCCTTCACACCATCTCCACGCCCACTGGCTGCTCTCCTCCCCGCGGGCTCCTTACCCTGCGGCCCTCCTGGTTTCTGTGGTTCGCCTGCGCAGGCTGCTGCTGCTGCCGCCGCCGCCGCCGCCGCCTCGGGAGTCCCGTCCACAAGCCTGGAGGAACAGAGGAGAAGGGGGAGGGGATGCTTTCCAGGATGCTCATGCAGGCGGAGTCCCATTTCGTCCCGTTTTGCGGGGCCCTCTTCGGAAATAGAGCGCGGGGAAGAGGCAGAGGCAGGGAGCGCCCTTGCTCCTTGGGGAGATCCTCATGCTTTCTTTGCTCTTCTCTTTACCTACATGCACGTCTTCCCACACTGATCTCGTCCTCGGCGCCCACCTATGTGTAACCTGGGCCAGGACAAGCTCGCTACCTTTCTGCAGTGGGTGGGCATCACGTAGGGGGTCCCCCTAGCTAGGCAAGCTCTACTTTCCGAGTTCTTATTAACGACCCGTTACTGTAGTTGCGATAGGCATAATTGCTGTTAGGTGCTGTCAAGTCGGACCAACTTATAGCGACCCTAGTAGGGCTTTCAATGTAAATGAGATATTCAATGAGTGGTTTCACCAGTTCCACTCCCCCAGTGAGTTCCCATGGCTGAGCGGGGATTCTCCAGAGCCCTAGCCCCTCACTCTAACCACTACACCGGGCACCAGGCATAAGAGATATAAGCATTTACTGTATCTGTTAAGGATTGAGATGGGCAAAATTCAGCCTTGGGAAATCTGCTCTACACTAAATCTAGTTAATAATCTTAACTAGGAAAGACCCACTGACTCAGTTGTTGAAAGGTGAGTCAGCAGTTACGTAAATCCAATTGAATGAATGAGCCTGTTCCAGCTGAGACTGTTCACTGGATTCAGGACAGTGTTTTGACTTGAACCTCAAGTCTACTAACCCTTCTGCTGGTGCAGAAGAAATATACAGTACTGTATTTAGGAGAAGAGAAGTCTGAACTGAGGAATTCGTACCCAATAACAAGGCTGGGAAAATTCACTGCCCTTCAGAACCAACAAAAAGCAATTTCAAGTTAGGCCAAGGATTCCTGGGCTCAGCAAGATAAATTTGGATTCGGGTGGTGGTCATTTTTCTAATGTGGAAATCTTTGCATCAGATAAGTTGATTTACGGAGGTAGTGGAAGGGATAGAAATCTTTATTTCATCCACAGGACCAACAACAAAAAAGAGGAAACAAAAGAGAAACAGAGAAGGAAAATGCGGCCACCACAATTTATAAGGCAGATCCCAACAGAAAACAACTGAACAATAATTCATCAAGAGGTTTAACTCTTGTATCTCCTGAGTTCTTATCTCCTGACCCTGCATGGCCACCCAGAGTTTGCTTCTGTAAATGACCACTGTTCAGGCAATGTTCCTTGTTTGCTTTGCATTTCTGCACCTTCTCACATTACAAGCCCCCATCTCTAGTATTCATCTAGCCCTTAATCTCTCTCTCTCTCTCTGCTTTATTCCTGGATTATACAAAGACTTGATCCCCATAGATATGTGAAACTGCTTATCTGTGGCAGGATGCTTTTGTCATTTCCCAATGACTACTTTTCAAAAGGTCTATACTGATCATGCCAATTTGTAGCTTTTTGCTGGTCTATTCCACCCCCATCATCACAAACATACGTACTTATCTGCCTACTCACTTAACAGTCCATGCATCTGATGGTGTAGGCTGCAGTCCCTAAAACCTGCTGCTGGAGAACACAGGCTCATTCTTCTAGGTGCTCAAAGATTTGTTCTTGTTTTTGATACCGCAGACTAAGACTACCAGAGTTGTCCCACTTGAAATGTTTGTAACAATTCCCAGCCTGTTTGCCACAGAATGTTGTTTCTGATTTTATGATGGGAAGCTGAGGCCCAGGGACAGTGATCAGCCTAACTAGCAGGGAACTGCTGGCTGAAAGGGGATTTGAACTCGGCTCTCAGTTTCCTACACACCCATTGCGTGTTCAGAATGTGGAGGGTGAGAGGTGGTAGTTCATTTACAAAGCCCTATAGCGTCCCTGAGTGTTCCCTGCAAGGACAGATCCTGAAGCTGAGGCTCCAATACTTTGGCCATCTCATGAGAAGAGAAGACTCCCTGGAATAGACCCTGAAGTTGGGAAAGTGTGAAGGCAAGAGGAGAAGGGGATGACAGAGGATGAGATGGATGGACAGTGTCTGCGAAGCAACCAACATGAATTTAACCCAACTCCGGGAGGCAGTGGAAGACAGGAGGGCCTGGCGTGCTCTGGTCCATGGGGTCACAAAGAGTCGGACGTGACTTAACGACAACAACAACATAGCGTCCCCACACACTATAGTTCAAAGTAGATGAGATAGCACTGGCACATTCTTCGGGCCAAAGTGGAGAACCTATTACACATTATTCTACTCCAGCTCTCACCATCCCTGAGCATCGGACATACTGTCCGGGGCAGATGGGAACTGGAGTCTTAACACATCTGTAGGGCCGGCTCTTCTTAGCCCCAGGCAGTAAGGGCCTTGAAACTCTAGGGAAATGCGGCTAGCCCGAGGCTACCTCCCTTTAGCTGAGCAGGAGCTTCCACCCAAGACGCCGCGGCTGAGTCAGGTGAGCTCCTCTCATCCCAGCCGCCGCAACACTTCCGAACAGGGTGGTGGCTGGCTCGTTTGTTTGCCTTGCGACTAACTTGACGCTTCCTGTTCTCTGGAAATCAATGTCTTCATTGAATTAAACCCCCGGCCGTAACTTGCACTCCCGTCCTCTCTCTCTCTCTCTCTCTCTCTCTCTCTCTCTCTGTGTGTGTGTGTGTGTGTGCGTGTGTTTACGGCGGGCGGGCGGGGCTGGGTGTTTGGGTGGGCGTAGGCTAAAGGAGCCCGCATTAATATTTCCACATCAGGAAGTTCCTGGAGCAGCCCGCGGGCAAAAAAGCTTAATCTCCTCCACAGCACGGAGCCTGTGGCGCCTGGCCTGTTATAGGTTGGCGTTCCCACGTGGTTTGAACTTCGGTATAAAAGTTTCCGAGAGAAAAGTGGCCCAATGTTGTGATTTGGCAGGTCGAAAAACAGAGCGAGGGGAGAGCAGGGGGCAGAGAGAAAGAGAGGGAGAGAGAGAGAGAAAGAAAGAAAGAAAAGGCGAAAACGCGCCCGGAGATTAGAGGCAGATAAGCGAGAGGAACCAGGGCGCTCTTCCAAGCGCGACCTTCTGCTGCTGGGCCAAGGGAGGCGGCACGTCAGGTTCAGCCGCCGAAGAACAGCGGGATTCAAACACAAGGCACAGGCGAAGAAGAGCTGCCCCCGGAGGCGGGCAGCGCGGTGGCTCTGCCTTGACTCGCGAGACAGCCCCGTGCCAAGCGGCAAGCCTGCCCGGTGCAAGGGCGAGCCGTCCGAGCGGCCCTTCTGGCTTAAGCTTCCCGGAGCTCTTTCTTTGCCGGCTTGTTCGCGGGGCGCTCCTCCTGCCTTCTCGTGCCTCTCTCTCCCCCGCCCTCGCCCGCCGCGCTTTCATGTGGACACCTGTCCGGACCTGGGGTCCCCAGGAAGGGTCCCCCTCGGCTGGACTGTAGCCCCACTTTGACCGCCGCACGCCCGAGGGGGGCAAGAAGGTGGAGGCAAGGGAGCCGCGGTCTCTCGCCTGGATCTGACTGGATCGCGGCTCGGGGCCGGCTCCCCTCCCGCGCGGCGCGCTTCTTCCTCTCCGGCGATCCTCGCTCTTCGCTTCGGGTTCACTTGGATTTGCCGGAGGCGGGGAACGCAAGGCTTGCGGGCGCAGAAGGGAGAGCGCGCCAAGGAGGCGGAGGAGGCGGCGGCGGCGGCGGCCAGCTGCGGAGCGGGAGCAAGGGACCGGCTCGGTGGTTTGGCTTTTGCGGGTTTCTCTCTCTCTCTCTCTCTCTTGCCCGCTTCGCTCTGCCCCTCGAGGCGAAGGATCGGGACTGGAGGCATCGTCGATTGGAGTGTCCCCGGCCGGTTGGCGATACACTGGATTGACTCTCCCTCTGCCTGCCTGATCCGCCACGCCACGCCGCCCCGGGTTCCCCCCTCCCCGCTTGGCCCCCCGATGACCCCGGCGTGAAAAAGATCGCCTCTTCCTCGTCTCCCCACCCGCTGTCCGCTGTGGGGCTGCTGGATTCTGCCCGACCGGCTGGAAGCACCGCGGCTGAAACCATGCTGAAGAAGGCGCTGCCCGCTTTGGAAATGCCAGCCGCTGCCACCGCCGGCAAGTGACGGCGTGAGGCTGCAGGGGGATTCCGGCTGCCCTGGGGGGAGCCGGCGCTCCGGATCGGCCCCTCTCCCCCACCCCACCGCTTCGGGGCTGAGCTGCCCCCAACTTGGCACCCCTTTGGGCACCCTGACTGTCGGCTGGCACGGCCTCGGGGGCTCCCTGATTGGGCGGCGTTCCCCCCGCCCGGTCTCTGCTCGCGCCTCCCTCCTGGCGCTTCTCCCTCGCCCGCCTGCCCGCGCCCGCCCTCGGTGAGCTCCGCGCACCCCACTCGGCCACCCGCCGGCTCAGCTCCCAGCCCCCGAGCGGCACTGCCTGGAGATCGGCATGGACGGGGCGGCTCGGAGGAGGGGGGCCCTGGCCGCCTCGCTGCTGCTGCTGCTCCTGGCTGCGGCTTGCTGGCTGGGGCTGGGCGCCGGCGCCTCGCCGACCCCCCCTCCCGGAGCCGCCCCCCAGGAGACTTGCACCTCGTGCGGCTTCCGGCGGCCTCCCGCCGAGGAGCCCGTGGCCGGCGGGCCGGCCGTGGACGGCGATTTCCTGGAAGCCGTCAAGAGGCACATCCTGAGCCGCCTTCAGATGCGCGACCGGCCCAACATCACCCACGCCGTCCCCAAGGCGGCCATGGTCACGGCGCTCCGCAAGCTGCACGCCGGCAAGGTGCGCGAGGACGGCCGCGTCGAGATCCCCAGCCTGGACGGGCAGGCCAGCGCCGGGCCGCCGGCCCACGAGCAGGTCTCCGAGATCATCAGCTTCGCCGAGACAGGTGGGCCGCTGCTTTGACTGACCCCCTTTGCTCGGGCCGCCCCTCGCCTGCCCTCCGCGGGGGGGGGAGGGAAGAGGCACCCTGCCCTTCTCCCCTCTCGGGGTCCCCGGGCCGGCCTTCGCCCTTCCTGCTTTGGTTTGGGAGATCCCCGTGCGTGCCCCGGGACACCCACCGGTTGGTGTGTCTCACATTTACCACCACCCCCCCTTTCCGTTCATCCTTCTTGTACCGACACCTGACCTTTTCAGTTCCCATCGCCCCCTCTGCTTTCCCCACCCTGCAGACTCAATTGCAGTTGGGATCCAGTGCTTTGGGATGTTCGTTGCAAATTTTCCTACTGAATTCTGGTTCTCTGGTCTACTTGCTCTTTGATTTTCAGTTTGTCTGGTAAATCCATCCACTCATTGTCCCTTTGACCTGCACAGCACCCATCTAGATCCTACACAGCCGACTGGCCTACTTCCTAGAAGGCTAGGTATCTATGCCCCTGGCTACACCCCTATCCTTTCATCTCACACATCAAACTCACCCTGGTACCTGCCCTGAATGATTTCCCCTAGCCAGTCGTTAGGCCACCACCTCTACAATGCCAGCTTCGCCCATCCATTATCCACCTCTTGCTGCCTTCAGATGCAGGGCAAGAGAAGGATCACACCTCTGCAATCCTTCCCCTACGGCTATTCTCAGACACCTCTGCAGTATTCATACCTGTTTATATCACCTTACCACTCCCACCACATGTCCACTGTCTCTCATGCCACCCTTCTCTTCCAAATCACCTATTTATCTCTTCTGCACCCTGTTTCCCAGTGTTGTACAGAATATCTCCCCTTCCATTCCTAACCTTGGATGACCTTTTCCCCTTATTCAAGGATCCATACACATATCTTCTGCAACCGTCCCTGTGCCCCACCCACATGTGTGCCCTTGGGCTTCTCTTCTTCCTGTGCCCCTTGCAATCACTGGCATCTGTCTGCCCCATTGACACCCACAGGTTAGGCACCTATTCTGCAAAAGGGCCTTTGTATCAATACCCTATTCATTCCTTCATCCCCTTCCTCTCCCATATCCCCCATCATTGAACTTCAGGTATAGTCTTCAATTGCTTCTTGTCACTCAGGTCCTTTGCTTCACCTACGCATCTGCCTGCCTCAGGTGTTCTAGCCCCCTTTGCTGACATGTGCTCTCTATCATCAGTTCATGAGTGCACTGCCCTCTTGGTGATCCCATCTGTTCAACCTTCATGTGACCATCTGTGGTCTCTCACCATATACTGTATACATATTCTCTAAAATTCCAGAAAACCCGTGGCATACCTCTCTCTGCAGCGTTTTCTCCTTATTCATCTATTCCCATGCCCAATGTATGGGTAACAGTGAGTCTATCCATTTATTTCATGCCCCAGATGTTCATCTACTGTATACAATCACCTTGTTGCATTCAGCCACTCACCTTAATGGTCTTGTCCATTTCTCCTCTCATTTACCCATTCATTAGTAATACCTTTCCAACGTCATCCCTGTGTTGGAAAATCCATCCTCTTCCTGATATTGTGTCTCCCTTTGGTTTCTTCTGCTTGTAATAATAGCACAATATTCATCCTTTCTTGTTTCCTTTCTTCTATTCCTGGTTTAATTATCCAAACTGCTGGCTTTCCTTCTCCCATGATATCCACACTTATTCCTCCATCCATCTCAAACGGCATTGGTGCCACCACCTTCCGATTAGTCCCTGCATATTGGATTGGTAGAACACCTAAATCCGGCATCTCTTTATTCAAGTTGTCCTCTATTTGAGGGAGATATTCTTGCTCCATATCTTGTGCCAAACTTACCCTGCCATCCCTCCTTTATACCTCTGCACTCAATGACCTTCCCAGCGAACGTTTTCAGATAATCTTTTTTCTTCCTCTCACCCTTTCCGTCTCTTCACCAATTCACAAATGCATACAACCAGTACTAGATTTCAACCTATGTTCCAGAGTAACCCGAAGATTCCTTGGAACCAAAGCTCAGGATTGTTCCTTTTTTGGACTACAGGTCCCAAAATCCTTCAGCCAGTATGGCCAGTTATGGTCCAAGAAAGGAACTTTTGGAAGTTCTGCCTTATTAGGGGTCCTTTAATGCAAAGATCAGTCATGATGGACCATCTTTCCTCCTCTGCAGCAGAGCCAACAGAAAAAAGCAGGAGAGTGTGTTCTATGTTACATTTTCAGTTGATACAGGGAGATGCTGTGGCCTAACCTATGAGATTAGAGTGTATGTGGCATGTACTGTGGATCCATGCCATTTGGCTACAAGTTCCTCAGCAGATCAGGACATGTGAGGTTTCCCTTTAGGTAGAAAGTTTGAGAAGTGCTGTGCTAGCTTATACATGGAGGGGAAAAGATGGGTGGATGGGTTATGGGATGGGCCATTAGACCGGTTACATGAGAGATGAGTGGATCTATTTAATCCTTTAGTATTCATTTTATATTTTTCTTCACTGCCACTGACAAATATTGCATATTGGACAGGTCGTTGCTTATTTGCTGTTTGACAAGTGTCAATATGGCATATAGGTCTAGATGCTTTGGGAGGCTATATGGCCAAGATGTGTGTGAGGCCCTCCAGGTGCGGTTCATGTGCAACTTTTGTATTCTTTCAGGACTGAATTTGCTGGCTAGGGTCTACGGGTTTTGCACTACCATACGTTGCCTGATTTTGCTTAGGTCACACATGTACTGCTGAGACAGAATGCTGGGCTTAGAAGGCATATGGCAAGCTTCAGTTCATCATGGTCTCAGATAAAGTCTAGGTTAAGAATACCTGTACTTTTGTCAAGGCTAGAGGATCACCACAGGACCATATAAACCAAGGGACCTGGATGATTGAACGGCACTGTAAGAACTGCTGTTAACGATGTCAGCATTGAGATTTTCAATCGCCTGTCATGTTTTGGATTGTGGAACTGAAATGTCTGAAATGCAACGGAGTGAAGAAAAATAAAGAAACCCAGAATCAGTGTGTGGTTAAATAAAATATAGTTAATTAAAAGCGAGCTCCACTGGGTTCAGTATGGCACTCAACCCCTCACACATATACACACCAGATGAATGTGCATAGGATTTGCAAGCTTGGGTCAGAAATATTTGGGTTGGGAGCGATCAGTGGCACATGACAGCTCATAAGTGCCACATATAAGTGGAGCTGCCAGATACCTTCTAAGTGGGTGTGAGGAGGGGAAGGGACACAGCAGATGCAAAATAGCATTGTTTGACTCACCCAGAAAATCTATGTGGGACCTGGGACTAATCAGAGCCTGTGACTCACCATTTATCTGCTTGGCTAAATCTCCCAAGAGAAGATGCTTCAGGCTACTTCCCATTAGAGTGGCCAGGTGCTAAACAGAGTAGGGCTCCTACACCTTTCATAGGGGTGAGGAAGAGAGAGCTAAATTGCCTCTTCCATACAACTGTGACGGATGCAGGGGTTGTGGCCTGTAGTTTGTGCTGAGGTGGTTGTGCGCCTTGTCGGTCCTGAGGTGGGAACTCACATAATCGAATGTTTCTTTGCTCTCCCCTCCACCCTTCCTATAGAGAGCTAGCATGTCAGGAACACTGACAATCTGCTCCGCAATCTAAATTTGCGTCTTTTGACACCTTAAGGACCCCCGTGTTTTACGTGGCACAAGCCTTCATGGACTGCACCTCTCTTTGAAAGCTTATGTCAGATAAATCATACTAGCCTTTAAAGTGCTATGAAGTTGTGGTTTCTGCTGTTAACAGACTAACATGGCTAACACAGCATGGAGAAATCCTATGTTACTTGTTCTTGTTACTAGAATATTTTTTCTAGGGAGGATTGTATTGACACCTGAAATGATGCAGATTTAGAACCTTAGTGAGAAACCCGGCCCTTGTTCAGTGGACCACTCCACTGCCAGTGTTTCCCCAGTAAGAACTAGGCCTTCACAAAGTGGGCTAGTCAAATGCTAGCGTTTTGCAAGCATGATGGGGCTGTTGGGTGAATTTACAGGGCACATCTAAATTGTAACCAAATCCTTTCTTCTCAAACCGTTCCCTGGTTGTTAACAATTTGTGCTTTCTGGGAAAATTATATGCGAAGCAGGCTGCCTCTGCCAGGCAAACACTTTTTTTTTTAAGAAAGGGAAGGGAAGGAAAACTAATTAGCACTTCTCCAGGTGCTCACAGGGCTCCTTTCATGGTTTGAGATCTATATGACCTTAATTACTTGTATACTGATTTCTAAGGATCTGATTCTCCCACTCTCCAAATAGCCTGAATGAGTTCTCTTGGGAAGCTCACTTTGAAATGGGTTTCCATCACCCATTTAGCTGCTAAATACACATTGCAATTCATAGCTGGTCATTGTTTTTATGATTTGGACATCTGTTGTTTTAGGAACTGCAGTAATATGGTGGAAATATTGCCTTTTTTTTAAAAAAATACACTTCTTTGGTACTTATTGCCATATTTTTTCTCTCTCCTCTCCCTGCTGCCCCCTCCCCGCCATCCACCCCTGCCTTATATCTTAGATGACCTGGCCTCCTCTAGGATGCGGCTGTATTTCTTCATTTCCAATGAAGGGAATCAGAATTTATTTGTGGTTCAAGCCAGCTTATGGCTTTACTTGAAGCTGCTTCCATACGTCTTGGAGAAAGGTAGCCGGCGAAAAGTGAGAGTCAAAGTGTTTTTCCAAGACCCGGACACTAGCAACAAGTGGAATGTGGTTGAAAAGAAAGTCGATCTCAAAAGAAGTGGCTGGCACACATTCCCCATGACAGAAGCAATCCAGGCTCTGTTTGAGAAAGGGGAGCGAAGGCTGAACTTGGATATTCAGTGTGACGCCTGCGAAGAATATTCAGTACTGCCAATTTACGTGGACCCTGGGGACGAATCTCACCGGCCCTTTTTAGTCGTGCAAGCCCGCTTGGCTGGCAACCAGCACCGAATCCGGAAAAGAGGCTTGGACTGTGATGGCAGGACCAATTTATGTTGCAGGCAACAGTTTTTCATTGACTTTAAACTCATCGGGTGGAATGACTGGATCATAGCACCGCCGGGTTACTATGGGAATTACTGTGAAGGGAGCTGTCCGGCCTATTTGGCTGGCGTCCCGGGCTCAGCGTCCTCTTTTCACACGGCCGTCGTGAATCAGTACCGCATGCGAGGGCTGAACCCAGGGACCGTGAACTCGTGTTGCATCCCAACCAAACTTAACACAATGTCCATGCTGTACTTTGACGATGAATACAACATCGTGAAGAGGGACGTTCCCAATATGATTGTGGAAGAATGTGGTTGCGCCTGATGGGGAGGGAGGGTTGTCTGTGAAAGGGGGGGAGGGGACAGGGAAGGGGTGGGGGAAGAACATTCCCATACAGAATGGGGATCAGAGTGTGTTTTGCTGTCTTTCTTCCTTCCAAGCATGGAGGTTAAAAAAAATCCTCACAGAGGAAATGGCAGCAGTAGCAGCGGCGGCAGCAACAACAACAGCAACAAAGATATAAAGATATATATCATTTCACTGTGTTGTCAGGACAGTGGCAGTTTATGGATCCCGGACACTAAAATATGCTACCACCTATAAACTAATGCTATGAAGTACCTTAATCCCACCCCCACACCCAAGGACACAAGCACATATACTCACAGCGACACGCACATGCAAGTTACACGACTCAGCTTGGAGGAGGGAAGCGAGGAACAGAAAGGGAGTTGAAATTCCTGCCATTGATAAACCATTAGCCATTTCTTCTGTTAGCCAGACATGTGATGAATCAAAGCACTGGGAAGCACAAGAAAAGAAAACATGTCTAATATATATCCTCGTACACGAGTATTTTAAGTGACCAGACATACAAACGACCACCATCACCTCTAAGGTCTAAAAAAAGGAAGTAAGAAGCTACCTGCTTAAGGCAAGATGAGTCCTTCCTCTTGATGTTAAACACTATGTAAATATATATGTTTGGAAAAACACAAATGGTCTATATAGCACTTCCAGGGTAGAATATTGTTGAAACCAGAGAGAGAGAGAGGAGAGAGAGAGAGAGAGAGAGAGGAGAGAGAGATTGAAAGATACAGAAGTAAATATGACGAGCTTAACATAGAAATGGTTGCTGTGTTCTTCTGAATGATGCATTGGCATGATTTCATGTTTTCATGGACCATTAGCTTCTCCCATACCTACCCCATGGGGTCTGCTATCACAGTTATGCCATCTAAAAAAGGGCTTGCTCCACCCTGTCCCTGTTTTGCACACTGTTGCTATGTTCTCAGAACATCGGCAACATCAAAAGTTGCAATTTGTGTTCCACCGCAGGGGATGCAGCAAGAGCCTGTTTGGAACTATTGGGAAGGAGGATGGGGAGAGGAGAAAGCAGAAAGAACGCGAGTCAAATTGGGAACTCCTCCTCCCCCCCCAGATAATTTATAGTCCCACAGTGCTGGAGGTGAGGGATACGCCATACTGTAGGTAATGGGAAAAGATCCGTCTAATATCTATGGGAGGTAAAAAGAGGGAGGAAGGGAGATCGGGTGTGTGGAAGAGAAGGAGGATTTTTGCTCTTATTTTCTAATTCCCTTCCCAGGACATGCCCAGGGCGGCTGCAGAACTCCAAAATCCATGCTCTAGCACAGCACTCATAAACTGCTTGGATGCACGTTATTATAGCACTTGCAGATTTCAATGCCTTGAAATGGTTGGTACTTGATGGTGCACTTCTCTTTGCTCACTATCTCTTAGGTTAAAAACAAGTGCCGCATGAGCTATGCAATTTAAGTGTCGACCCATCCTAGACAAAAACTGGACTGAAATGAGATGGTACTTTTTTTATATTTTTTTTATACTTGAAATTAAATCTTTTGCTTCTTTTTTTAAAAGCGAATGATTGCTTTTCATGTTTGCACTGATGTAGTTGCATGATGTAGTCAAGAGAAACTGCCATTTGAAAAAAAAGTTATTTTTATAGCAGCAAAAATAATAATAATAATAATGAATACAGTGAAATGTATTATACATAAAATTTTGGAACCAAAGAGGCCAACATATGAATAGTAATTTTTATCCGATGGCAAGGCCATCATATCATATTTCTATATATCATGTGATGATCCTGAACACTCTCCAGTGAGGCCTACCAGTTCTTTTTCAGGGCACGAGACGGATTCTATTGTGTTTGGTCAGTGTATTTTCTATACCATCATACATAGCAGACATTATAAGATGTACATCCTTTAAATGAAAGAAAATAAGAAAGAAAACCCAATTGTTGTTTATTTAATTAATGTCCCTTATAGGTTCTGTTCCGTAATAATTTAAATACCAAACAACTTTCACTTAGATTTGCTGTCGGAGTATTTTACATTTGTGTACAGTTTAAGTAAATAAAACAGAAGAGAGAGAAAAAGTTTTGAGAACCACAGCAGCTTTTTGCAGTTACACTGGCCTGCTTAATAAAGTTTGCTAACAAGTGTCCGTAACTTGGGAGATCAAGGGCTCCTTGGCTGAACATACTTCTGCACTGTTGAATGGGGCCACGGATGTATAACCGTTTGAAGGATAAAGGCCAAGTTGCTCCCAGTCTGAGTGCAAATCTCATTAAAGTGCATGCAGTTAGTGGTGCAAGGTGCAAATTATCTGGGTTGGGGTGGAGGAATACAGTCTCGGGCCTTGACAGTACCAAGATGAACTTAGATGCTGTTCCCTCCTGCCCTTTCACGGTGTTACTTTTTGTTGTTGTTGTTTAATTTCTCAGTGAAAGTTGATGGGAGGTGAAACAGCTCACCTGGGCTGGATTGTTATTTTTCAAACTTCTGAACTGAAGGAATGTCTTCCACATGGATGGATCTGCTGTGTGGAATTCCTGCCTCTGTGCCACGGAACATCTGCAGGTGATGGCATGGTGGCAGTGGAGTTTTAGCAACAGATGGGATGGCTGTCACTTAGCCATTTGTTATTGCCTTCTGGATATCGTGAGCCACAAGCTGCACAGTTCATGGTTCAGGATGACGGGGAATTGTAGTCCACTTAACATCTGGAGGGCTACTGGTTTCCTCACTCCTGTGTTGAAGCATATACCCCTCCCCCCAAGAGCTTGGAAGAGTTACCTTTTGGACTTCAGCTCCCAGAATCTCCCAGTCTAAGGGATTTGTGTAGCTGTAGTTCAGCAATCACTTTTCTAAGCTCCTATGCACTCAGTATATGCAGGGCGCAACCTGAATCCATTGGCTTCCCTGTTGCTTTGGGTGGCCTGGATGTATGCCCTGCAAAAAGGTTAATGCTTTCTTTCCCACAGTTTCATAATGCAAATCAAGATTCATGGAAGGTTGTGTGCTCTTGTTAATATCCTCCCTGAAGAACTCTTATTAAAGCTGGGGCTCTCGAGGAACACATGTTCTAGGTCTAAGGCTGCAGCTGTGATTTGTTGAAAAATGCAGTGAGGAAATAAAGGAATATTTGAAATGCACAGTATCTATTTAGTAGTGGGAGCCGAACTATTACATAGTGTACCCCCAGCTGGCACCCTGCAGATGCATTGGAATATACAGTGGTGCCTCGCTAGACAGTTACCACGCAGTTCTTTTTCAGGGCACAAGACGGATTCTATTGTGTTTGGTCAGTATATTTTCTATACCATCATACATAGCAGACATTATAAGATGTACATCCTTTTCGCTAGACATTGGCTTTTTGCAATCACTATAGTGATTCGCAAACAGTGATTCCTATGGGGAAATTTCGCTGGACAATGTTTGGTCCCTGCTTTGCAAACCGATTTTTGCAAGACGATGATTTTGACAGCTCCCTCCGCGCTCACAAACAGGTGTTTTCGGGACCTAAGCTTCACAAGACAGCGATTTAAACAGCTGATCAGCGGTTCACAAAGTGGCTTTCCTATGGCCGATCTTTGCTAGACAACGACAATTTTTCCCCATTGGAACGCATTAAACAGGTTTCAATGCATTCCAATGGGGAAATGCTTTTTGCTAGACAATGATTTCGCTAAACAGCGATTTCAGTGGAATGAATTATCATCGTCTAGCGAGGCACCACTTCTAACTCCCATTATTCTCAATCACCAGGATCATACTGATGGTGAGTGATGGGGTATGTAGCCCAGTCCATCCGGAAGGTGCTGGTTTGAGGAAGCCTGATGTGATTGATACAGATGTCAGTGTTCTTTTTCTTTGGTTATAGGAGTTCTGCCTCTTGGTAGAGCAAACTGTTGCCTGTCCCTCTTTGCAGAGGTTGGGCTCCAGAGCAGATGGAGAGGAGCACTTTTAGGGCCACATGTCATTGGTTCAGGGAGTCTAGCCTTTATCATCTAAGAAGGACCAAATCTTGCAGGCGCTTAAGAGTCATGTCCTTGGAATAACTGCACTGTAGAATACGGGTCACTCTCTGGATGGCTCTCAGGGCTCTATCCATTTGCTCTGTGTCAGCTACTCTGATTGAAACACCAAGTTTTCTGGTGATATTGGGGAATAGCCTTCCCAAAGTATCTGTGAAGATTGTCAGTCATCCAGGTGAGATTATCTGGAAGTTGAATCATGGCAACTGGACTTTCTTGAAACATTTTGCTACTCGTCCAAGTAGCTTCTTCAGTCTAAAGAAGCTGCTTGGATAAGTAGTGGAACATTTCAGTCTAACAAGAAAGAAGTCCAGTTGCCATAACTCGACTTCCAGATAGCCTTCCCAAAGAGGTTGTATTCCAGATGTCTTAGCGCCAGATGGGATTATATCTCCCATCCCCTTGGGCCAAGAGCCATGTTGATTGAGGCTGATGGGAGCTGTAGTCCAGAACACCAGGGAGGGGCTCTAGATTGGGAAGGATTATAGCAGAAAAATTTAGTTGTCCTACAGCATATCGGCAGCTGTTCAAAATATATCCCAGCAGGGGCCATATGAGACGTGCCAAGCTGTACACTGTCCAGTGCCTTAGCACTAATGTACATGTGTGTGAATGCTATATACAAGATGTAGGCATCTTTCCTCTCAGATTTAACAAGAGGTCATGGGGGCATATGTCTACAATTTCTCTCATTTTAAAAGAGCTTAAAATTTGAGCTAATAATTTAGGAGATGTGCACTAAAGACAAAAATCAGGACATAACTAAGTCAGGGATTTGTTAGGTTTTTGTTGTTGTTTAGTCATTAAGTCGTTTCCGACTCTTCGTGACCCCATGGACCAGAGTACCCCAGGTGTTCCACTGCCTCCCAGAGTTGGGTCAAATTCATGTTGGTAGCTTAGATGACACTGTCCAACCACTGTCATCCTCTGTCGTCTCCTTCTCCTCTTGCCTTCACACTTTCCCAACATCAGGGTGTTTTCCAGAGAGTCTTCTCTTCTCATGAGATGGCCGAAGTATTGAAGCCTCAGCTTCCGGATCTGTCCTTCCAGTGAGCACTCAGGGCTGATTCCCTCCAAAATGGATAGGTTTGGTCTCCTTGCAGTCCACGGGACTCTCCAGACTCTCCTTCAGCACCACAATTCAAAAGCATCAATTCTTCAGCGGTCAGCCTTCTTTGTGGTCCAGCTCTCACTTCCATACATCACTACAGGGAAAACCATAGCTTTGACTATGTGGACTTTAGTTGGCAACGTGATGTCTCTGCTTTTTAAGATGCTGTCTAGGTTTGTCATCGCTTTCCTCCAAAAAAGCAGGTGTCTTTTAATTTCGTGGCTGCTGTCACCATCTGCAGTGATCATGGAGCCCAAGAAGGTAAAATCTGTCACTGCCTCCATATCTTCCTCTTCTATTTGCCAGGAGGTGATGGGACCAGTGGCCATGATCTTAGGTTTTTTTAATGCCGAACTATCTGAAAACAGGCTCCATCCCTGATCGTTCGGAAAAGTTGGAAATTATCTATTGTGATGTGCCAAGCAGATGACAGCTAGGGATGGAAAGAAATTAGTTTGATTTGCATTTGCTTGTAAACTTTCTTAATGTTGTAGCTTTGAGCCAAAGCACAAACTGTTTATGAGACTGAGTGGTGGTAAAGTTAGGCAATGATAGCATATAAATCTAAAGTTCATACAACCCCACTTCAGCCTAGAGCTGGCTCTAGGTTTATTTTATTTTTTATTTTTTAGAGGAGCGAGGTTGGCAGAAGTTTAGAGAACAGAGCATCATTTGCCCTTTTAGTATCACTCATTGAATACCACGAGGAGCCCCGTGGCGCAGTGGTTAAATCGCTGTACTGCAGCTAAAACTGTGCTCATGACCTGGGGTTCAAATCCCAGGTAGCCGGCTCAAGGTTGACTCAGCCTTCTATCCTTCCGAGGTCGGTAAAATGAGTACCCAGCTTGCTGGGGGGGCAATGTGTAGCCTGCATAATTAAATTGTAAACTGCCCAGAGAGTGCTTGAAGCGCTATGGGGCGGTATATAAGCAGCACGCTTTGCGGTATATAAGCAGCACATCCTGCAGTTTTAGAGGCCCCTTAACTTGACATTTACGGGCACCTTCTGCCCTGGTTTAGCACCCTCTTAGACATTTTCTCCAGGTCCATCATGCCACCATGAAGGGGTGAGCATCTCATGCAGTCCATCAAGCCATTCTTATAGTACTTGCCATGGTACTATGAGCGGAAGATGTTGGAAAAGTTGATTCCACCTAGCCAGATAACAACTTCCATTTTCTAAGGCAATCAATATAAGCTATTGAGATCTATATTTTTAGGTCAGAAGAGACAAAACTCAGTGGTGTTACTAACAGGCCAGAGGTCAGCAAAGTATGGTCTAGCAGACATTGGACTGTGAGATCTATCAGACTCTCATTCAGGTAAAAGAAATTACTGTAATTACAAACAAGTACTTATTTATAGCTGGTTATTTTGAAGCTTTGCTCGGCTGCCAAGGGGCAATAAATGAAAATTGGAAGCTCATCATGTTTTACTAGTGGCATCTACATTTTGAAGGATCTCCTCTATTTCAAAGAACTAGAATAATTGCTTATTTATATGAATAGGTTACATTTGGGTTGTCTGACAGGAAAAAGAGTCAGAAATAAAGTAATAGCAACAGGAAAACGAGAGAGAGAGAGAGAGCCACTCACATTTTTATTTGGCGGTAAACTCTGTATTCAACTATAATACTCTGAGCACATCCAGTCATGTTCAGTCTGACTGAGCTGAGAAGGTTCAGGCCTTGTTAATACCTGATAGACCACCCATTTATATTAGGGCTCCTCAAGCAGAGCCAGAAAGGATCTCACCTGAAATGCTGGAGAGCTGCTGCCGGTAAGAGTTGGCAAAACTGAGCTAGACAGGCCAATGGTTATTTTGTTCCTGTTAAAACGAATCAGGAGTGCTCCTGTGCAAGTTATAGGGCTTACACCAAAGGACTTCCTGAGTTCTGCATCAAAGTTAATGGAACTTAATTTTGGCCTTCACTTTGTCCGATTTTTTCTACCAAGATAGCCTCAAAGCATTTTGGATGACAGAGACAGACTTTTCTTGGAACACCCTGAATATGTGGTAGAACAGAAGTTGCTTAATGATATAGACTACTTCTGTCCTGTAGGTCCATCATGGACATTGTTAGGGGTGGGCCTACCATTCAACAGACTAAGTCCTGAGGTAAGAGATGGGGGGGGGGGCTGAAATGCACAGCTGAAATATCCTTGACAAGTGGCCATCCAACCTATGCTTAAAAGCCTCCAACAATGGAGAGTTCAACACTTTACGAGTTAATATGTACCACTATTGAACAGGACTTCCAATGAGAAACTTCTTCCTCATGTCCAATTAAAATATCTTTTCTCGCCATTTAAATCTATGGTTCTGATCTTACTCTCTGGAGAGGAGAAAACACTCTTGCTTCATCTTCCGTATCTGAAGATGGCTGTCATATCACCTCAGCCTTGTTTATGCTAACCATACCCCTCAGCGCCTCCTCCTTGGGCTTGGTTTCCAGAACCGTCACTATATTGGATGCCCTCCTGTTGTCCTGCTCCAGAATTCTACAGGCTAGTTGTGGACTTGCATAGATTATCTCTTACATCTTGAATTCAGAGGCTGTTTCACACGTGCACATCTATTACTTAAAAAGTGCAATATCACATGATGATTAGCATCTATCAGTGAGCCTTTAGAACCCTAACACCACAAATATAACATCTGCATCGCTTCACAACACATGCCATTTAAAACTGACTCCGTTCTCATATTCAGTTCCACTCAATCCCTCGCATGCAGCCAAATCAAGCAAAGGCTAACTCTGTATCAACCAACCACACACGTTTTCTTTTTCTTCTCCCCGGAGATTAGTTTATTCTGTGTTTTGATTGCCACATTCCCATCCATTTCTTTGAAAGCACCTAAGGCCAGCCCTATCATTAGGCAGAGTAAGATGGTCATTTCAAGTGGCAGATGCGAGATGGCATAGAAAGGGCAGCAGTCGCAGGCACTCTGTGGCTTGTGAAATCCCCAGTCCTCTCTTGGAAGAGAGAGGATCAGCCTGCCCTACATCCCTTAAACTAGCTTATTGCCCTCAAGGGTTGTCAAAGGCTTGTTTGTCTCATCACCAGCCTCTATGTCAGACTTTTCGTGGGCAGATGAGTTGGCTTCTGAAGTAGAAATGGGTAGTGGATGTCACCTCCGAGAGCAGAATGCCTAGTGTGAGTTCTGGAATCATCTCATGAATTACTCTAGAGTTGCAGGAATGGGGATGACGACATGGGTCCTCCCGGTGTTGTTGGTCTGCAACTTCCATCTGTCTTAACTAGCACAGCCAATGGGAAGTAATGATGGGATTTGCAGTCCACCAACATCTGGAGGGCCACACATTGTCTACTCCTGTCTTGGGGCTAATGAGTTTGAGGTCTGATGCCTGATTCCTCATAAATCTTCCCAGCCTCATTTCTCTCACTCCCATCATAGCCAGTTAAGTTCCTTTTTTTCCACAGTGCCTTATGTTTCAGCCTTGGAATTAAGGTGACTGTTGCAAAATGGCCCAGCAAGAATGATACTTTCATACTTTATGAAATCGATGGGAACTCTTACATTAACGTCAGCTAGGCCGTGGCTTTCTAAGAAGAATTTTAATAAGAATGTAACAAAATGTTATGATGGAGCCAAAGCAAAGCAAACCCAGGTTTTTTCCCATGCTCTGGATTATGAAAACCGCCGTCTTCCTGGCCTAAATGAGCCCTGAATATTTGAACAGGAAAGATGCAGTGTTTCAAATGGAGCTTTTTTTTTCCCCCTCAGGAGAAATAACTGAAAATGTGGCCTTTGATTTTTGGGTGTACAAATCAACATTTGGAAATGTTTGCTAAATCCAGAGAGTGATTCTTTCAGGTGCACTTTCTTTTCTTCCTAATGAAGTTGTAGGCCGGGGGAACTTGTTTTAGATTTCAGGTGGAGACGGACAAAGTGGGGGAAGAAGAGATTAAACGGGAAGTCTAAAAAGCCTGTTCATTAATGGGAGTGTGTACGAAAGCAGTGCTGGAGCAGGGCAGACATTTTAGCCACACACGGAGTCCTGTGTCCCATGTAAACCGCTCATCACTGGCACACTTGACAGCTGGAATTTGGGGGAAAGAGGTTTACCTGTACCTTTCACCTGTGGTAAATGTGTGTGTGTGTGTGTGTATACATACATACATACATACATACATACATACATACATACATACATACATACATACATACATACATACATACATACATACATACATACATACATACATACATACATACATACATACATACATACATACACATCTCTCTCTCTCTCTCTCTCTCTCTCTGTCTCTCTATCTATCTATCTATCTATCTATCTATCTATCTATCTATCTATCTATCTATCTATCTATCTATCTATCTATCTATCTATCTATCTATCTATCTATCTATCTATCTATCTATCTATCTATCTATCTATCTATCTATCTATCTATCTATCTATCTATCTATCTTTACCACAGGTGAAAGGTACAGGTAAACTTCTTTCCCCCAAATTCCCGCTGTCGAATCAGCTAGATTACTTCAACACTGGCAATGAGAGAGCATCCTCCACCACACCTGAGGGCTGCCACCTAGCCTAGGAGGTGCAGAGAAGTTGTGTGGAACACACAATTTTTTTTCTTCAACAAGGTGAATGGTTACAGCATGACTCCTGATGCCATTTCCTCTGCACTGCCCAGCAACTGCCTCCTGAGGCACCTGCCTCACCCTGGTAAATGGTAGGGCCAGCCTTGCAAATGAGTGCAAATGACAAGGAAGGAGTTTTCAGCTAAATCTTAGCCAAAGCCTCCGAATGGTTAGAATCATGGAGGAACAGATTCCGGAGAATAATAATAATAATTATTATTTATTTTATTTATATCCCGCCTATCTAGTTGGGTCAGTACCACTCTAGGTCTCCCTTTCTTTGCATGCATTTAGAGAGAAGTTAGACAGCCCTCTTCTTGGGGGTCTGCAGCTGCATCGTACATACTGCATCAAGCAGGGGTGAGACTAGAAGACCCTCAAGATCTTTAAATGACCTCCAGCTCGAAAATTCTATGGTTTGATTTTTCCATCAAGGCTCCAGGGTTGTTCTTTAGTGCACATTATTTAGACCTATACTTGGACAACTGATGAAAAAACAAATTTGTACCTACACACAGGAATTTATTCTGTGAATTTAACCAGCTTCTTTCATGCAAACCACCATGGGCTATTTAATTATCCCTTGATAGCTAAGACCTCGGGGTACATGGGGAGTGCAGGCTGTACAGTTTTCTTTTCACACCAGGTTAACGTCAGTATAATTCTGTTGTTTTCAACACCATCATTCCTGACTTGTAGCTGTGTAGGTGGAAGAGGGGAAAAAATAATCCAGTTCTTTAATGTCCTTCCAACATCAGTTTTGGAATAAGTTAGTGAATAATTCTCTGTTTATGTAATTAGTATAATTATATCAAATTACATAATTGGGGCAATTATTTTGGATCACGTAACCACAGTGTGTAATACGCTACGGCAGAAAACTTTGGAGCTGCCAAATAAGCAAGTCTCCTGTGATCTGCAGCCCACTTTTAAAATGATCCCGAAATCGGCTCCACCTGCAGAGGATCTTACTTGCATCGTATATAACTTTTGTCATCCAAAACTCTGCTAGCTGAGTCAAGCTGACAGATTTTGTCTTGGTTGCTTGGTGTCTCTGACACGAATCCTGAAAATACCAGTGTCTCACATTTTCCATTATTTTACTTGTGAGATTATAGAATATTAATGAAGAACCCAGTCATGCTAAATTGTGGGGAGAAAGAAGGTTAGTTCAGGAAGGAGCTTGTACTCTAAACTTTTGGAAACATCCATCAAGACCATAAATAGATTTGGGCATTTATATCCATTTTATTATCTTGGAATCCAGAAAACTGTACTACAGAGGGGATGTATAGAGTTCTTTAGACAGAGGTGAGGAACACTTTGCCCTGCAGATGTTTCTACTTATGGCTGTCGTCAGTCCATCCAGCACAGCCAGTGGTTAGAAACTGGGAGTTTTAGACCAGAGTGCTTTTAGGGGATAAAGATTCTCTGCCTCTGGTCTATATCCTGCCTCTCCAAAGACCATATTTTTGCTGGAGAGTAAACACACAGCAGTGCTGAAACAACTTGTGGATTCAGCACTTTGAAATTCAGAATGGTTACATGAGCACACTTCGCCATTTGGAATGGAATGATGTCCACACTTCTTTCTAAGAAAATAAGAATGCTTGTCTTTGTTAGAGAAACACACTTGGGATGTGAGAGGTGATAGAAGTTATACTTCTAGCTAATTAAGTCAGAGATGTTAGGAGCCATGACTGTTCTTTTCACCTCTAGAGGACAAAGGCAAGGTTTCCCTTTCTTGGAGGCACGAGAGGAGGAAAGAAGTAACATTAATAGTCCCATGAATAGCAATCTAAGGTTGAAGGAAAGTCAGCATAGGTCAGAACAGGAAAAGGATGGTTTAGGAAACTTGAGGAGGTCCTCTTTTTCTATTCTTCCCCAGGCAAATAAATAGTTCTTCTCAAGTGTAAGCTGGAGTTATTTCTTGTTACAATTTTCTCCAGGATCTAACATCAGGAGGCTTCAAACCCGGGACTTTAGCAACAGATCTAGGGGCCTTATGCTTCATGCAAATGAGGGAGCTGCTGGCATACACTTTGCTTCACTTCAGCTGGCCAGAATGGGCTACTGCAATTAACTGCTCAGGAGTGATATGATACGAGTATGAAGGGCCAATTGGAAATTTCACATGATACTATAAACTTTGCAGTATAAAACTAGTAGTTCTGTGGATTCTGATGGGCCTTCTCATGAGAAAAGTTCAGACACAGGCTGAGCAGTTCTTGCAATGCTAAACTTACTTTATTAACTCATTTCTTTTAAACATTTTTTACCCCACCTCCTTAAAAGGACCAAGGTGGCTTGCATTTAGCTTTCTTCAGTCTTATGAAGGTCTTCCCCAGGGTACCGAATGACTATTAAACCAATTTATTTATTTATCTAGTTAAAAGAGTTATATGCTATCCTTTACGTAACAGTGTTTATATCTATGGAGTTTATGTCTATGGAGATTTCTTATCTTGAAACAATCTACCTCCAAAATTACGCTATTTGTGTGAGGTCAGTGTGTGTGAGGTGCAAGAGGATTTTGCCGGCTGTGTTTTAAATTCTTTTTTTTAATTATTTGAACTTGTTTCATACTTTATGATGTTCTCTCTTATGCTCTCCCTATTTATTACTGTGAGCTGTTGTAAGTTCACACCTGGAAATATAACAGACGGATGGTTTGTTTTTGGCAGAGGAAATATGTAATGCAAACATCGGTCAGTTGCACCTCCATGGGGCGGGTGTTCAACAGTTGGGGCAGAACAACAGAGAAGGGACTGCCACTTGCTTTCCCTCGGCGTGATGTGGGTACTTGGAGAAGAGCCTCCCCTGAAATTTGTAAGGAACAGATTGCCCCATATTATAGGGAGAAATGTTGTCTCATATTTTTGGATACCATGCCGTTTAAAGGTAAATATCAGAACTAGGGCCAGAAGTGAATAATAAGCCAGCCTACCTCTTCTGTAGCGGGGACTCATCTGGTTGTTCCAGTTCTAGTCCTGGGCACCACCTTCTGCACTAGATGAAGCTTCTGAGACAGTCTATGTATATACATCCAGTTAAGAAGCCACCAGCCCATATAACATTATGGGCAGGTTTTCCCTGTCTGGGAAAACTGGCTGCTGATGCCACACAGTGCTGATAAGAGGCTAACTGCCTGGACCTCTAATGAGAAGACTGAATCGAGGAGTATTCCCAAGCTATAGGCCTGCTCTTTCATGGGTAGGGCAATCCCATCTAGAAATGGATGGATGAACACCCATTTCCTGAGCACAAGAAACACTATTCAGAGGTCCTCCACCTTGTTTAGTCACAGTGTTAATTTTCAGGCCCTCATTAAATCTGTTACCAAATTCAGTACCTTCACTGCTTGAACTGCCTCAGCTGATACCTCACTTCAAATTTTCTGATCATGGAGATATTAGAAATAATGGGAGATAGGATAGAAATATATGCACAAGTGGACTCTTGAAATTCTCTGCCTTATTTTCAAGCAGAGAATGTGCAGGTAGAATTTCATACAATTTTTGCAGAAGGGGCGGAGTTTTCCCAAAATGCAGTATTGCTTAGCAAATACTTAATGGCTACACTTGTGACCTAAGCAGAATTTTTTTTCATGTCTGGAAAAAAAAGAGGAGCCAAAGCCAACTGCCCCTGTTGACTTTCATTAAAGTTTGTGAGTAATTTCTGCAGATTTAAGCCTTTGTGTTGCTCATTTCCTGTAGCTAGAATGCAAACAAGGGAGGTTTTCTTAAATGGAAGTTATATATGACACATGAGGGAATCATTTTTGATAAAGGTTTTTCAGTGTAGTTCTTTGATTTATGAGGAGACTTTGAATGCTTCAGGGAATAGACAGACGCATGAAGACTGTTTAGCACTCAGGCAGTGTAAAGTGTGTGTGTGTGTGTGTGTGTGTGTGTGTGTGTGTGTCTATGTGCAATGAAAAATACTTCCCTAAACAGCTGGGTTAGGGGTGTAGTGATAGAACAAGTAATTTTACTTTTTTTTAATCCCACAAAGAGATACTTGTGGGATTTTCTACTGCTGGTGCCAAAATAGCTGAAGCCCTCTTTTGTGCTGCGTAGCTTGACTTGAAAGTGGGATAGATTGATTTCGCTGCTGTGCCCCAGATGGAAAACGCTCTTAGTATGCACCATCACCTTAAGTAAAGTAAGAGTGTTTTGGTGCAATGGTGCAGGAGGAACAGGAAGGGCAAATTCTTCTATCTGGTTATTTTCTTTGAATGTTTTACCTGTAGTAAATACTTGGGCTACATTTGCTCAACTGTCCAAGAGAAGAATCTAGAAGACAACATTGTTTGATACTGATTCCTTGACTACAGGAGTAAAGCATCTTAGTGGGACACCAGAGCCTTGTTGCTGATTGGGAATATATGTCTATCTCTCTAACTGTCTCTATATATCTACATGTATGTACACCTAGAATAAAGAATTGGTAAACCATTTCTGAGTCCTTTATACCTAAAAACCTCTGAAAAGGGTTGCCATAGGTAAAAAATGAATGATAGCACATAATTTTGTTGGCAGGTGTGTGTGTGTGCTGCCAAGTTGGAACCGACTTATAGCAATGCTAATAGTATTTTCAAGGTAAGTGAGATATTTAAGGAGTGGATTTATCATTTACACTCCCCCAGTGGGTTTTCCATAGCCAAGTGGGGAAATCAAACCCTGTTCTCCAGAATCCTAGTCAGGTCACTCTATCCACTGTGCCACACTGGAAATACCATGTAGGTGGGTATAAAATCCAAAGTGGGCAATATGGCGCTTAGGGTCAAGTGTAAAACATGCAAGCTTTTAAGTTCTCCAGAACTCTTCATCCCACTAGATGATTAAAAAAGAAAGAAAGAAAAACGAGAGTGGGGGAAGACATGGAAATCCCTCCCAGATTGGCTTGCTGTTTTAAGCCACAAAGACTTCAAACAAAAACTCAATTAAAAATGTAACTCTAAGATTCTTCCATATGTACTATCTAGTTTGGGATATGTTTGACTTGTCCTAAGGTTGCCTGCTTTAAAATCCAAATTCTCACAACCTTTATAGTTGTTTTGCTGTATTTGTTTCAAAAATTGATTCCCCAGGACCCAAAAAAGCAGTATACCTACACAGATGCCAGTACTGACATTTATGCTATGTGCTCCATCCCTCTTTTGCCTCTGGCCTGGCACGTGGAGAATAAAGTAGCCTAAGTTAGCTTTCGCCCAAGGCCTCTAGCTGCTGACCTTCATCTTATGTTACGTCGTGGTGATATTGTGTGTGGTGGGGAGGGATTTGAGAACATAAAGGATACAGAAAAAGTCCAGTTCCATCACGTTTCCTAAGAAAGTTGACACATAACTGCCATATTTGTGGGATTTTAGCAGAAATCTGTGGAAGATTTCTAGTTCTCTGCCTTTTTAACCTTTCCAGGAAGTACAATTTGATGGTGGGCAGATTTCATTCCATAATGTTCAATACTCTGTCTTTCTTTTCCCTTTATTCTAGGAATACAAAATCTGATAGTATGAATGCAGAGGGGGTGGGGGGGAAGAATATTTCTCCTGCAAAATTGGCCATACCAAAAGATGTACCCTTGGTTGCTACTGATTGCTTGCAATTGTGCATGCAAAGGCTGCATCTGAGAGATAGATGGGAAAACTGTGTCTTATAGAAAGAAAGTAACATTTACTTTTCAGAAGTAAAAAAAAAAGGGTAACATTTAATGTTGGTGACAGTAGCCACACTCCCACCACAACAGAGAAGCACAGAAAGGGTGAGAACTTGAGGTGTATCACATCAGAAATAACTACCCTCAAACTCTACTTTGTTAAATCCATCCCACTATTACACCAAAGAAACTGGCATTTTATTTGGCTCATAACAGCAACAGATTGCTGTCATCATATCTGAGCAGCAACAGATTTGGTCAGTTCTGTCTGAACCAACATAAAATACCTCAGGGAAAAAGCACTGTATTTAGATATCAAGATGGCGTTATGTAGGCATTTTCATAACTCCTAATTATTATGCTTCTCTTTCTCTGTCAGTCTTTATACTAGCTCGGATAAAGACTTAATTAGAGAGTGTTTCAACATGTAGGCCAGCTCATGGCACTTCTCTATCAACCCTTTCTTGCCTTCTCAAATTGCAGTGCTATTTTATTTAATAAACCTTGGCAAGCAAGTTTTAATCAAGTGCTTTTATTTGTGGCTTCTCAGTTTTGTGAAGGATTTAAGAAGGGATTGCTTTGCCTTCTCTGAGGAGCCAGGGACAATGTAACCAGCAAACAAAAATTTCAGATGGCTGATGCTTTCTCACTGGACTGCTCAATCGAGGTAACATTTTATGTGTGTGTGTAATTTATGCCCTGTCATGTGTACAAAAGTAGGTCTAGTAGATGGCTGAAATAAGTAGCCCACTTTAAGTAGCCCACTTCTGGTTAAAAATGGTTTAATCATTTAATTTTTAAAATTTGTTTGAATTTTATTTATATTTTCTATATCTTCATAACTGTAAATTGTGAACTGCGCTGATACAAAGAAAAAACTGGACTGTTTTGGACATAACATAATTTGGGCTCCCATCTCCTCTATTGGTGCATTTCTAGGTAATCACAGTTTACTGTTATTTCTGAAACCCAAACTGTGGTTAATTTTAACCTTCTTTTAGGAAAAGAAACCAGCTCCATGAACCACAGTTAGATTGTGGTCACTTTGGCAATTTGAATCCATTTCTGTTCAGACTTAAAAAAAAACAAAAACAGGTTCCAGCCACATGGTATTTAAACTGGTGGCTGTGTTTGCATGAACTGAATGGAAATCAAGTTATTTCTGGTGATTTAAACCATTTTTGGCATCTACATTGCTGAAATTGACTCATTTCCATCCTGTTTTAGAAGCACACTGTTCTTAAAGGATTTAATTTGATTTTTTAAAAAGTAAATGGTACATCAATAAATCCTGTGTCTAGGAGGTGATACCTGATGTCATGATACTCACCAGAAACTATGGGAGAAACACCAGAGAGGTGACTCCAACTGATTAATGACTGGAAAAAAAATCAGAATGGGGGGAGGCTTCCAGCTCCTTTGTGGGATGGTGTTTCTGCCACCCAAAATCCACATAGGCACAAATTAAAATGACAGCAGCGTTCACATCCACAAAGCTGCATTGAGTTAAATTGATTTTAGAAGCAAGTTATTTTTAAAAGCCCCTGCTGGCCAGTTGAAAAAAATTGCTTTTCAGTCCATATAAATCAATTTCACCCTTATGTCATGTAAACAATAAATTCTAAATCAATTTAAATGACGCTTAAATATGGGTCTTATAGCCAGTGTGACCGCAGTCTTAGTTAAGACTAACCACAGTTTGTCTGGATGCAAAGATAATAATGAAAAACTGCAGTAAGTTCAAAATGGAAGTGAAAGCACCTAATTGTCTCCTCACAGGCATGTCAGAGAGGCCATGAGCTGTTGGGTCCCCAGTCTCTTCCATGAGAAAGGGACATCGAGCCCCAAGAGTTTCATCACCTAGCCACAGCCCACTTACATCTTATCCAAAAGATGTGTGCCCACTGCTAGCAGAAGGAAGCAAATGGTACTGAAGTAACTTTGCCTCAAAGGCATACCTTCTCTAACTGTAGGCATTAATTGCTATTTGCAGAACAATTAGGTTAATTGAGGGCAGGACATTTGTCCAGAGATATCTAAGCTTATCTCTGAATTCTCTGGATTTTATAGGTTTAAGTCTGATTTTGAGCAGGCCTACAGGGTGTTTTCTTGGAGGATTAGCTGGACCTACACTGGAACAATTCCATCCCTGGTACCAAATGGGCGGCATAGGGCCTTTATTTTATTTTATTTTATTTTTTTCCACCCGTGTGTGCTTCTAATGCCTCTTATCTACTTGCCTTTGCTAAGCCAAATAGCTCTGAAAAAGGAATTAGCATGGGATACATGACAGGATGGGTGGAGGACACACACTTCTTGGAGGGGATTTGAAAGGCTCACGGGCATGTCATAAACTGACTTTGAAAAACACTCTTGAGAGTGTGCTCTGCTGGGGGATGGTCTGTGTCCTCTTTTTTTTCTGAGTTTCCATTATTTTTATCTGGGGGTATTAGTTTGAAAAGCAGGAATGTACACAGCCGAGCACTAATGGGACAATGAACTTACACGACCTAATGTCTTATCCATCTTAAGACTGGACTTGTGTATCAGTGTTCAGCCCCCAGAGCACACTGGGCCTGTGTGGGCACAAGAGTACAGCTTGTTCCCTCAGCGCGGTACCAGGTTTAGGCCCTGGTGCTGCGATCCTGATAGAGCTTTTACTGCAGGGCCATTTAGTCTAGCTTCTCCCTGACACATTCTTTTTCCATGTGAGTGGACAGATGTTGTTTCCACCTTTCTTTTTCATGTGGTAGCATTCCACAAATTTATTCCTGCTCACTTTCCCCACCACAGCCTGGTAATACAATCCAGAAGCAGCTTAACTATTTGTTTCTACCAAATATAGGAACTGGCCTCAGTAGACTTTGCATGACTTGTGGGTTGCCGAAGAAGGTCCTCCCTCAGCTGACTCAGGAAATCAACATTGTAATAATTTGCAAAACAGAGCAGTGCCAATAAAACAGAGGTGTTAAGCTTAGAACTTTCAGAAATTTCAAGGGCATTAAAAATGATTTAATTCATTGCTATCCTGAGGGATGGTTTGTCATTGTAAATCACATTTATGCCTGAAGCATGACCTGTTTGTGATTTAAAGGATGGTGATGTGCTTTTAAGTGGTTAGATTTGTTTGTCTATGTGTTACAGCAAGGTTTAGAACACAAGATGCCCACAACTCTTACTCACTTAACGGATTCATATAGCTTTACAACCAGTGGCCTGGGATCCAACATCAGGCAGGTCTTAGGTTCTATATTTCTTCCCTCCATAAATTCATGAGGCTTTTATTAGCAGGAAACAGTTGAGCACTGAGGAATCTCTGTGCAAATTATTACAAAGTAGTTGGCTTACAGAATCATGGTATGCTGAATGTTGACGATGATTGCTTAGAATCTAATTTAAACATTCTGTGTCATTAAAGAACTTACTTTAATTCAAAATATAGTCAAGCATCACATGAAGATCAACTCTGCATACTGAATCATGTTTTTTTTTTTTACTTAATTACAAGCTTAAATAGATAAAAATAGCAGGAAACGCCAAGCAGAAGTACTGGCAAGGGGTTTCACCATTTTCTGCAAACTGTGTTTATTGTGGCATAGGATGAGGTGAGATTATGCCCCATTTCTTTTCAGATGGCCATAAAACTACTCCATGCCTTTTTGAATGGGTGTACAACCATCCTGGAATACTACACACAATAAATTGTGCTAGTAATGCGAAAAGGGACAAAGAACTGTATTTGCCAACAAGTGGTAATAATCCATGCAGGATTATTACTGGCTGTCTGAAACCTACTCCCACTGAAAAATTATTTGGCAGGCATAGCCTCTCCAGAAGTACGTTGAGAGGTGCTAGCAAATAGTGGTAAAATGAAGTAATACTGCACAAAACCCAGCCACTTAATGGACACCGACTCCCTACATGATGGTTAAAACTGAGGAAACGTTTTCCACACACCTCTCAAGCTCAGCCTATGGATATTAAACTAAACCTATGGAGAATAAAACTAACACACCTTGCTGAATGGATGAATGCTGAAGAGTGTCTCAACTAAATCAACTAAAATGGGGCTACTTGGACACAGGTTCAATTTTCTGTAACTCTGGAGAAATTCATTCATGCAGCACTTAAGTGCATGCAGTTTATGCTCCACCGTGTGTACAAAAGATGATCTAGCAAATGGACAAGGTAACATTATTGAGTAGTCCATTTTTGTTAAAACTAATCTAATTATCTTAACATTTTGATTTGTTTTAATTTCACCTATATTACATATACATCCATAATTTTGAATCGTGTGATTCTGATATGAAGCAAGCAAGCAAGCAATCTTCGGAGCTGGGAGAGGTAGGTACTTATGAAGATTTACGAAGAGACCAGAGACACAAACTCCAGCATCTCAGCTGGAGGTAGGCCCTAGGGAAAGAGGAAGCTGCCTCATCATGCACCTGCCTACCTCTGCAGTGGTTGCTTCTCCCAGGTTCCCAACACCTCAGCCATGGGAGAGAAGAGGGAAGCCAGCCCTATGATAACGCTGTCCTTTTTAATGACAATGAATATAGGCAGTTCATGACTGGGAGAAAGAAGAGATGACACACACCCAGAAATTTCAGAGAGAAGTGCTTTGCCCCACCAGCCACCCCTGCTAGTGAGTGATAACTAACTGCAATCTTTTCATTGCAAATGAATTCAAGCTCATTAGAAAATATTGGTTGAAACTCTGCTGGTATCTTATGTGATTTCTTTAAAATTAAAGGCTCTCTCCTAATCTGTGGCTCCCAGCAGCTTCCCCACAATGAAAGGGATCCCATGTGAACCTTGGGGCCTTCGAGAGGGAGGGGACAGTAATTTTTTAATTTTCAAAAAATAGCTGTGGCCAATGACATCATTGGCCTTTGGTGGTGTAATTTCTGGCAACAGGATTTCCACCGGTGTATGACCATAAAGCTGGTGAAAGAACTGTAGGCTTAACCGACTCTGACCTAATTTGAAATCAAACCATGCCACTCCTTTTTCCCTCCTTCATGCTACAAGCACCCAGTTTCAGCAAGGCATGACAGCAATCTGTGGGCCTAAACCCAACTGTTCCAGTTTGCAGATATTGTATGAATATATCTGCCTGGATTACTTATTTTCTCCTTCTTTGCCCACAGGACCTATTGGAAAGAAACCCAAAATGAAGGGGGCAAATTATTTTTTCTCTTTGTTACTCTCTCTCTCACACACACCTGAATGTATCATTTCAGGTCCATCTGTTTATTAAAGATTTCAGAACAGTCTGAGGGTCAGCTTCAGATCATGAATATAATCCTAAGTGATACAATTTTCAGAAGTACTGGCCTAATAGATTCCAAGGGGAACAAAGACAAAAAGAGGAGAAGGAGAATGTATGGGGAATGGATAGAAATGTTGCTCTACTTCTCTTTTTGATTATAGTGACCATAAACTTGCAAATTTCAAATTTTGGTGAGAATTAAGTGGTACTGGAGGAGGCTCTTGAGAGTCCCCTGGACTGTAAGGAGAACAATCTATCCATTCTAAAGGAAATCAACCCTGAGTGCTTACTGGAAGGACAGATCCCGAACCTGAGGCTCCATTACTTTGGCCATCTCATGAGAAGAGAAGACTCCCTGGAAAAGACCCTGATGTTGGGAAAGTGTGAAGGCAAGAGGAGAAGGGGACGACAGAGGATGAGATGGTTGGACAGTGTCATCGAAGCGACCAACATGAATTTGACCCAACTTTGGGAGGCAATGGAAGACAGGAGGGCCTGGCATGCTCTGGTCCATGGGGTCACGAAGAGTCGGGCACAACTAAACAACTAAACAACAACAACAATTTGGCCATATGGGTCCAAATTTCAGTTCAGTTCACTTTTAAATCAAAATTTATCAGAACACAACAAAATTTAGCAGGGTTGAACATTTGGCTCAGCAACATTACATATGAGAAGTTATCCTGGAACTGTTGTACAAGCTGAATATGAGCCCACATTACGATGTGGCTGTAAGGGAGGCAAATATTATTTCAGGTTGCACTAGCAGGAAGTATGGTCCTCCCTTGACCCTTGCCCGGCCTGGCTAATCAAAGCAGCTAGGCCAATAACAACAGAATGGGCCACAGCAATAATCAATGGGTCTTTCCTTGAGGGCAGGTTTCCACCTGCCCTCAAGGAGACACTCATTAGGCCCATAAGGGAGAAACATAATTTGGCGATGGACAAAAATGGCAATTATAGGCCCGTCACCAATGTTTCTTTCATCAGAAAAGTGGTGGAGAGGGTGGTGGCCAATCAGCTTCAGGCTCTCTTGGATGAAACAGATGCCTTGGATCTGTTTCAGTCGGGCTTCAGGCCGCGCCATGGCACAGAAATGGCATTGGTCGCCCTATATGATGACCTGTTGAGGGAGACTGACAGGGGTAAAACATCTCTGTTAGTCCTCCTTGACATCTCAGCAGCCTTTGATACCGTCGACCACGGTATCCTCCTGGGGAGGCTCTCCGAGTTGGGAATTGGTGGCCTGGCACTTGCCTGGTTCTGTTCCTTCTTGGGGGACCATCCCCAGAGAGTACAGCTTGGGGAGAGTGTCTCAGCCCCGTGGAGTTTCAACTGTGGGGTTCCACAGGGGTCGATTATCTCCCCAATGCTGTTTAATATCTATACGAGGCCGTTGGGTGGGGTCATCAGGGGATTCAGGGCATCCTGTCATCAGTACACTGATGACACCCAGCTCTACATCTCCTTTTCACCAACTACAGGAGATGCCATTCTGTCCCTTCAGCTCTGCCTGGAGACCGTATTGCAATGGATGCAGGAAAATGGGCTGAAGCTGAACCCGGCCAAGATGGAGGTCCTGAGGGTGGGTGCCCCACTCTTAGTGGTTTGGGTGACTCTGTCTTGTTTTGGAGGGTGACCTTTGCCACAAAGAGTGGGGTTCGCAGCCTGGGGATCCATCTGGACCTGGCGCTCACCATGGAGACTCAGGTGGCATTGGTGGTCCGTACCACCTTTTTCCATCTTTGGCAGATAGCCCGGCTGTGACCCTATCTCGATACGGGGGCGCTCACTACCTTGGTACATGCGCTCGTAATCTCAAGATTAGGCCACTGTAATGCTCTCTATGTGGGGCTACCTTTGAGGTTGATGTGGAAACGCCAAGTGATGCAGAATGTGGTGGCGAGACTCCTTAGTGGAGCAAGAAAATACCTTCATATTTCTCCTATTCTGGCCGCATTGCACTGGCTGCCCATTCGGTTCCACATTGTCTTCAAAGTCTTGATGCTTACGTATAAAGCCCTAAATGGTTTAGGGCCTCGATACCTGGTGAAACGCCTGCTTCCACCAAGATTCACCCGTATCACTCAAGTGAGTCAGGAGTTGAAGTAGAGGAGCCTGACGTCGAGGGAGGCCCGGAAGGAAAAAAAACAAGAAACCGGGCCTTCTCGGCAGTGGCTCCTCGCCTCTGGAACAATCTGCCTCCGGAGAGTCATGCGGCCCCTTCGCTGGGTATTTTTAAAAACCAATTAAAAACATGGATGTTCAGGCAGGCCTTCCCTCCAGTTAATATTTGATTCTTTCCTCTTCTCTTTTCTTTTTTTGGTTTATTTTTTATTTTCTCTTCTCCATCTTGAAGAACTGGCTATTTGATGTAATAATTTCTTTTTTTGTTATATCTATTTGTTGTTCCATGTGTTTGTAAGCTGCCTAGAGTGGTCACAAGACCAGACAGGTGGGATATAAATCAATCAATCAATCAATCAATCAATCAATCCATCCATCCATCCATCCATCCATACATCCATACATCCATCCATCCATACATACATACATGGGGAAGTGGTGAATTCTCTGATGCCAGAGGCATCCAAGAGAAAGTTAGAGAGCTTTTCCAGCAAGGGATTGGACTCAATGACTTTACAGGTGCCTTCGAAGACCGTTATGTTATGATTCTAGCTGTCTTACAGGTATTGGGGATGGAACCAAATTATATTCCAAAACAACATAACAAGCTATTACAAAGTAATTATTTATGTAACAGGTTTCATGTTATTTTCATATGTTACTTTTAAAGAACATTTTAAAACATTTGAAGAGGCATTTTAACAGTTTTGTTGTTTCCTTGGTATAAATATCTATGATGTGACAGAAAATTAGCCAAGACTCAATAGGCCTACTGTCTGCAATCCCTTCCTTCTCATCCACACGGAACAAAGATATTGCCAGACACAGCTTTCAACCTATTGACTGAGAGGATCCAGATATGGACAAGACAGACCCAAGGGACTTAACAACAACAACAACAACAACAACAACAAAACCCACTCTTTTCTGTTACAGGCTCTGATCCAAGAACAAAGACAATACTGGAAGTGAACAACTGGCTGGGCAACTAGTTTTGTCAGAAAAAAATTGACTTCTTGGATCATGGTTTCTCTTGAAGAAAGGACTTCTTGCAAGAAATGGTTTGGACTCTACAGAGGTTAGGAAGGGTATATTTGCTTGGTGGCTTGCACACCTGTTCAGAAGAGAATCCAATAGAATCTTGTGGAGGAAAGAGGGAGATGATAAAAGAGTGTTAGTGAAGCCCTGGAATTTGAGAGGGTGATATAGAAGCCTGATAAGGAACAAGAAAAGACATTAAAGAAGGTGCTGAAAAGAAAGAGCCATTGTTTCTGATGAACTTGAACTGTTAACATAGGCAAACAAATATGATTTAATAGATGATCCAGACTCCTAACTGGAATATAATATTTGAAGGATATGATGCATTCAAAAGGAACAGATTAAACAAGAAAGGAGGAGGAGTAGCATTATATGTTTAAAATGTGCATGTCTGCAAGGAGATCCATACCTTTCAGTATGAGCAGCCAAAACTCTGCTCAAGACTCAGGTTCAATCCCAGGTAGTTGGCTTGAGGTTCACTCAGTCTTCTATATCTCTGAGGTCAGTAAACTGAGTACTCAGCTTCTTGAGTGGGGGGCAATGTGTAGACTGCATAATTAAATTGTAAACCGCCCAAAGGGTGCTTTAAGCACTATGGGGTGGTATATAAGAAGCATGCTTTGGTTTGCAAGCATTTTGAGTCAAAATCAGAGAAGAGGAGAACAACAATGACATGACTATGGGGCTTTGCTATGGAACCTCCAGCCAAACTGAAGGCTTGGATGATGTCTTCCTATATCAGACTCCCAAAAATCCGAAGAGGAGAAATATAATAATAATGGGAAATATCTGTCTGTCTCTCTGTCTGATCCAATCTGATTTTAATCTAAGGTAGAATTTGTTGTTCCACTTGTTCCAGATATGTCCAGTTTGCCTTGGTTCAACTCTACTGGCAGGAGAATTGTTCAGCTCAAAGAAGCAAAATTGTTCCACACATTTCTTAGGCTACACTGGGTACCACTGAGAGTGGTTTGTTGTGGGCCTCTCCTTGATAGCAGGTCTGGCACTTGTGGCCAGTACATGGGCAACTATTCCATTAAATTGCGTCCGTTTTTCTTTCAGATACCTATATCTGCAGCAGATTGATTGAATTTAAGGAAAGCATTTTCAGACATCTGTGTTTAGCATGTACTAAAGTGGGTGGCAACATACCATCTGGTGTTTCAGTAACATTGCTAGTGGGTTTAATGTTTATTTTATTTTATTTTTATTTCCTGATAGCATCCCAGGTATTCTTTTAGACTGTAGTCTTTCCCTGAGGACTGCTTTTTCTTTTTTTGGGGGCGGGTGTTTTTTTTCCCCCTTCATGTACGTTGGTGCTTGTGAAGTACAGCTGAACATTTGTTTTTCTGTAAAAATAAATACAGGCTTTGTGTGTCTTGTGTAAATAAACACTTGCATACTGCTGAAAACTATATACTGCACATTTTTACCATTGATGATGTGATACATATATTTATGACCCTTTGAAATGAAGGAAAGATAAGGGAGAACAACTGGCTGCAGCATTAAAGTGTGATTTGCTGCAAGCGTTATCATGATTTATCGAAGACATTTTTGTTTGCACAGGAATAGCTGACAATGAGGAAAAGACCATATTTCAATAGTAGACTGCATGTTATGCATGTACAAGATTTTGCTTCATTAGACTTTGGAGAAGTAACTTTTCAACTAAAACTTCCAGGATTCCCCTAATGACCCTTTACACAAAACCTGTGGTATCCAAGTTTTCCAAGGCTCTTGTATCATGTCAGCCTTCTGTCTATGTGCACTCATACATTTTTTGTAAAAAGAATTTTTACCTCTGACATTGAATATAAGGGGACTGCAGGATGCTCCTGTTCAGGTTTCTAGTCAGCCAACTATGGTCTTTTCCATAATATTTCACTGTCCTCCATATTCAATCCTGCCCCAAGCTAGTGAGGATCCCACATACACTGGGCATGCTCAGTATTCATTGAGCTATTTTTGATTCCCCTTCTACACTCCTTTTGCCTTTTGAAAAAAGTATACTTTTTCAAACCTTGGGATTTCATTCAGCCTGCTGATATGTAGTACTTTCAGCTACATAAGGATCCACATATGAAGAGTTCAACAAGCCCTCTGGAGGGGTGGTGGTGGTGGACAGTCACGTTATTATAGGTATAACCAAAATATTCCTTATATTAACTTAATTTTATAATGCTCACCTGTTACTGGATTATTTGTGTCTATGTTTTAATTGTAAAAAGTGAAAGTTAAAACACACATGAAATAATATGTCACCCCAATTAACTATAAGGCTCAACTGTATGAAGCTGTTCTTTTCCTGAACAAGAGTGAATTGATGCTCACAGTTATGGCAGCCTGTAATAGGAGCTATCCAACTGAAGTGAACTGCTTTACACCTTCAAGAGAAGTAGTGAAAAGCCAGCACTTGGATTATTAGAGGTAATAGAGTGGGACATGCAATGAAAGCTACAACAGCTTGTAAATTAAGCCATCGGTAGCTTTGTAAAAACCAATAGCTAAGGATATTCTCGCAAAGAGAAAAGAGTTTCTTCTGGAGCGCTTGAGTAAGAAGTATAGAAAAGTCAACACACAAATGCATTGGGGGAAAAAAGATGCGGCATTTAAAAAAGGACTCAGAGGGCACACCTGAAGACACACAGCCTTGTCTGCTTTCTATCTGCTTGTTTGTACATCCATCAGACTGCAAAGGTAAGGGGAAATCAGACTGTGCCTCATAATAGGAGGGCGCAAGATGGCATTCCTTTTTATATTATGCCTGGCACATCCCTCTGATTTCTTTGGAGAAGTATTATAACGGAAGAATACAGAGCTATATTTAATAAATGAATGAATGAATGAATAAATAAATACATAAATAGTGTATGGTTGCTTTTACAAATAGTTGTCACATGCTTAAGCAAACCCAATGTACTCACAGTTAAGGTTTCTCAAAAGGGCATTGAACACTTGGGCATCTGTGTAGTTACCAAAATGACTACAAATGTTTGTCTATTAACCTTTGCCAGTCTATTTTCAAAATCTCACAGCAAGCTAATGCATGGTCTTCATTGCAAGACGTTTGGCTGATTACACTGAGACAGAAATATTCTTCATGGTTGTCCCTTGCTCATAGTTAGTCATGCCCAGGCAGAATGCCACTAGCGCAGTTATCTTTGTTTTGTCTTCACACCTACTGGCTTGAGCTGGTGATTGAGACTGCCACCCTTTCTCTCTCTGAGCTCTTTAAACAATGAGAAGGTAATTCATCACATGGAAATAAGTAACGATAAAAGCCGTGGCTTTTTGTAGCCAAACCTGTCATAGGTGTGTATATGAAGTATAGAGTGGCTGGCTATTTTCCTGGGTAGGAATCTGGCTAACTTTTACAAGCTCTCTGGTGGGGAAAAGAACAAGTCTTATCATGCACATCTTGACCTTGCTATTACTGTCCATCTCCTGTTTTCTGACGATTGTGGTGTGGAACTAGAGATATGAGGAAGAGGCCTGTCGTCATTAGCTGAAGATGCTCAGATGGAAACACTGAAACAGAAAGGTAGAGAAGTGGCATATAAAGCTCTCTTTCCCATGATTCTCTGCAATCCATTTTATGGCACCAGTAATTCCAGGATAATAGCCAGGCATTAACTGTTTCATTCTTTGGATTTTAAGCCTTCTTTCAGGATAATTTATGCCTCCAGAGTTTAGAGTAGCCAGCAAAACAATGTAGAATTTTTAACTCTGACAATATTACAAAAGCATGCAAAACAAATAAACAAATGAAAAAGAGAAAACATTTATCTGTTTAAACAACACAGTAAGGGCACACAGAAGCAGTGTTGCTAAGGTACTGGAGCTGCACATGAATTAATAAATCTGATTTTACAATCGGCAAGAATAAGAGCAGTGCCGTTAAAATAGTGAGTGTCTTGAGCATTAAATGGGTACTTAAGAGAGCATCAGGGGAGACTAAGGTCTCAGGAGACTGAAAAACAAAATGATTGTTAAAGAAGAAGACTGCCTGAACATAGACTAAGGAACATAGGAAGAGCTGTGATCCATTTGTCCCATGGCCTATAAACCCAGCATTCTGTTCACATGGTGGCCACCCAGGTACATATGGAAAGCCTGCCAGTTTGACATGAAGACTACCACAGCAACATCCTATCTCACAGTATTTGACTTTGATGTAGTCTTTACTATATTCAGGTCATATATAGCCATAATGGCTAGTAGTTATTTATAGCTTATGCTGCATGGATTTATTGAATTTTAAAGTCATCCAAGGTGATGGCCATCCGTGTATCTTCCAGGGCAAACATGTATACTTAGTAGAAAGGATTATGCTCACTAGAGAATGAGAGAGACACAAAGAGAGAGAGGCAGAGACTTCAAGCTACATGACTGTGTGAATTTATCTCAGTCATAAAGTGAACACCTAAAAATAGTCATCAAACTGGTTTCATGGATTTGCCAAGTATTCATAAATCACTCTTGTAGGTACTCTATTTGAAGGCCCAGGATTAACCATTTGGAATATCAGCTATTGCAGTCAGGCATGGAAATGAATTCTGTGTACTTAATGAGTCAAACACCTGTTCATGTGACAGAGCATCCTGCCCATTTTCCTTAATTAATTAATTAATTTGCTGTGTTTCCCAAGGTAGCTCACATTTAAAACGACACAACAATACATTGTACTAAGAGCAATTAAATATATGACAGGATGAAAACCAAGACTAAAAACACTTTTTTAAAAATTGTATTGTCCTTTTCCTGTTCAGCCCGCAGCCCCTGGCGCTGCAGTACTCTGTCCACAAGACCCAATAATGAAAATGCCAATGGATACATCAAGTTGTGGTAGAAAGAAGGAAATCTAAAAATGCTGGTGCAAACACCGGGGTCTACTCATGGTCCTTTAGTCATGGCCCATGCCACATGGTGATACAATACCATATTTGATTTTGTTTTGTTTTATTTTGTCTTATTTTTATATAGCATAGAGATGTTCAAATGCCATGAAGTCTGTTTATCACTGAAATATCGCTACACACCAATATATATCCATATATTTAAAAGTGCATATTAAAAGTGTGAACGTGTGCATAGAAATATAATACATTCACATTTTCCTTGAACGGTATTTGTTTCAGAGCGATTTGCCACAGAAGACTCAGTTATTTTAAGACCAATAAACAATGACTCAAACACATCCAGGATACAGTTGCAGATAACAATCACAAAAAACTGTGGCTAACATTCGGGGTGGATGGGTAGTTTCCAAGAGTCTAGTGGTATCTTAAAGATGATGTTTTATTTAATTTATTTTATTCATAAGATTTCATGGACTGCAGCCAATGTCACCGTGTTACATGAGTTGGCAGATACACGTATGCCAAGTGTTAAATGAGTTGGCAGGGAGATGCAGGGGAATAGAAGTTTGAAAGCTACGTACAAACATGCATGATGATCTCAACGGTGTTGCCTCTTAAGCAACAAGTCATTGGGAGGTAACAAGGGTATTCCAATAAGGATAAGCAGGTTTGCTCATACCTGGTGGTGAAAAGTCTTTGTCTAAACCAAGTATAAATGATTAAACTCTAGATCCAGAGTGGGAACAGTCAATGGTGAGGAATGCTAAGAGGCAAAGCCCAACAGGACTGCAGCTTGATTATCCTCGTCTGCTTTCCAGTAACTCTTCTGGGTGAGAGACTGTAATTAGAAGGACTAGAAGAAATAGAAATGCAAAAATTACAGATAGTGAAAATGGCCTGAATGGGGGCTATTAAATAACCAGGGGCTATAAAATAATATGTTATAATGTAGTGAGCTGAAAATCCTTTATTCCTATTCAAAACATAGGAGTTAAGAATTCAATCTCGATGAATTCTTATTTGGCTGTCTCCTATTCAAGTTTGTCTTGAACATTCTTTTGTTAATGGATGATTTCTTTGAGGTCAGAGATACCCTTTCATGTCATGTTAACATCCTAGGAAATTGAACTGTCTTATGAATATTGCTACTTCTGATACCAGATTTGTTCTCATGTGTTATTTTGCCGGTTTGTCCTATATAAACTCCATGCTGATGAAGTGGGTTGATAGTAAGCTTATTCCAAATAAAGCACGTTATTATACAAGGTGCCAGTAGGTTCTTTGTTATATTTAAACCTGGACAGAGATCGTAAAGTTGCAGGTAGTGAATGCAACGTTTATAGAATTTAAATTCTGCTCAAAAATTGTTTAAGTTGAAATCTGGAATAGTTATCCTCCTTAATAAATGGGAGCTGGTAGCAGTTTAAATTATTTCTGCCACAGTCTATAATTTTGGGTAACAACACCCTTCTTATTTCTAAGCATTGCTGATGCAGAGGGTGGATTATTTTAAATTGTTAGACAAAAATTTTGGAGTGACTCCTGTTGCCGAAATTAGTATGGGGAGGAGGATAACCTCATCTTATTTACATATTCTTTTAATTTATACCCTTAAAGTTTGGAGCTTAGCAATTTTTATACCTTTTGTGCTTTTAAGGCTGGTTTTGATGGAAATCAAACTTATATATCTTATGTTTTTCGTTGATGCTTATCCAGAAGTGGGTACACAGAAGAGGGCCTTCTCTGTTGCTGCTCCCACGCTTTAGAACTCCTTTCCACAGAAGGCCAGGCTGGCCCCATCTTTGCTTTCCTTCCGCAAGCAAGCAAAGACCTTTCTCTTCAGGCAAGCTTTCTCTTAGTGACTGGCCGCCAGAGTGGGATTTTTAAATGGACGATTATACCTTATTGCTCTGTGTTTTGGTGTTGCTTTTGTTTATCTTTTGAAAGTATGGTATTTGTTTGATTTTTTTTTTAGTTTTTTGTACACTCACTGTTGTTTGCTTTAAATACCTGTCTTTAAATACTGTAAGCTGCCTTGGGTCCTTCTTAAGCAGAAAGATGGGGTAAAATCAATCAATCAATCAATCAATCAATCAATCAATCAATCAATCAATCAATCAATCAATCAATCAATCAATCAATCAATCAATCAATCAATCAATCAATCAATCAGTTGTTTTATCTGTGATGTTTTGATTGTTTCAATATAGTGTTGCAGTTCCATTTTCTGAAACCAGAGGAGGCTACAATTTATAATAGAGAGGAAAAGATGTGAATATACTGTATGTGGTTATCTGCTGAAAAATGATGTTTTCAACTGGGTTTTGTCTGCACTTATAATCATTTAATGCTAGTTTTGTATGGTTGTTGTGGGTTTTTCGGGCTCTTTGGCCGTGTTCTGAAGGTTGTTCTTCCTAACGTTTTGCCAGTCTCTGTGGCCGGCATCTTCAGAGGACAGCACTCTGTGCTCTGGTTTTTTATGATGGATTGTTTCTTTAGATTCTTGACAGGCAAATTGATCACCATTGTCATCATTATCATCCTCATGGCAGAACACCTAAATACATGGGAAGCCTCCTCAAAGAGCAGAAAGTACACTCAGGGACTCTCCTGGAGAATGGCATACAGCTGACAAACCATTCACTTCCAGAAGCACTGCACTACAAACCCGCTGATGAGCAAAATGACTCAATGGTCCTTTTAGGGCCACAAATGACAATAATTTCTAACATTTTTGTTTGTTTCCAGCTTTTATCTATATTTCGTATACGTCCATAATTTTAAATTGTATAACACTCTGATCTGAGTAAAGGAAGAAAGAAAGACCTCAATACAACAGAAGTATTTCCTGCAATGGAGTTGAAGTTCAGGGCTTTGGTAGACTCCTTTCGAATATTGTCGCCTCTAGCTCCTGTGTGGCAGAAGAGGCCTGGTGTCAGGGTCAGTGCATGTTGGACCAGAGATTAAGAGTACCATGAGGTCAGGTTTTACAACTAGCTAGAGATGACACACTGTTGGTAGTGGCTGTGTACCGTTTAATCATAAATCACAGATTATCCCTATGTGAAAGCTCATTCAATTCTCAACCCCATATAACAGCAAACATTTGCTGTAGACTGTTCTCAGTCTACATTGTTAGTCCTTTCTAGCTTCGTACATGGGTATTCTTTTGACATAGGCAAACACCAAGCCAGTTTTGTATTTTATTGCCACAGGGTCTCCTGTTAACAATTCAGCTGTAGGACACACAGCTCAAAACAAGACCCTCTCAGAAATTTCTGCTTCAGATGCTTTTGACTATAAACACAATTGGGAAATTTGGGAGGTTTCTTAGAATATGGTATTCTCTGTTCATTGATTTACTTAGATAAGAATATCCCATGTTATTATTTCTCAGGCCATGGTATAAACAATAAAACATTAAACATTTATGAAATAATGACTGAAATACTGTTGCAGTATATTATGCTGCAGAAGGCTGATGATGCCATCAATGGCTGCGACTTTTTAAAAAATGAAACGTTTATGATGTCTCCCCTGAAGATCCCGAGGCTCCCATGGAATCACTTTCATCATTAGGAAGCAATTGGGGATGAGGGGGGAATATTTATTTACTGAAAATCACTACTGCCCATAATGTCATCTTTGCAGCAGTGATTTTTGGAAATCAAAGATTTCCCGCTCCTGTCCTGAGGCTCCCAGTGGCTTCACAATGATGGAAGTGATACCATGGGAACTTTGGGGTCATTGGGAGAGAAATAGGAAATGTTTTGTTTCAAAAAAAAATCACTGCAGCTGATGATGTTATCAAATTTACATGGCATAACTCCCACAAGAGTATCTTGGCCAGCATATCTAAAACAATTCCATGAGATAAAACAACAGACAGAAATGTACAACCCATAGTGTTAGAGTCAAGCCATAGTCACTAGGCCTCCTAAGTTTGAGTCAATTCCAACCTGGTTCTGTAATGAGGTGAGTATTGGCAGCTGCACCTCAGATTCTTTACCTTGCCATATGCTGAAGGGGGAAAGCCAGAAACAGGGTGATTACTAAACTCATGCAGGTTGCCCACATGATCCAGAGTGCATCTGCACGACACAGTAATAGCAAGCTGACTATTTTGTAACTGCTATGGCTCCCTCTGATGGAATTTGGGTATTTTGTACTTTGGGGAGGTCCACAGAATTTCCTTCTAGACGGTTCAATGCCTTCCCTTGAGCTGCAGCGCTAGAGCTATCCAGGAATGTTTGAAGTACCTTACAAATCAACAAACCACAGAATTCTGAGGATAGAGTGATGGCACTTAACATGCTACGAGATTACCATGATAGTGCAACGTAGCTACAGAATTCTACATGCGTTGAGGAGGCTCCCCTACTTCAGGCTCTCCCTCTCCAATGCCTGAAATATAGTGGGACCTGACAGGGCTTTAGGGATATCACAGAGAGAGTGAGGCCAGCTTTCACCTCTTGTGCAAACAGGAGTGACTGGCTGAAAAGGACAAATGTTTAAATTAAATCTTAAACACACACACACACACACACACACACACACACACACACACACACACACACACACACACACACACACACACACACACACACACACACACAAAGCACAAATCCAGGAATGATAAAACATGTCAATTTGTGGAGTATTAATCTAGCTTTGGGGTCTAAATAGTGATACAGTCATAAGATTATTTCACAAGGCATCTGAGTTCTGAATGTTCACTAAATGTCTTCTTTTCTTACAATTCTATGCTCATGTTTTTCTTCATGACAGACAAATGAATGGTGATTATAGCAAATCCTGACTGTCTAGAAGAAAAGTAGTCACTGTAAGAGAAAATAAAGGAGTACTATGGCACCTAAACCCCTTCATGGACTTGTCATGGTGAAGGGGCTTGAGTAATTCAGAGGAGCTATGGGCTATGCCATGCAGGGATACTGAAGATGGACAGGTCATAGTGGAGAGTTCTGATGAAACACGATCCACCTGGAGCAGGAACTGGCAAGCCACTCCAGTATCTTTACCAAGAAAACTCCATGGACAGAAACAAAAGGCTAAAAGATATGATGCTAGAAGATGAGCCGCTCAGGTCGGAAGACATCTAACATGCTACTGAGGACAAGTACAAGTAGCTCCAGAGCTAATGAAGTGGTTGGGCCAGCTGCGGACACACCTGGAAGTGAAAGGAAAGTCCAATGCTGCAAAGAAAAATACTGCATAGGAACCTGAAATGTAAGATCTATGAACCTTGGTAAGCTGGATGGGGTCAAACAGGAGATGGCAAGAATAAACATTGACATCCTGGGCATCAGTGAACTAAAATGGAGGAAATGTGTGAATTCAATTCAGACAATTATCAATCAATCAATCAATCAATCAATCAATCAATCAATCAATCAATCAATCAATCAATCAATCAATCAATCAATCAATCAATCAATCAATCAATGTCTGTCTATCTATCTATCTATCTATCTATCTATCTATCTATCTATCTATCTATCTATCTATCTATCTATCTATCTATCTATCTATCTATCCATCCATCCATCCATCCATCCATCCATCCATCCATCCATCCATCCATCTATTAGATTTTTACACCACCCCTCTAGACAATGTCTACTCGGGGCAGTTATTATATCTACTGTTGTGGGCAAGAATCCCAGAGAAGAAATGGAGCAGCCCTCATAGTCAACAAAAGAGTGGGAAAAGCTGTAATGGGATATAATCTCAAAAGTGATAGAATTATTTCTTTCAGACCTTTCAACATCACAGTAATCCAGGTTTATGCACCAACCACTGATGCTGAAGAGGCGGAAATTGACCAATTCTATGAAGACTTACAACACCTTCTAGAACTGAAAGATGTTCTTCTCATTCTAGGGGACTGGAATGCTAAAGTAGGGAGTCAAGTGATAAAAGGAACAACAGGGAAGTTTGGCCTTGGAGTTCAAAATGAAGCAGGGCAAAAGCTAATAGAGTTTTGTCAAGAGAAAAAGCTGGTCATCACAAACACTCATTTCCAACAACACAAGAGGCGACTCTATACATGGAAATCACCAGATGGGCAATAGTGAAATCAGATTCTCAGGAATTTGGTGCATACTTGTCATTTTGAATGTCTCTGTGATTTCTTTACTTTTTAAAATTGAAAAGGGGGAATCTTAGGATTTTGAATGTGGAGTACAATAACCTCTCCTCCTCCATGACGTTGGATGTGCTAATGCTGCCTTATTGTAAGGCAGTGGTCCTCAACCTTGGGCCTCCAGATGTTCTTGGACTTCAACTCCCAGAAATCCTGGCCAGCAGAGGTGGTGGTGATGGCTTCTGGGAGTTGTAGTCTAAGAACATTTGGAGGCCCAACGTTGGGGACCACTGTTGTAAGGGTCATATTAGATGTTGAAGGGAATGCATATTCTTTGAGATTAACACATTTTTGCTTTAGCAATAAGCTTTTCTCAGAGGTGTGGGCCACCACAGTCAGAGGTGCAAAATAGTCTCTTGTTTGTCTTTCAGTGATTAGTGACCACAAATGAAGGCACAGCTAAATGGCAGATGCTGAATTGAGAGAAAAAATGCACTATGACAAAGATGTCTTTCATCATTTGAGGGAGCACTGCTCATATAGATTGGACTCTTCCCCCCTAAAGTTCAGATGCTGCTTCCCACCCAACCTCGCCTTAATGTTTTAAAAACCTGATTGGGTGCATTCACATAATAGATGTCACATCTAGCTTGACCCTCAGAGCTGCTTTTCCCCATTTTTGGACAGCATCCCTGCATCCCAAGTTGCTTTGGAAATGGTTGTTGTGGGTTTTCTGGGCTGTTTGGCCGTGTTCTGGAGGTTTTTCTTCCTAACGTTGCACCAGTCTCTGTGGCCATGGGCATCTTCAGAGGACAGGAGTCAGAACTCTGTCTGTGCTCTGGCTCCTGTCCCTCTGAAGATGCCCATGGCCACAGAGACTGGCGAAACGTTAGGAAAAAAAAACCTCCAGAACATGGCCAAACAGCCCAGAAAACCCACAACAGCCATCAGATCCCGGCCATGAAAGCCTTCGAGAATACATTGCTTTTGAAACTTCATGGATTCCCAGGGTGACTTGTGATACAGCTCAGAGGGGCTGCTTTTTTTGGGGGGGGGGGGACCAACAACAAACTATTGTGTGGACTGACACTTCAGGTGGGATCTATACAGTTATGCAGCCCCTTTAGATGATCTCCACCACCAACATGGCAACCATCTAAGACTCTGCTTTTATTTTCTTCTTCCTGCTTCAGCCTGTCAATCTCTCTGCAAGACTGATCCAGGAAGGTCTATCCCAACCACCTGGGAGGAAAGGGCTGTTATTTAATTAGTGTAATTTGTGTAATGCATATAATTTCCTTGTAATTAACCCACTGAACATGAGCTTTAGAAATGTGTATGTACAAGTGTTAGTGTGCATGCCAACATGAGCTGCTCTACTGTGCAATGCTTTGCAACTCCATCTACCCTGAAGCACTGCTGAACAGCACTGTGAGGCTTCTGTGTCAGCAATAGGGCTGCCCGTGCTGTACATCAGAAATGTCATTAACATCCCCAAAATCTGGCTGCTGAAACTAGGGATGGGGAACTTCAAGCCTGTGGGCTGGACCTGACCCATAGGGGTTCCCCATTGGGCTCCTGGAGGCTTGCTCCCAGGCACCACCCTTTTCTTTTGATTTGGAAGAGGAATCCCTGCTCTTATTTCTTTTAGATAAGACAGGCAATGCCCAAGATAGGGAAAGGCAGCAGGTTCTTAGTGGCAAGAGAAGAAACCCTACTCTTATCTTTGATCAGAGATAAGAGTGGAGTTTCTTCTCCCAGCATTAGAGAAAGGTTTTTCCACTATCATTGAGAAGACCTGCCTCTTTATAGGGCAAAGGCAAACAGGAGTTTTGCTCTGTACCTTTCTCTATGTGAATCCCTTCTCTGTGAACAGGAAGGCATGAAGAGAAGGATCCCTACTATATTGGGGGGCAGAGATCTAGGCAGAGGAGGATGAAAGCCCGGACATAAAGCTGCAGGTAGGTGTCCCTGAAAACTAGTCTGTGGGGCAAGAATATTTCCTTATCCTAGTTTAAACCATGCAAACACAGAGCTTCTTGTCCCCATTTATAAGAATGACACAATATTTTTTCACATCCTTTGGATTTTTTAAATATTAATTCTTTGCAAATTCGACAGGTCATTTGGGGAGAAAACGTTCTCCAAAATTGTCAGTTTGACCCTGGCCTACACAATCTTTGTTACCATCTTTGTTTTTCTGGAACGAGGAATCAGTCTGTTTACCTGGGAGCAGTGGAGGGTGACCTATGCCGGCACAAGAGGATACTGTGCCAGCACCGGCTCAGGCTGGGGCAGGGGTAGCTCAGGGACTGGATTGGAAGGTGAGAAGGTGGGTGCGTCCTGCCCCAGTTGTGAGCTCCCTTGGAGTGGAAGAAATGAACAGAATGAGGGTGAGGATGAGGCAGTGCCTGAGTGAGTTGCCTGCCTACCTGCTTGGGGAAGGGAAACAGATACATACACAGAGAGAATTCCTCTATATCTATGCACGGACATGCACATACCCACAAGAATGTCCATAGGACTTTTTCATGGCGAAGCTACATAGAATTGTAATGTCTTATGTACACAATAGCATAACTCGTGTGCATAGCATATATCACAGTATGGAAAAAATGTGAATCAATCCATTCCAATCCTGTAGCATTTCTCATATTTTTTCCCTGTTCCCTCCCACTAGCTGTGCCTTCAGAATAAGTATCAGTCAGCACCACTGCTTGGGAGAAAGCCCCAATGAACTCAGTGGAGCTTGCTTCTGATTAGACATTCTCAGAGGACTGATTATACATGTATAGGACTGTCTCTCTGACCCCACATATCTGTCCAAAGATAACACCTTTTAAATATCTGGGTCTGCTCAGAACATGGCCTTTCAGGGGAAAAACAAAGTAAATGTCATGCTGGTCTTCTTCCTCCAGAGAATCTCCCCACTTCTTAATTCACCTTGAAAAAAATAGCCAAAACCATCGGCGATTTATGAACGGGCAGACAGATGCGCCACACCTCCTTCTCAGTCCCTGAGCCTTTCCAATTTCAATGTGAGCAGAGGGGCTCAAAGCAGCAAACTTCAAGGTGGGTGAAATGGCTAAAAAAAAGTTTCTTATTATTTTGATTCAACTTTGTTTGAAACACTTTAGGCAACTTAACCCCAGTTCACAAACCTTTAAGAAGCTGACTGTTCTAAGACTCTAAGCTAAAACCTGTCTATCTTCCCTACATTAACATGTGTGATTCTGTCGCTAATTTCTTTCCTCCCCCCCTTTGAGGTTAACTGCATCTTCAACACCCACAACCCCCTGTGTCTTCTCCCCCCCCCCCCGCCCACCTCTCATCTCTGCTCAGAGTTGGTGTCTGTTTTTTGTCTTCCTGAGGTATTTTTATAGCAGAACTGTAAAACAAACATAGGCCTAATTGTTGCATGTAACCAATTAACATTTAGAATGTGAAACTGATATTTCATATAGAGTTCATTTCACTCTGTCTCTTAATGTTTGTCAAAGTGGACGTGTCCACGAAAGTTTACATTAAAATATAATGGTTAGTCTTTCAGGGGCCACATGTTTTTGTCCTTTTTTTGTTTTGTTTCTTTGGATTTTGCCAGATACAAATGTTAACAGTGATAAATATTCCACACCTGTTTATGTGTGAATAGCTTGTTGTGTTGAAAAGGCTTTCCAGTGGTTGTCTTCCTTTTCTCTAACCCTAAATAAAGCTGTCGTTGTTTTGCAGTCAAGGTGTGTATACACACTGCGAATGAGGAACTGTTGGTTGCTGGGGTTTAAAGCTAGGGTCCCAGGTGTTTGGGTGGGCGGCCTTGCCAAATCTGAAGGGAACTTGGTCCTTGTTGCTGTTGTTGGCGGGTGGCTTTAAAGTACCATGAGAAATGGTTACATTGAGACACAACAGCGGGCTTAACAATGGCCTTTTACAGAGGGTGGATTCAAAGTCCCCCGTGTGAAATGGGGCAAGCAATGAGACAAAGCAACACGCCAAAGAATAAAGTGTGAAGTACAAAGTTGGTGTCCCACTGTGGCTTTGCTACAGCTGCTTTCAGTGAAGTCAGTGAAATTCAAGGCTAAAGGAAAGGAGCCTGTTCAGTTTGCAGATGAAAAGATTAGGAAGTAGAAGTGACCAAGCAAGGCAAAGGTTGTTAGGGCTTGGAAAAGTTACCTCGGGGACCACAACTCCCAGAATCAAACATCCAGTGTGCTGGGAGCTGTATCCCCAAAATAAATTTCCCATGCACTGCTTATAAGGAAGAGAGGGAGAACAAGATTTTTTGCCATAACCAATGATAGCACAATAAGAAGCAACACATGCAGATTTTGGCTGGATAAGCAAAGATGATTCCCTGATTTTAAGAACAACTTGCTCATGAACACAGGTAATTGGGACAGTTCTGGCATCTTCTTTAAGATCTTCAAAACGAACTCGAGGCTGCATATGTCGACCTGTTCTATGCATTGCACCATTATGACTGGAGCTCTGAATGATTACTGGTTTTGTTCAGAATATATTCTTAAGCATAAAACTGTAGGACTATATGCATTTTTTTTTTTTTAAATCTTTAAATGAACATTGCTTTCCTTCCGGTCCTTCTCCTCTGCCACCTCCTTATACAAAACAGAGACCATTGCATTAGACCAGGAGGACAAGCAAGGAAGCCTTCTCTCACAAGTAGGGCCCTGTCTTATGTTTGGCCAAGGTGAATATGACTTCTTCAATCTCTAAAAGCAATGTATTCTGGAGCTTGGTAAAGGGCCTTTCTGCAGCCTCTTCTTCCTCTTTCTCATGGTCTGAGTCACAGCACCAAATCCCACGCAGTTCCCAGCAGGGGCATCACTCACTGGAAGGGCATGAACTTTGAATTCATACCTGTCCTCGGAACAAACTATAGTCATGCCATAAAACAGGTGAAACGAATGTTTTGCTACATTCTTCTTTAGACTGCTGGTTTGCCAGTTCCATGCAGATGAAGGCCTAGCACAGTGGTTCTTAACCTTGGGTTACTCAGGTGTTTTTGGACTGCAACTGCCAGAAGCCTTCACCACTTGCTGTGCTGGCTGGGGCTTCTGGGAGTTGCAGTTCAAAAACACCAGAGTAACTCAAGGTTAAGGACTGCTGGCCTAGCAGATAAAGGCCTATTTGTTTTACCAGCCTTCTTTTTGTCCTGCTAAAGGCCTGGTATCACTGTGGTTGTCTTGACTTTGGATGCAGCTGATAGCAACTTAAAATTATTGAGCAATCTTTGTGAGCTATCTAAATGGTCAAATAATAGCATTGTAGCATCTGTGTATCAGATGCTGTTGATAACCTTTCCACTAGCCGTGTGTGAAGCTGATCCTACAAGAGCAGTTGTGCTGATACTGTGCCTCAAATGCCTGTCAATCTCCAGAGTGTTCCTCCAGGACCACCTTATCCATGGCGACTAGCCTTGTGGGACAACAAAGGTATAAGGAAGCCCAATGGATGTGGGCAGCCCCAATCATGTAGAGGAGAACCCCCTAAGAGACCAACCATGTGGAACACTCTAGAATCTTAAAGAGTGGAGTGACTTCAGGAGGAGGGCCCACCAGGAGAGAACAGGATAGTGAGAGGCATGTGACTCAGGAGCAGGGAGCAGCTCCAGAGGATATAAAAGGAGAGGGATCTGGAGGAGGAGACATCAAGGGATGTTAGAAGAGCTTGGGGAGATACAATGGATTGACGGAGGAAGAAGAAGCAAATGAGGACTGGTCAGATGCACTGGAGGGACCCTAGGAAGGTCCATCTGGAGAGAAGACAGACTGGGCACAGTTGTCCTCTGGCCATGAGACATTCTGACTCAACATCAGCACAATAATCCCACAGTGATCACCCTTTCAGAGTTTCCACCCCCTGGAGTTTGACATTCAGGCTGTTTGAAGGCAGGATCCTGGACAACGCATTTGGGACTCTGGCCAACACCAACAATGGCAGAGTCAGGAAGGCTGAAGTGAAATACTTCCCAAGACAGATATCAGAGAAAGTAGACTGTGGGGCCCTAGGCATCAGAGAAACAGTCTGGCCCTGTTAAGGTTATGCTGCAGTTCACGGCATTTTAAAAATAAAAGTTATTGTAGTGTATCCCATTTTTGACTGTTATGTCTGGATTGATTGGACTGTTTGAGATTTGACGGTTGTTGTAGGTTTTAACACAGAAGTTAGAACTCTATCTGTGTTCTAACACAGACAGAGTTCTAACTCCTGTCCTCTGAAGATGCCGGCTACAGAGACTGGTGAAACGTTAGGAAGAAAAACCTCCAGAACATGGCCAAACAGCCCGAAAAAAACTACAACAGCCCTCGGATCCCAGCCACGAAAGCCTTCAAGAATACGTTGTTTGAGATTCCTTTGGCCATTGAAGACTTGGCGGGGGCGGGGCTTAGACAGTGATGGAAAGATTTGAACCAGCGTTTCCCTAAAAATGTTCTCTGTTTACACACAGAACACTTGCAAAGAGAGTATACATCTTCATTGCCTTTGTTGGCCTTTCAACTTTCACAGCAGTTTTTTTTTCTATTGCCAAGATAGATTGCCAATTACATGGCTATCCCTTGAATTTAATTGCTCATGCATGAATGTTCTACTGGCCATAATATCTTCTTTTTCTACTTACAGAACTTCTGGTCCTATTGTTCCTTCAAAGTTAAATACATCATTACTGTCGTCATTGTCATCATCATAATGCTCGTTTGTGAAGCCAAGAACAGAACTGACTTCTCCTCTCAGCAGTTCTGACATTTTGTGCACGAGTATCTCCTGATTGTTTTACTTATTATGTTTCTGTCCCATTTTCTTCTCTGGAATTCAAGGCAATTTACAAGGGCTACTTCCTTCAGATTATTTGTGAATTAGCATCACAGTGATGTGAGAGTTTGTTTCATTGGCCAAGTTAAAGCTCCTGACTGGAAACATAAGCAACGTTGTAATATTTTAGGTGTCAAGCAACAGTACACATAGAAAGAATGCAGGAGCAACTCACAGATAAGGGGTTTTCATTTCCTGATAATGTCTTCATAGAGAAATATGTGCTTAGCTCTAAGGGCATTGGGTACAGTACACAGGCATTAAAATCAATGGAAAGTTTGACATTGATTTTCACTGGGACGTCAATTGCAACTGTTGCCTGCAGCTCATTAACATGTGCATTCCAGCCAAAGTTCACAGTGCATAAACCCCAAATATTTTGGTCAGTAGAATTAAATACATGCTTAAAAGCAGAACGTTTTCAAGTGCTTAATTGTGTAGACAGTGCTGGTTTGTCTGGACTGTTGCCATTTTCATTACAGCCATTTGCATCTTCACTTTTCTCATTCTCTTTCAGTACCCAACCAAATTAAGTTTTATGCTGCTTGGGGAGGCAAAAATGGGTTTCATGTAAACCAACAGAGACCAGTCCTTCAACTTGAAGGTCTTCTTTGAAATCAAGTGGAAAAAAACCCCAGCATAAATCAATAAGTAAAATTAAAAATGTGGGCCGAATTAATATGCCTTTTTTTCATTCTCTTGCATGGAATTGCTATATAGGACATAAGCAACCCTTAATGACTCTTCGGCATTGTGCAATTGACTTTCCAGTTTCATACTTAATAATTGAAAAGATGATATTGGGCAGAATCTTGTTGCTGAGCATGGTAGATTGCACTAGAGTAGGTCCTTTGACTCAATGGGGATTTGGTGAATAAGAGTAAGAGCCTATCCATATGGGCATTTAAGCTAATAAACTTTAAGTTGTAGAGCTGGAAGGGGCCCTTATGGATCACTGAGTCCTGTCCCTTTCAAAGAGGCACAGTGGGAAGGGAACTTCCAACCTCTGGTTCTGCAGCTAGAGATGTAAGCCACTGAGCTATCCAATAGTCATTGTTTTTCAAATTTGTCCTCCTGTTTGGTGCACTGATGGGTCAGGTTGATCTATTTTTCCCCCAGTGTCCCCCTCTAGGCATCATTAGAGCAGACCAATTTGCCCCTTTTTGAAACCCTGTCAGGACGTTCTACTATTTTGGTGTGGGTTGGAGGACTCCCGTTTTGTCCATTCCCGTCAAGTGTGGTCACTTGGAATGGACTAAGCCTTGCAGTTCCTTCCCTGTGTCAGTGTCTTGTATCCTGAAGCAGCTCATATCAGAAATTGAATACCTCCTCTGATTGTCTGCAGAGGGTCTTGGGAAATATAATGATTTTTTACTCCATCTGCTAGATTGTTGCTAATGCAATTCATCACTTTTATTAAATTTTAAAAAAGACCTGTCTGTGTACTGCCAATCAAAACCACGACTGCGGCCAATTGTGAGGCTTCCAGGATTTGTGAGATCTATATAGGCACCAGCATGAGTATAAATTACCCCTTCATGCTGGATTGGAGCCTGAATTTTATTTGTAGCAGTCGGGGGATCAAAAGTATTTGAGTAGTGTTCTCCTGCACACCGAACAGTCAAGTAAGAGCTACTGCAACTATTTTTTACCAAGGGGACCTACAGATTTGAGCTGTCTGATGTGCAAAGCTGATTTTTGGACTTCAGCTGTGCATAGCAGTTGTCTGGTCTACAGTGCTGGGCATAAAAGCACCTTTCTGTCAACAGACACAGAAACCCTGCAGGAATTGTAAATCTTTTCTGAAGCTGGGTTTGCAGACACAATAGCGTCTCCCATCTCCCCTAAACACATAAAACATGTGTTTCTCTTAGAGAAATAAGTAAATATTGACATTCATTCTTATCTGCCGAATAAAGAACTGATAAGAAATGAAATGTTTTCAGTCTACGATGTCAATAGAGATCCTAGTCGAGCACTGAGCCACCACTACAAAGCTCAAAGAGTGTTGGAATCCAAAACTTCTTTTCTGATTCATCCCTTAAAAAAAATCTATATGTTTATTCTCCCCATAGCTGTGTGGATGTGTCATCCAGATACCAAGTCTTCATTCACAGCTAGGACATCCAGGGAACAACTACAAACAACACACAATCCAGAGTTCAGTTTGGGTACTTTGTGTTCTTACCTTCCCGTAACCTTTCCAGCCCCTTGTGTCCAATCTAATGCATATTTGCTCAGATGTAAGGCCCAACAAGTTCTATGGGAGCTTACTCCCAAGTACTTGTATTTGCTGCCCTTTACAGTAGAACTTGGTAAAGTGCAGCCTTTTAAATGGCATTGAGCTACAATTCCCACCATTTTTCACTATTAGCTAGACTGGCTAAGACTAATGGGTGTTGCAGTCCAAGAATATCTGGAAGGCTGTGCTTTAACACAGCCACCAGCCCTGCTGTATAAATCTGCACCCTTAAATTGTCAGAAAAGGCTAAAATAAAAACAATAAAGCCTCACTTTTAACTGTGTTCCAGAACATTTGCTTTTCCTCCTCCAAAAGCTATAGAGGAAAACCATTGCAGCATATTTTAGAAATAGTGAAAAATGTCCTGCATGTTCTTCCAGCTCCCCCTGGAAGCTGGACATCATCACGGCTGTTTTGACTGTGGATGCAGCTGCTCTACCTTTGACTGGGTTGCAGCTAAGCCAATCTCCCAGGTTCTTATAGCAAGATGTTCTTCTGTTTTCTTTACCATTTTCCTCACTTAATTTACTTTGAATCCTCTGCTACATTACCTGGCTAAAGTACTTTAGCTTTCTGCATTTCATAAGTTTGATTAGTCCTTCATTTTTATTCATTCTCTTTAGTATTTTTTTTCACTGTTTACCTCTTGATGCTTAGCATCCTGCCACAAAGCTACACTTATCCTTCACTTTTTAAAATCATTTTCAATGCATATTACGTCCATTCTGCTTAAGCAGCTGCTCTCTATTCTGACTTCTGTTGTGTAGCTACCCTCCCACTATTCAGATTCCAAGGGTTTAGTTTTGGTCATCAAGTCCCACAGTTTTATTCTGTGTTACTCTCTTTGGAGAACTCTAAAATACTCCCATCTTTCTTCCTCCATGCTCAAGGCAGTTCATAACAATATTCTGATACTGGCTGAAATCCTTTATATGATAGAAGGTTACAACTAGAGTAGGCCTACTTGAATCAGTGGAACTGATGGATCTAGACTCCTCCCAGTGCAGGGAATAGGGTAGCAAAATTCACTTAGGACCTTCTAAGCTGCCAGCAGATCAGGAGGAGATTTGATCCTGGAGAAACTCACTTCCTCACTTCTCAGGCCTTCCACAACTCTTTCCTCAGCTACAAGCAGATCTCAGCTAGCAGAACAGTTCTATCAGCAGATTGCTTTGGTCAACAAACCTCTGAGATCAGTACACAGAAGAGGCTTCTGCCAGAACCAATCTGAACCCTCTACAGGTGTGTCTATATCATGTCACAGAAGTAAGGTAGGCAAGTTTAGGGGGAGGGGGGGAGAGGGCAGGGCAGGACTCCTTCTCAGCCAGCTGCTTGTGGAAACAGGCACTAAGTGAACTTGGAGAAACAGAGCCAGAATCCAGGTAAAACCCTGTAACTAAGTAAGGATTGAACCTGAGATCTTAGATGAGGAGCTTTACCATTGAAATAAGGACCTTGGAACATACTGTGTGCTAAAGCTGATTAATATTAATTAAATGCTATTCCACATAACCATGCCTACTAGGGAGGTCCATAAAAAAAATCAAAAATATAGTACCAAATAATAAGAATCTCTCTGTCACATGCAGAACCGAGGCATGAAATGGAACTCTACATATTTTTTAAACCTTGTTTTTGCAATTTGTTTCCAAATGTTCAAGTCCAGAACAATTCACATTGAGCATGGTGACAGGGCTGAAGGATTTGATTTGCTGCAGCCACAGAGATAGGTGACCTTTTGCCCTGGAGTACTGTGGGAATTTGTTTCGTATCCACTGACATCTCCTGTCCATTAAGCACACAAATTAGATTTTTGCCAATATATTTTTGAACCAAAAGGAAGTTAAAGTGGACCATTACAAAATGAAGTTAAAAAGTGGTTTAAAATGGAAAGTATTCAGGTTTGGTCTCTCCGGAAAGAAACAATACCTTTCCCAAGGAATGTTAAGATTCAGTTCTGTAAAGTAATCCCTTTAGCTTGTATGTTGCTGAATGATGAAATGGTACAAAACATCTTTTAAGGACCCTTTGTATTGCACAGGATGAGACTCTCGAGATATAACCTCTGAGCAGAAATGTCGTCTTTCCTCCAGATGGAGGCAAGTGATAACTAAATACTTCAAGATGTCAAGGGGTAGATTAAAAAGCTCTAAATCTACAACTATGCTGTGACTCTGTCATTCATTCTCCGGCCAGAGGCTTGAACGATCTTCTTATTAAACATCAGTTGCATCAAAGAATTCTTCACTACTGAAAATTTATCATAGAATCATAGAATAATGGAGTTGGAAGGGGCATTGTAAGGTCATCGAGTCCAACTCCCTGCTCAAGGCAGGAATCAAAATCAAAGCAGATCTCACAGATGGTTGTCCAATTTTCTCTTGAATGCCTCTAGCATGGGAGCGCTCATCATCTCCTGAAGTAACTGGTGCCACTGCTGCACTGCTCTAACAGGTGGGATGTTTTTTTCCTGATACTCATTTGAAATCTAGCTTCCTGTGACTTGAGCCCATGATTACTTGCCCTGCACTCTAGGATGATCAAGAACAGGTCCTGCCCCTCCTCTGTATGACAATATTTAAAGTATTTGAATAGTGCTATCATATCTTCCTTCAGTCTTATTTTCTCAAGGCTTGAACGTGCCCAGTTCTTTCAGTCTTTCCTCTTGGTTTCCAGCCTCCTGATCATCCTTGTTGCTCTCTTCTGAACTTGTTCCAGTTTGTCAGCATCCTTCTTGAAGTGAGGCATCCAGAACTGGACACAGCGCTCAAGATGGCATGATCACTTTCCTCCAGAGTTCCCCTTATTACTATTTCTTCCACCTGGTCATCTCTACAGGTTAGAATCAAATCAAGGATAACTACTCCTCTAGTTTCTACCTACACTTTTTCTAGGAGAAAATTATCAGAAACACAAACCAGGAATTTTTTTGGAAGGTTTTTTTTTTTTTTTTGGCAGAATTTGCCTCCCAATACCAGGTACCAGGATAACTGACATTTCCTATTACTACATTATAATGTCTTTCTGAAATTCTTGCAGTTTGTTTTTTAAAGGTCATATCCACATATTATCCTTGATTGTATGGTTGGTAATAACACCACATTCCTTTTATTTATTTATTTTTTGCCCATATTATATTAACCCAGATACTCTCCATGGGACAATCAAGCCTTTTCTCTTGTATTTCTGTGCAGGAATATGTACTTTTGACATATACTGTGACACTACCCCCTTTCTGTTCTTTCTGAATAATTTATACTCTTCAATTGCTATATTCCACTCATGGGAGTCATCCCACCAAGTTTTACCTCCCGGACTAAAATTTCTAGTTCTTCTTGTTTGTTTCCTATACCCCTGGTATTCATATATAGAAACTAGAGTTTGTGTGATTTGTGGCCTGTTTTCCTTTTTCCTTTTTCCTTTTTTTTTTTTTTTTGAAGATTTATTATTAAGCCCCATTAGAGCTGCTTGGTTTGTTCCTCTTATTGTGCATCAGCCTTCATCTATGTTTACCTCTGAGCTTGTGTCTCCCTTTCCTTTCAAATTCAGTCTAAAGCCTTCCTAATGATGTTCTTCGTGCTGTGGTCCTTTCTGGTCCTTGTGAGATGCAACCCATCACTTGCCAGCAGTCCATCTTCCAGAAAGTGTAGCCCATGGTCCCAAAATCCAAATCCCTCATGTTGGCATCTCCTTCACAGCCAGTTTTGCACCTGGCGTATTTCCCTTCCCCTTCCCCTTCCTCTTCTGAGTATTGGTAGGATGGATGAGAAGACCATCTGGGCCCACAATGTCCTTGCGTTTCCTTCCCAGAGCTTCGTCATCTGACGTGATTTCTTTGTAGTTCCTCCTGGCTGTGCCATTCATTGCCACGTGGATAAGAAGAAAGGGAAATGTATTTGTGGGTTTTATGAGCGATGGCAATCCTTCCGTCACATCCCTAATCCGCCCTCAAGGAAACAACATACCTGGCAGATCCAGGGATCTTCCCAGCCTATTTCAGTTTCAGCCCCACCCAGTAGGGAGCCTTCTCGTCTTCTTTTTGTAGGGACTGTGTGTTCAGTGAGTTTGCTTGGATGAGCTTCAGCCTCTTTCACGTCCTCCGGCAGGGTCTCCTGCATGTCTTCCTCTGCATGCTGTCTGTCAGATACCTCTTCAAAAATCTGAAAGTGGTTTTGCAATCCCTTTGTTGAAGAGAGTCTTCTTCTTTTGCTTCTAACGGTGACCCTTTTCCATGGTGCTTCCTTCACTGTGTTGCATCTCTCCCCATCCTCCTCCTCCTCTTCTATTTTGCTTTTCTTTTCTTCCAGTTTCAGTGCCTCCTTTGGCTACATAGAGTCTTGTCTATGTACTCTTCATCTTCTTTTATAGCCTTAAGCATGGCCACTCACGGCTCCATTTCTTTCACTTTTTCTTCCAACAGAGCTACCAGTTTGCATTTGCTGCATGTGTATGCTGTGTTACTCTCAGGTATGAAGACAAACATGGCACACATTTTGCAGGTCACCACCACTGATGTCTTCCCTCTATAATCCCTGTTACCTTTTTCATTTTCTTCTTTTTGTCTATGAGTGCCTTCTCGTTTACTTTTATAGACTAAAATAACTCATGCTATGTTAGGTTAGGCTCTAAATGTTGATTTGAGTAGAAAACCTTTTTGAGAGATTCGTAAGCATTTGTAGCAATCTTTGATGGAATTAACAAACCAATATCCACATAACTGCAGCCAAGAAATTCCAAAGAAGATGTATATTGTACAATAAAGGATTCTCTGGCACCTGGAAGAACAAGGAATCTTTTGTGGCTTACATTTCTGTGGGTCAGAAAATGTTCTTTTTTAACAAAACCAAGTGCAATGGTGGACAGGACTCCTGTTTTGGTAGAATGTCAGTAAAGGCAGTTTTTCTTACCTCAGCATGACCAGTTGAACCTGTCCAAGCTTCCTCTTTTCTGCATAAAGGGCTTGTCCAGATGGAGCATTCATACCTCAAAGATTTGCTTCCTTTTTCGATGCTTGCTAATGGGATTTACCTGCAGTCAGTTCTCCTGGTGTGTGGTCTATCACTGCTTCTCTGCTTCAGCACTGTACTTGTGCTAACCAGTGTCCACCAAGCATCTTCTGCTATTCAGTACAGTTTATGTACACTTCCCTATGCTGTGTTCACTATTGCTTCATTGTGTATTGATTAGGAAATTCCTGGGAAACTCCACAGCACTAAACTCCACTCCTCTCATACCAAGTGGGGAAAAAAAAATTAAACCAAAGATTTCGGTTTGGAAACATGGGAACTTGTTGTGTGGGGGAGGTACAAAACGAGATAAGAGGAACATTGTTTGGACATCCAGCAAAAGTTCAATACAATCAGCACAAAACCCGGAACAAATGACAGTACAAATTGCTCTTGTCTGAAAAAATCCAAAGCTTTTTCATGAGACTAGTTTAGCTACAACTGAATGGCAGAGCGCAACCTCTGTCAAAACATTACTAATGAAAGGAAAGTTTAATAAACAACAACATAATGAATCCTGAATTAGGTTTTCTCCTTATATTTGATACGCAAATCTTCTAATAGGGAGGGGTTCCCTAGACTAAAAATTCCCTTAGTATGGGAGAATTAATTCATATTAACCAATGGTGTAATTAGATTGTGGAATTTAGCTCTGAGGGAAAACACATGTAAGAACTGATCAAACACAAAGCAATTTTCATCATGTCTGATTTCCACTTATAGAGTATATAAATCATGATAGACAGGTAATCTTTCTTCCAATTCTTCAAGGTCATCTTTAGAAAGATGCTGAGAGCCAAACATGTCCCAATTTTTTTTTTTAAAAAAAAGGGTTATACAGGTTACCAGGTCTTTTACTGCATTTTATGTCCGCTCTTCATTTAAATTGCAGTTGATGTCACTGACTTTTTGTGCAAATTTTAATATTGTGTTTAAAAAAATACTGAGATTACTGTATTGGATAAAATTCTAATCAGTTGGAGATAATAGTAAATTTTCGGTTATAGTGGAATCCAATATATCTTGATTGACGTGATTCTAGTACCACACCATTTCAAACAAATCTTTCTTCACATTCTTTCATCACAAATCTGTGAAGCCAATGGCAATGCAAGATGGAGACAAGGGTTCTGCTCTCTAATAGGCAAACTCACCTTTGGACAAATAAGGGTGGTTTGGAGCTGATAGTGGGTAAAATGTGTGGCACTAATGGGCGTAAAAAGTCAACAAGGTTCCAACTAACCTCTATCCTTTTGACACTGATATGAAGTAAATGCCATTCCCTGGTTATGCTATTTTGCTGCACCCTACTTATCCCCAAGTTCTTCTCTTTGCTACCAGCCCCCCTTCGGGGTGTGGGTTAGACTATGTTCTCTATATTAACTATTTCACTCATTCAGACTTCCGACCAGTTTTTATCTCAACAGATTGTTGAAATACAGATCGTTTCACCAAAAAATACCCAGCGACAGGCCAAATAGCAGCCAGAAAGCAGGTATATCTCAGGGAAAGGTGAGCTATTCATATTTCACACTTTGCTTATAGTCCACTCTTTGAATTGAGCAGACTCAGCAATAGTAATATAGCCATAACTTCCTGATATAGTAAAGCGACTTAAAATGAAATACCCCAAGGTTTTTGATACAGTCCTAGGAAGATTACTGGCTGCATTGCAAACACTGATATGAAGCATCTTGCTTCTCAAGTTGTTTGGTATGTTTTTTGTCGAGTTATGCCGTGAATGTCTGGTGTCTGAGCACACTGCAATCATCTGCCATATCTCCAGTGTTCTGATACAGCACTGAGAAAAAGTTTCATTGTAAACCTGGGCAAAACCAAGAGGAGAATATTTAAAAGGGCTATGAAGACGGGATGTATAAGAACAGCAGCAGCATTTATACCTCGTCTTTCCACTAAAAGATAGCACTCAGGGCAGTGTACAAACTTTTAACAATAATTTCTTTTTAAAAGATTTCTCTTTTTAGAAGATAGTTCCATATATTTTCAAATTTACAGCTCTTTTTGAAAGATACTTTCCCACTTGCAGCTTGTTCACCAGGAACTGTTTCAGCAGTGGGAAAAGCAGCATGGCAGTATGTTAGCATACCGGTATATGCACAGTACATGCCACTATAGCACATTTCATATTTTGTGTGCATGAATATATGCAAGAAATTTGGGATCCCAACAGGAGGTGAAAGCACACACACACACACACACACACACCTGCAGACATGCATAGGTAGAGCAGCCTCTTAGTTTTCAACATGAGCCATTTTCTGGATAAAAACCCAGTCTTTCTCAGCACTAGGGGGTATTTTCATCTGAATTTGACCACAGATTGTCTATAAGTATTGGCTGCACTTACTTGCATCAGATCTCCATGGCTTTGGACTCCTGTCTTTCCAGGCCTATCCAGGTTATCCAGGTCTATCCAAAATAGGTCTTTAGCTCATCTTGATTAGATAGCAGTCTTCTAGACTGCAGATTATGCTTCTAGCATTCAGGTTATGTTTAATTCTTTCATGTACCAATCATAAGAGAATGGATGTAGCTTCTGTCAGCAGAACTGACAGAAAGGGAATATATCACAAGACTGCAGAAAAATCTTAAAATCAGAATTAAATGGTGGAAATACAATCAATGTCATAAACAAATGGACGGTCCCAGTAATTAGATTCCCAACTGGAATAAGAGATTGGACCCAAAATGAATTAGAGGAATTGGATCGAAAAACATGGAAACTAATGAACATACATCACACACTACATCCAAAAAGTGATGTGGACAGATTATATTTACTTCTGGTCTCCTGTGATGGTGCCATTTATTTATAGGTTGGAAGGTGGCTTAGTGTCACAGTCTGGGCCAGCGCATTTTAGATGACAGGTTTATGGCCCTCCTCTCAAGTAAAATGGCTTCTAAGTGCAGATTGCATGGACATCCATCAGAAATGCTTTAGGTGGGAATTTTCTGGACAGGCTGGTCTTCAACATTCTTGCCAATAATTTAGATAAAGTGGTGGAAGGAACCATTATCAAATTTGTCGAGGAAGAAAACTGGATAGCAACCAAGAAGATAGAAATAGCATTCAAATGAACCTGAGACGATGGAAAATGCAGCAGAAAGTAACACAAAGAAACTCTACAGACATAAAGATCTGCATGTGTGTGAGAGTATGCATGCAATCATGTGTGTCTATGTATATGTGCATGCTTCTCTGTACTGTTCATGTCTCTGTAATGCATGGTTATATGATCATAAATACCGAGTTA